>NW_028277229.1:0-325806 GCF_059751315.1 Micrasema longulum
GTGGCGCAGTTGGTAAGACGGCCGACTGTGAAATTGGCGTCGCGGTTTCGATTCCCGCCAGTTGCAAGAAAAAAAACTATGAAAGATTTTTTTTTCAATTGGTCTGGGTGTTGTGGTGAAGTTTTCATTACCTCCTTCCATATCCCCTCTTTCCCATCTGCTGACAAGCCTCTAAAATGGAGGCTTAGCGAGTTAATACTTTTTAAAAAAATGAAAAAAAAAAGACATTTGCCCATAGAGGAACCGATTGCAACATTGGGCATAGTAATATTTCTGGCTTGCCGACCCTTCATATACTGAGCCTACTCCTAGTACAATCAAAATTGGTCAAAGTGTTTTTTGTGCCATTCCGTAAAATATGAAATGTATGTATAAATAAAAGAATAGGCATTACAAAAAATTACATGTTTGTACAACTTTGCTTTTTATTTTTTATGAGAATACACCTTGTTCCTAAAGATTGAAATTTTAATTCGTTCACAGGATTGATATAATAGGTAGCTTACCAACTAAGATAATCTGGTGACTTGTGGAATGTGGATAATTTGAATGGGGTTTATTCTGTAAGTGCTTAGCTATTTTAATCATAGGTATTCCATTGTTGATAAAATAATGGATAAAAGTGAAAAAAAAATTGCATCCCTTAATGTGCACCAAAAAAGTATATGACATCAAAATACTAAGATGGTTACAAAAAATATTTAAAAAAAAACGATTTTGTGAAAAATTTTAAGATTATTAATTTGCTGATTTATGTCAAATTATTTACAACACGATTATTAAATCACATATAGCTGGTGTTGTAGGTTTTTTTAGCTATTTGCCTTAATGTAAAGGAATAATACATTAAACATGTTTTATATTCATTGCCCCTGTATCTCCAAAATTTTGTATATATTTATATTTTCAGTTATTTTGTCTTGGATGCTTAAGTTACGTGTTTAAATTTCTACATTAGGAAAATTTTTTGTTTTATTATTTTGTTTATAATATACAAGTAAACACATGTTTTTTGTATTTTGTTTTAGTAATAATATATTTTTTATACTTTGTGCAAGGCATAAGCCGTTGAAAAAAATAGCAGATACTCATAATATGACATACGGTTTTTATCAGTGATAAAAAAAAATATTTACGAAAAAATTATGGCCGATTGCCGTGCAGCTCTTGCACAGCGTAGTTGTAAACAGCGCGCTTCGGGTTAAGCCAAGACAGTAATTTTCTGTTCCTTATATACTCATGCGAAGTTTGTATGAAAGCACTAAATCTAAATATAAATGTTTTGTCTAGAAAACTTGCCACTCAGGTGACAAAACGAAAAAAAAGTGTTGTAAATACTGTTTTTATGATAAGTAAGTACAAACTTACACCCGCATTCACTATAGTACGATTCAAGTATACACTTGACTTTACGGGTTTTATGTGGGGTTCAAAATACAGGTAAAATCGGGTGCATTTTTTTCTCTATAGATTTCGGTACTTCAGAAGTTGTTAAGTATTTGTCCCGAGATCGTAAAACCTTATGGCTATCCTACTCGGACGATATACCTGTGAGATATTATTAAAAACACAAAAAAGGGGCTGTGTTGTCACACAGCTTTCTACCCATGGATTAAGGAATAATGCAAGCTGATATCTTTATATATAATTCCTCTGTACGTGTGATGTCATTGAACACCTCCTAAACGGATTAACTGATTTACGTGCGGTTTTCAGAGAAATATAGATCTTTGCGCTACGTGTGTTCGTAGATATTAAAATATACAATATAATTTATAAAAAAATAAGTAAGGAGCATAAATTTTCTATTCATCGATATACCAGGGTTGCATTCGAGGAGAATGCATTGAAAAAAAATGGAATGATGTTGTTTTTTTGTGTATGAAAAAATTTGTTTTTGAATGTTTACAAACAGCATTTGTTTTTTGTAGATCTCAATCAGATTCTTTCCTTAAGTTTCTTATGATTTCTACCCATTTATTTATTTTTACTGGATTTTTGGTAATACTCAAATAATATTAAATTCAAAACATTTTTAAAAGTCGTATTACAAAATAAGAACACCCCTCTGTTGGTGAGAAGACCGGAGTTTGACGTTTGAAAAAAGAATGCCGTATCTGAAAAAATATTTATTTGATGTCTTGGAATTTAACCATAAACTAGTACCTAGGTACCTACTTTAATTAATTGTATAATTTAATCAAAAACAAGTACCTTGGTACCTACTTATCAATGAAAAGTCTTTTTCCAAGGTAATAAATAGCAAGCAAGCCAACGTTCGGGCAGGACAACGTCTGTCGGGTCCGCTAGTTTTTATATAAAATTAATCATCGTCATCTTCATTCCATATCCTCTCCTTGTTTGGAGCATATGGAGTCTACAAAATGAAATGAAATGTAACTATGCTTTATTTTTTTAAAACTCTGTTTTATTATTATGTTTATTGTAAGAAAACAAAAAAAAATAAAAAATAAAAAAAGAGCCTTCGTACATTTCTATCGGCTGCCGGCTCCTGTGATTGCGTTGTTTCGACATAAACGGCCGACGAACAGCGGACGTCTAGGACGTCGAGAACCTGATGCCTTGTAAAGTAGGCAAGCGTGGTTAAGGCTCTCAGGAGGTATCTGCAGTATATGGCCCAGCCAACCGTATCGCCTCCGATTGATGAAAATTGTCACCGGAGTTTGATGCGTCCATTTGTATTACTTCATTCCTCACAAATTCATACTACCGCACACCCAAGGTTCTTCTGAGACGCCTATTCTCAAATATGAGTATTTTTCTGTTTTGGGCCCTTGCGACGTGGCACGATTTGTCTCTGTACTCCGTTAATGATAATTAGATTAATTGGATTAATCACGTTTTTTTTATTGTTATTATTATGTTTACTTTGCTAAAAAGCTAATTTAAGGCATGTTTTACATTCTGTAAAATGTTGCCCTCGGCACAGCGAGGGAACATTATTCTGAATAAAAAAAGAATACAATGCAAAAGTATAAATAAATAAATATAAAATTGTAAAACTAATCAAATTTATTGGCAAACGGTACATAAAAATTGTGATATTTTTAAACATTACGTATTAAATACGCATAACTCTAATGTAAAAAACATGTTTTATTTAAGTATTTAAAAAAAAAAAACGCTAGAGTAATACATAAATATTATGACCTTCATCTCTGTTTCGTTGGAGAAAGCGAGATGTCTTCTATTACCACTGAAGTGTGAAAGATCTGAATAAGGGTAGGTATATTTTAGTATCGGGATTGTAAATAGAGTTTTAGGGTTGTTCTTGTTTTACAGCACCCCTCTGAGTTAGGCCTTGTTCTCTTGTGTCGCATTGCGCACCGGAAAGGTAAAACTTATTTTCCCTTCTTCAATACAGGTGCAAGTTTCATTACTTTATCTTTTCCGATGTGTAGGCGATAAATTTTATGAGATGAGATACGAGAGGACCTTTCAATAAATCTTTTTTTCTATGTCCTTCTGTAAATTATCTTAGACGTTCTGTAACTTTACACTGCAATGCCCATTTCATACGTATTGTCCAAATCCACACGACAATATAAAATTAAGGTGAATTTAACACTTTGGTACACTAATGACCCCTCCTCTCTTCATAGTATAGGTTAGATTTTTTTTTTTTAAATAAATATTTATATTTTGTTTAATAATACAATTATTCTGATATACCTACAATTTGCAAATTTATTATATACCAACTATAAGTTGATATATATATTTTGTAAAATCCAACGGTTTTGGCTAGGTAGAAAAAATTGCCTTAAGGCAATATGCCCACCCTTATATGTATTTAAACTGTATATTGTAAATGCAAATGGTGTGTTTAAATAAAAACTTTTTACTTTTAGAAAACACTGACCGTTCCATTTATCTACAGGTGTAATGATAAACTAAATATATAATATATAAACACGGTAATAAAAAAGGTACTGCATTACTCTGATCTCAGGTGATTTCGTATTTATATAACTTCTTGTACATGCATATTTGTACAGTGGCGGGCTTAGTACCAAATGTCAATTTCTTCCAACCAACCTATAAAATCAAACGATTTATTTATATAATTTCAGTTTAAAACGTAGATGAATAAAAATAATCAAAATTTACAGAAAAAGAATTAGCATTATGTGTTTGTAAATTAATTAATGTCCTCAATGGAAAAGGGGAGAGAAGAGATTAAGGATAATAAGGAGAGATTAAGAAAGATTTAAACAGAGATGTAGAAACATATTTAATACTAGATGGGTGATGATCCCACAGTCAAACAGTTTTGATTAAGATTTTTTTATGTATACATATATTCAATACACTTCATAGTTTCTCTATCCGCATCTATTATGCTTAGGGTACCCGCCTACTACAGCGTATCTTGATATTTTTTGTTACTTGCATATTCCAATGTAAAACACTTTTTAAATAAATATTTAATTTCAACCATGTCGGGAATCAAACCCAAGACTTCTTGAAGGACGATTAAATTGCATAACACGATTAATTTTTTATTAGCTTATTTCAATAAAATTTTATCTCTATTGCCAATTGGCTACGTTGATAGATGATCCACGACATCGCAATTTATTCATTTAAATACCTGCATACGCACCGTTATGGTACCGTTTAAAATACATCAATGCAAGCGTCGATAAAATATCCTATAGTTACAAATGTATTAAAAAAGAGTGAATGCGGGTAATAAAATATGTGATTTTCCTTGTACGGTGATTATTAATAGTAATATGGTAATCGAAGCTAGACTAGTAATGTTTAGTGCAGCATTGGTTTGAAACAAAGTAAGGAAGTGGGACATGGTATTGGTAAAAGATGAACTAGAACATACTCGTTATTAAATACAACTTCTTAGACGCATATATATACAAATATACGATAAGGATTAGGATTATTATATTTTTCATACTATTTCAGGTGAAAATGCAAAATGAGAATGGTATAATTAAAAAGACATTTAGAATGCAAAGTTGGTATGAGAACGAATAAATGGTTAAAGGATGATTAAAGTTCAAAGATTTTCACAACCTTTTGTTCACTTGTGATGTTTTCTTGGTTTTTGTATCGTGTATTTGTTTTAAGCAAACATCGTTCCCCGAATTACAAATTACCTCATGTAACGAACATAAAATAATTGAATTATTTTAAGATTGTTCAATAATTTCCCGAAAATCATTCTTCACGCGAAAGAAATGGAAAAAAAAACTGAAACAACTCTTACTTAGAACCTTATAGGAAATGTAATTTATTAAATTATTATTAAGGTATTAGTGGTATATTTATTATATATTTGTTTTTAAATCTGGAAGAAGTGCACACATAAGCATGTTCTTATGTGTGCTATAATAATAATAATAAAATAGTGTTTATTTTCTATGTTGTATTTGTTTGAAATAAAAATATGTTTACTGTCTTAAAACGGGGTAGCTATCCCTCATAGGGCAGTTTAGTACTGTAAGTGTTATATGTATATGTGAAAAACAAACCTGTTTGAAATAATTGTGTCCAACCGAAAAATCTCTAGACATAGACTCAAAACTAACATTATAACATGTTTTAAATATAATGAATAATCCCTGTTCTGCAGCACAAAAAATATGAAAAAAAAATCAGAAAAACAACGTAAAATAACAGAATGATTGAAAATATAAAAAAGGCGTTTTATAAGAAAAAAATTGAGTTTAAAATACCAAAAAACGAAAGTTAATCTTTTACATTTTAAATTTTATCTCTCCTGGTTCAAACAAGATATTATTGTGGCAATAAGAAAACAAATACAAACGAAGTGAAAAAACACTTAGATTTAAAACTCATTTGATTAAATTGAGAATAAATGCCTTATGAACCGCAGCATCATTTTGAACAAATATAATTTATAGTATTTCCATAAAATAAGAACAATAAATTCTTCATATTTTCTCTTTTCTAAAAGTCAAGTAGTACAAAAACTACTTTTTCTAAGATGCACAAAGCTAGTTCACTTTCCGCTCCGATTATTCTGTCGTGATCTGTTCATATTAAATATATCTCTCGAGGTGTCTGTCTATACTATGTATTATACTTGTAACATAAAATATCCCGTGAAAGTTACGTAAACCGCTTTGTGCCCAGCCGAGAGCATTTGGCGTTAGTGGAAATCGGAAAAATGATATCTCTATTCGTATGGAGATCAGATTCGTGGGTATTCAGACTGCTTTCAAGATATCTCTTAAAGGATGAGTATAAAAGGCCATGGCGTATTCTAGAACTTTCATATTTTTCATATACGAAAGAAATTTAATATTTTCAAAGTTTATGGAAATCTTCGTAGTTCTTTAAACTAAATTTAAAAAAAAATATATTTCAATACCGTTTTTGTTGCAGGTTTTTGAGTTATTTTTCTCGTACTGGTTTCAAACCCATTATATTATCTAACAGAAAATTCACTGTGTTTTTTTTACATGAATTGAAGTATTTAACGTGTGCGATCTCCCTGTCAAACTATCACATTTTCCGATACTTTGGTCAGCGTCTTACGTGTGCAAAACTGAGACGTTATTACAAAAAATGTGCCATTATTTTTATTTTGAGAAAAAACAAAAGATTAACTGATCAAGAAATCTAAAGATGATTGGCATGCTTAAGCCTTAGACATTTAAATATGAAATACTGTTGTGGTTGCTTTCATTTCTATAAATAAGGATTTTTACCCTTACACTTCAAAATTAATAAAGTACGTAAATCATTAGAGCTTTGGATGATAATTGAGATATTTCTTTTAATTTGATTATTAGAATTACTCATTTTTAAGTTTGAAAAAAATTCAATATTCAAATTTCTTACTTACACACGCCTTACAATTGTTTAAATTTAAAATAGAAGGCAAGAGGTAAGCGAAAATAAATTTTCCCATGAAAAAAGATAAATTTTAAAACACAGTTTTTTTTTTTTTTTTTTAAATTTATTTTTTCAAAAATATTTACAAAAAATTCTTAAATTAAAGTCCTGCTGAGTTGCATACATACAACTCGTCAGCAGCATTTATCATATAATTACTTTGTGTATTTTGAACGAGTTGATTAAATACATCTTGTGTATATTTAACAATTATTTAAAATGTAATTTTACAAGTAAATAAACTGTTTTTATATTGAGAAATTCAATATATTTTTTTCATAAATTATTACAATTAATTACCAAACGTTAGTAACTCAAGAAAAGTTAAAAACCTTAAATCAATAATTTCTTAGTAAAATAATTACTAATGCACGTGATTAAAATAAAATTATAAAATGAGTAAAAGAAATTTTAAAACCTAAACAATCTGCCGTCAAAAATTTCTTGTGTAACCAGCACATATTTGATATGGGGTTCAAAACGATACATTATTATTAAACGAATCTTTGTGAAATGTTTTTGGGTTCATCAAAGCATATTCTACAATTTTGTACTATTTTTATAGTACAATAATTATAACGTATTAATTACAATGATTGTAGTTTAAACTAAAGAAAACACTTATGTATTTTTATAGTTGGTGGAATCTATGCGTACCCGCGATTTTGTCCAATTTGTTTTATGAATAAACTGAACTGAAAATTACGTACAGTTAAAAACTAAAGAGAATAGTGTGAGTTTAACAAATGCCCCCTCTTTGAAATATAAACATAAGTAAAGAACGGCCACCTTACAACTCTGTATAAATAGCGTTTAAAGTATGTATCTCTCCAAACTTTAATCCGCTTAGTCGTTTTATAAGCGGCTTTTTATTTGTTTTGTTTTTCAGAGCTTCGTAAAAGCAAAAGGTTAAAGTAGTCAGTATTGCTCTAACCCAACAAAATACGCCATTTTGGTTGACCTGAAAACTCCTTCTTGTTAAAATAAAACTAAGGTCAGAAGAAGCACTGTTGAGAATGGCTTTTGACATCATTTTACAAGTGAACTACTCTTGAATTTTTTACACGGCACAAAATTTACCCACACGTCATTACAGAACTAAAAAAAGAAAAAATTAAAGCTTTAGCTTTTCTTATTTTTTTATTGGTTATGTTTTATTATTATTTTATACTTACTAAGCTGTAAGTTTAACAAAATGTTCAAATGATTTGGCTTATAATACAATTAAGATGAAAAATATTTTTGAGGTATGGGAAATGGAAGAATTTACATTTACAGGGATTATAACCTGTCATTGGCTGCTTTAAGTGATTACTGTACAAAATGTGTAACATTTACCATTCTGCCCCTTCTATCTGATGATTTTATTTCAAAAGGAGACGACACCTTTCTTGATGTGGGTTAGACCCATCTGAATTACTTCACCTATGATATGTTCATATTATTCATGTGTGATATGAAAAGTAAAAAAAACCACTATCTATGTAACCATAAAATATAAATTGAGGGAGAAAGTACGGAATGACCAATCAAAAATTTGATTAAGTTATTTAGAAATTCATGTTTAAAAAAAATATATATATCTGTTTAAACAAAGAAAAATGCCGCCGTAATTAACATAATGATCTCTTTATACAAACTTCTCGTTACGTTTTCTGATATTAAATCTCGCTCAGACATTGAACCGAGTGGTTTGTAGGGCATTGGTTCTCAATCAGTGGTCCGGGGACCTCCGGTGTGCAAGAGCTTAAATTTAGTCCGCGAAAGTTTAAAAAAACTTTTATTCGTTTTAAATTATTAATCCCTAACATCAAGAGTCACATGCAAATGTTAGATGATGAATTCAATCATTACTTCCCAGAATATAACAAAGCAGAAGCTAAAGTTGACCAAAAACTGATTCGCAACCCTAGCAATAATGCTGAGGATTTTGCTGGAGTTGCAGAAGAAATCCAGGAAAAGTTCATCGAATTCCAAAATGATAGGAAATGGAAGGACGTATTTGAATCTGATTTATTTGAGCAGTTTTGGTGTAAAAAAGCAATTTCATATACTAACATTCGAGAGATAGTCCTGAGCTGTTTTGTGTTTTTCTCCATAACTTATTTATGCAAACAAGGGTTTTCTGCTTTGCTGGTAATTAGAAACAAGTCCAGGAGTCGATAGTATGTAGGTGATAACATGCGTGTAGCTTTGACCAATAATATTAGCCCCAGTATTACCGAACTTGTTTAGAATATTTTAGCCCATTGATTTTAATTTTATTCGACTTTTTTTTTTACATATTTATTACAGTAATTTACATTTAATTATTTATACAGTAGATTAGAGCACACATAAAAATATGTCCATTTGTGCCCTAATTCCAGATTGAAAATGAAATTATAAATCTACACAAATAAATAATAAATATATACCACAAATATCTAAATCCTATGTCATTACCATTAAAACTAGAAATCAATTTATCTTTTTTTTACATACATCATTTAAAAATAAATAAATTGATAAAAAAAAAGATTTTTATTTATTAAACTGCCTGTTTCCTGTAAATATATTTTTATTTTCAATAAATATGATATTAAAAAAGTTATTACAATTTTACTATTATTATTGAAGCACATATAATAATTAATAATATGCCCGTGTGTGCCCTACTTCCAGATTTAAAAGTAATTAATAAATATATAATTATAACTCAAATTCATTCATTAGACGTACATGTAGAAATTATAATGGACTCCGTATTGATGCAGACATTTTTAACTGCACGTTGCATTTATACAGAAAATTTCTTCATGGGGTCGATTATTTGGGATATTTGCTGAATGTGCATCCTGAGTGGTATATGCTCGCATGTAATGTATATGTTTGTGTATGTTTTATATGTGCGTTCATGTGTGTGTGTGTGGATGGCTCGGAGTGTGCATTCGGTATTTTTTATAAATTTATTACCAACGATAACCTCCATGGAAAACGCAAATGTTAACAATTATCCTTTTTTCACTTGAATTTCTTATTTATTATTTTGTCACATTTAATGTTTACATCTTTTGTAAAATTTAAGAAAACTTAATTGGTCTGTGTGTAACACAGTGTGTAAAGTGGCCGCTTAAACCATCCAATGACAGGTCATAAGCCCTGTAAATGCCTTGACTTCCATATTCCCTTATTTAAGGTATTCTCCATTCCTGTTGTAATTTGTTAACTTAAAATTTCTTTTTTTTTGTTTTCTATTATAAAAGTACTGTGGCCGTATTCTGTAACTAATTCATTTCGTCAATTCATTCGTCTCAATCTGAACCTGTCAACTGAAGCTTAAGACTGATCATCTTACCTTCACGTAACAAAAATATGTCAAGATACGTTGCAATTGGTGTACCAATGCAGTGTCCTATGCGCCATTAGATGAGAACAGTGAATAATAAAATCAATGAAATTCATTCGTATCCTATAAGAGAGTGAAATACGAAAGAGTTTGATTGCGTCAGGGTGCGGTAGATATACAGGGTGTTCAGTAAACCCTGTCACATCCGAAACCAAGATGATCAGTATGAGCAAGAAGACATATTGGCATATTAAAATATTTTTTTAGAACTAATATTTAAAAAAATATATATACAAAAAAACCAATGGTTGCTTACTTCTGCAAGGGGGAAACGAGGAGGGGGGAGGGGTATTCTGATACTGCGCTACGCTCCCCTCACTTCTCCCCTGCAGAAGTAAGCAACCATTTGTTTTTTTAAATATTTTATTTAAAAAAAAATTCTTTGATCTAAATATTTTTTTTAATATGCTTACATGTCTTCTTGCCCAAACTGATCATTGTGGTTTCGGATGTGACAGGGTTTAAAGCACACGAACAGAAAAAAAATACACAGAATAAGTATGCTGTTAATGTACGTCGAATATGTTTGAAATTTCGATTAAAATTCATATTTAAATTGACTGAGTTTTTTAACCTTGTGGTCCCTGAAAAAAACAAAAAAAACAAGGAGGTTCTGGTCATTGAAAGGTTAAACACCACTGTTGTAGGGGAATGTAACTACAAATTATTTTGTCTTCGTCTATAAATAGTGCCAAAGGGCTTCCTTAGGTGAAGTGAGGCAACCATTAGATTATTGGCATGCGTAATGGACATAAAGCTAACTGCACCGCAGGCTAAGTGGGCATATTAAAATGCCGGCCTATTTACACTTGCGATTCCTGCTTCAATTATATTCAAATATACACCGTGACAAGAAAGTTGCAGAGCATATATCAAGTTTTGAATATATTTGACTAAAATTTAACTAATTTGATTGAATAAACATATCACTCTCCCAGAAGTACACTCTGGTATGTCTAAATTGACTATCATTGACCATATTTTAAAATTAACTGATTATCACACAAAACATTGTCGTATATGTATATAGATGTTTGTGCAGATGTTGGAGGACCAGAAGCAAGTTTTGTGATTTTTAAATTACTCCGCCTGTGACGTCTCAAGTTCTCTACGGTGAGTTGTCCTAATTGGTGTAAATCAAAAATTTATCATACCACTCTGTCATTGGTTGATTTCGGAGAACAGTGACTTCGTTCAAAGTAGTTCATTTTTATCAAAAATATTTAATTAAGTTTTTCATTTATTTTCAAGAAACTTCGCGGTACAATTAAATGCTCTAATTTTTACCGCGCGTAAGAAAACATTTATTAAATTCAATTTCCCGTTGCACTGAACTTTCTCATCGTCGTGCGGGCATGACCGAATAAAGTGGCGTTCTATCCTCTCTGCTTACCCCCACGGGGAAATGATGATGTTTTTTTTGTGTATTTTAAAAATCATTACACATATTACCTATTTGAGTAGTTGTTAAAATGTTTGGTCACTCTGTACACGCGTGTTTATATAATAAATACTTAGGGGTCTTTGCATCCGCTTTAAGTAATTTAAGGTCATCATTCTTCCCACATTTGTTTATTATGAAACATCTCAAGCTCTTACCCTGATATATCAATAGTGCATCTGGATTCGTAAGCCAACATGTGCATACTACTCCTAACCACATTGCAACCTAAAAATAAAATCATCGAATGCGTTTTGAAGCAAAGTGCATCTGGATTCGTAAGCCAACATGTGCATACTACTCCTAACCACATTGCAACCTAAAAATAAAATCATCGAATGCGTTTTGAAGCAAACGTTAACTTATACATTCAGCTTTAAATAATTTCTTTATCTTGCACCTACAATATAAAGCAGCGGTTTCCAACCTTCATGCACTGAGCCTCCCTGAAAATATTTTTTCCTTGCCTCCCAACCGTTAATTAAAAAAAAAAACAATAATATAGACTAGATATGGGTGTTTTGTTTATTTAAAAAAAAACTAGCAGTGATAGTTGCCGTCTCACACATTAAGCTGTTTCGTAAAACAGTTTTTAAATAACATTTTAATCCAGCGTGGACAGCAACTACTTAAACAGTTTTACAAAAAATAATTTGACTGTTATATAAGAAACAGTTTCATGTATCCCGGCAATTTTTTTGCTCTTCATGGGAGGGGAGGGGGGAATAAGCTACGATTTTGCCGATTTGAAATAAATGTACGCATTAAAATGTAAAAAAAAATACGAAAAAACGTTTAGGTTTTCACTGAATTTTTACTAACACGTTACGATGTAAAGATTGATTTATTTGTGGATATGATAACTCATTTTTAATTTAAATATTTTTCTGCCTCCCAGAAATGTAAGGCCGGTAGTATACCATTGGTAGTTTATTGAAAGAAACTTATTCTATGGTATAATACAGTAGTTTTTGTTAGTTTTGGTAGAAAACGTTTTTCTTAATAAAATGGCTGTATGATCAATTGATTAGTAATATTTGATTATAAGGCCTGTATTAAACCATTATTATTTTATAGTTAGAAAACTATATCTGTGTAAAAAACCATATAATACGTTAAAATACGGTATTTTTCTTTAGTTTTCATAGAACACATTTTATTTTTTAAAATGTCCGTTTAATCAACTTATTAGTAATGTTTCATTATTTTCGTCCATAGCACACTGCCTCATTTCAGTCCATAGGGCACTGTTTAATATTTAAGTTTTTTCGCCTTTCTCACGTAAATTTTCCGTAAAGAAGCCGTACTGTCACGAAACTAATTAATAAACTACTTAACAGACGGCAAGGGGCTTTAAATAAAAAAATAAAAAAATTATAGTAAAAAAGTATTTATTTTAACAAAATATTTAATATTGATTTACGCCTCGTTGAGTAATAGTTGGTGCATTAATCTACCATTTTTTAGGTTCTAAGTTCGATTTCTGGAAGCATGGACGTGAAAAATTGCTTTCAAAGGTGGATTTATCACCTTACACTCCATGTAACAAACATGTTTTAAATATTGCAATTGCATATCAATGCAGTGTCCTAAGCACCACTGGGTGCCGATGGGGAAAGAATCATAATATGAAGCTAAGAAATTAAAAATAAATAAAAATATGACAATCCACCCTAATTTTATCGATTCTTGTGGATTTGGAATATACGCGAGAAATCAGCCATTGTTTTGTGCGTACACCGTAAAGAAAGTACCAGAAAATATTATTAGACACAATTCAAGGTAAGTAAAGTACATGTTGGTGCAAAAATGAAAAATTAGTCCTTCTATAATTCTGCTATTCAATAGCAAAATTATTATTTGAAATAAGTTTTTACTTAATATTCCGACGGAATATTTGAGAAAAACTCCTTTTTAATTTAATTTTATCAGTGCTGCTCCACGATAGTAATTATAATCTCACGTTTTCGCTGTTTGTAAAATATATAGACGTGCTGGGAGTAATAATTACAGCGTTCTTCATTACCATCAAGGAATTCCCATACAATTTCCATCAGATTAATATTTATCAGTTTCCCTTTCGCGCCAACCCATCCTCCATACGCGGAGTTATTGTTTATTTAGTCAGGAAAATTGCTTTTGTCCTTTAATTATACAAAAGTTAACTTCAATAAAAAATACATTTTAGATATTTGTTTATTCATTTTTTCACACTATAAACTAAAATCTCCATTCTACAAGACTCATATTGACCATATTGAGTCTGTCCAACACCGTTTTCTAAGAAAAGTTGGTTGCTCGGATTATAAAGGGGTAATTAAAATTCTTACCTATTAATACTAAATGCACCCTTGTACAAGCATTACTACTACCCATTCTAGATTACGCTGATGTTTCCATGACTGATTTAAGCTTCCCATATGAGAAAATCTTATGTACTAAATATAAATATAACACAGTAAAGTTGAGAAAAACTAGATAATTGGCGGCCTCCGTGGTGTAGTGGTCAAGACGCTTGACTCACGCACGGAAGGTTCCGGGTTCGATTCCCGGTGAGAACACAAAAATTTAAAAAATGTGATTTTTCTCAAGCCTGGGTGCTCTGTGATGTAATTCACCACTGTAATTAGGCCTCCTGGCCTGTTGTGGTGCAAAAAAAAAAATGTAAATGTAATGTAATGTAGATAATAATAATAAAAAAAATTAACACAACATTAGTACTTAAAAAAATAAAAGTTTTTTGATCAATAAAACAAAAATAAAAAAAAGTTAAATTACTAAATAATACCTCTATTTGGTCAAATCATCATCATCAGTTGGTTGGAAGAAGTTGCCATTTGGCAATAAATCCACCAATGTACAATTTAAAATTATGTCTAACATGTTAAATAAAGAAATAAAAAATCACGTATTCCAGGAAACAAAGTTAAATTTAATAATATATTTTAATATAAATCCATTATTTTTCTAAAAAATAACGAGTATAAAATATAAAATATCGAATATTTGTTCTAATTCATTTCCATACCTATGTATCTTGGGTATAGGAGAGTGCATTTTAAAATTGTTACAAAGCGAATGCCGATTCAATTAACGTAGCATTTAACTTCCTCAATATGGCGATTTCTACTAAAATAAAAAAATGAACCAAAAAATGCAAAAAGGAAATCATAAAACGTTTTTAGCCATTTTAATACCAGTCGTACAAATACACACGACGCCACAATGTTAATATCGATTATTAACACATTATTTTTGTTTGTATTATTTTTTATTTAATTTATTTGTGGCTACTCTTAGGAAAAATCCTACAAAAGGAAATCGAGTAATGATCCATTGGGTAACATAACTATTATTGTGTTGATAATTTATACAAATATTTTTTATAAAAACCCTTTTTTCTTCTTCAACTTACTTCTGTTATACTTCTCTATTTTTCTGAAATTTCTGTAATGCCTACGTATTAATATAATGTCACTATTGTCTCGTCACCGCATTTAATTCATGGCACAATTGGTGATAAAACTGGTTCGCGTATAGTTTACTTTATTGTCATGTTTCCTCTTCGTGTCTATTTGCAATATGACATCAGACCAGAAGCCCTAGCACGCGAATATTTTGTTCTTAAATATGTCGAAAACGATCGATTATGCGAATGTCAAGTTCATGAGTATTTTAATTACAAATGGCCTTTGATTTAATATCAGCAATGGAAAAAAGGAAGTGGCTACTCGATTTAAAACAATTTATATTAATGGAGTACAAAACAATGTGTTGCATATAAGTTTATGTATTGTCATAATATTTACTGTCAAAATTTATCAAATACAAGTCTTATTGTTTGTTACTTTGACTGTCATGGTGCGATTTTTATTTTTAAGTAGGATTCATTTAATGAGTAAAGTTCAACCAACAGGCCACAAAAAGTGTCTAGGTATTTTCGTATTTACTTGTAATATATATCTCCCTTTTTTTCATCATTTTATATCCGTACCGATATATATTAAAATGAATATGACACATTGGAATAATATTCAATACTTTTTTTAAAAAATGATTATTTATCATATAAAAGTAAATACGAATAAGTAGTAAAAAAGTAAAATACGAATGAATTACATTCCCAAGAGTTGCTACAACTCAATTAGGGACTAAAATAATACTAACCTTTTTTTTAAGTATTAGAACAACAAAGAAACAAAGCAAGTTAAACATCTTTAAGCCTAAATACATTGCGACAAAATATAAACCAAAATCTTAAACAGTTTCTTACATCAACAAAATAAATCTGTAAAAACGCTTTAACGAAGGAAGTAGCAAATCTAGGACTGAGGGAAATATGGTCGTTAACATCACATGCTACGGAAACTATAGAACCATAGTGACAGAATCAGAAGATAATTTACAACGCATGTTACACACGTTTCGACTAGCTTCTCAGAATTGATCTCATTTGGGTGTCGTTTAGGCATAATGAAGTGATCTGTCAAAATAATTAGTAATTTCTGCTACAGAGTTCTATAGCAGAAATATATTTTACTTGTAAATTATTCGTCTATAAATTAAATGGTGCAATAGGCATTAATGGAATTGGTGGGTGTTTATTATGATGGTAAACATTCCATTGTTGTTCTATTTCGTACAAACGTTGAAGAAAATAATTTTCGCTAACTGAAAATTATACTAAAAGTATCTTTGATATTTTAAGTGTGTCCATATTTTTTTTTAAAGTACAGGCTTTCTTTATACAGAGTTAATTAAGATTGACATACTATGATATGATATCACCCTATAAATGAATGCACTTTTGGATTCCATTTGAAGAAAGGTTTTCCATCCTTGTTGAAACTGTAAATATAAATATTTAAATTCCGATTACTATTTACCGCTACAAACTTTGCTTTTGCAATCATTGTCACACTAGATTTTGTTCGATGATATGAAAGCGAAATCCAAATGCGTGTAAGCATCAAATATGAACATTCTTTTCAATTATCGTTAACCCGGCGTTCGCGTGAATTGCACCATGTTAGCCACTCAGACGAGGTTAATTTGGACTGGAAACAATATTGAAATGTTTTCGCCTCTAAATTCGCTTTTCCGCTCGTTATATCTTCCGTAGCCTTGGTCTGCACATAAACATTTTATATCATGGTATTTATGGTGGGGCGTGGGGTTGGCTGAATCTAGGTGTTATTTTCAGTATAGTGGAAACGGACCTTAATCTAGCTGTTAATAATTTAATAAGTAAGATTTAATAACCACACCACAATATATTGCATAATAGCAGAAATAATGTGTTAAAAAAAAAATGTTTCTTAAATGTTTATTTTAATTTGACGTAAGAGCAAATCATCTTCAGAAGATTGGGTTGGAATAGTTATAATTTGATTGATTAATGTATTTTGTTATTGTATAATTTCTTTAAAATATGTATGTATTTCAAGTAATTAATAATGTGTATAGTACGAGTATATTAATATTTCATACTCGATTTTTTTTTTTTTAATCTTTTTATTTCTAAGCACTCTTAATACCACATATATGTAAATGGCAGAAATGCCGTATATAAATAAATAAATATACTATACAAACAGTCTAAAAGGCCTTTTTAATCGTAAATTGTTTTTCATTTTTTAAATCCTATTAAATAAAGGAGGTAACTCATAAACTTGGTATAATGTTACGCCTAGGCATAGTGGTAGAATACGGATAGTATGCATATCCTTATTCTACCACTGAACCTAGGCGTAATTTAATACGTAGTTTACAAGTATGGCCCATTTACACATAAAATTATAGCATTAATTTAAACAGGGATGGAGAATACCTTAAATAAGGAATATGGAAGTCTAGGCATTTACAAGGCTTATGACCTGTCATTGGCTGGTTTAAGTGGCCACTTTACACACTGTGTAACATTCACCATTTGCCTATGTTTGAACATCCATATTTCTTCAATTCTTCCATTTGTTGATTTTAGTGAAGTTATTTAAGGTATTCTCCATCCCTGTTGTAATTTGTTTATCTTAATGACTCCCGAGGGGGTGAAATCCAGTCTTTTGTCTACGACCATTTGGACAAACTCAAATATTGTAATTAATTTAAAGTGACTTTAACTGTCTAGAGGTCTAGAGAATAAATAATCCTGTTCTAAGATTTCAGAAATATTTTTTTAAAAAAAGCTCTGAATACAATATATCAATATGGCCGCCTAAACTGATATTTGGATTCCTTGCTATGTCAAGGTTACCCTTTACCATCAGGCTCATCAACTTCTGCGGTGAAAATTTTACTTTATTTCTACTCTCTCATTCCATTACCATTGCCAGTGCCTCTGTGGCCTTGGTCTCAAGCCCCCTTTTACTGTCAGCTGACAGAAGGAGAAGGGCGTCATCCGCGTATGTGCTGCTGTTGCATCCATCGGGAAAGGGTAGTCGCAGCAAGTCATCAAAGAATACGTTCCAGAGAAATGGCCCCTGGATGGAACCCTGTGGGCATCCCATGGAAGTCGATTTTCTGACCCTAACAGCCCCTTGGATCACCTTTATGGAGCGCCTTTTAAGGTAACTTCGAAGTATCCCAAAAAGCTCTCTCGGACAACCCCTTTCAACGTTGTCAACGGCTCCAGAAATGTCCAGAAGTATCCCACAGGCATATTTTTCCATTGTTTATTTATTTATTTATTTATTCATTCAAAATTACAAAATTACAAAATTAAATATTTATCAACTTATTAAGGCTTTTTAGGCTATGCCCGTGTCAAGCCACAATAAATAACAATAAAAATACATAGTAAAATAACATAGATCAAATTATTATGACATAGAATAACAATCTAGAAAAATAAGGTAAATGTAATAAATAATCAAATTCCAAAGAATACAATGCAAAAAAGATAATCAGAAATAATTTTTAAAATATAAAATTATACGAATTAAGAATCACAGATAATCATATATACAAAATAGTGGTATCAATAAAATCAACAAAATAATAGTAAAATATAGTGGTATTAAAAAAAAAAACAAAATAAGAGTATCATTTAAATCAACAGAAAAAGAATATATATATAAAAGCATAAATTGAAATGATAATTGAGATATGTATTCTAGAAAATCACTCAATACTAAAGTAAGAAGTATAAGAAATAGGATCAATAAATCATATACCAAATAATAGTACGTACTAAATTAAATGAAACAAAAATACATAATGAAAAAAAAACATAAAAATTATAAAATATTAACACAAAAATTTAAAATTGGATGAAAATCCTAACGTCAAATGTTCAACAAAAGCCTAAAGAATCTACTTTCTCGTAAGTGATTTTCAATAATTTATAGCATTAATTTGTATTTTCAGTATCTTGATACATTGGTTTTTTCACTCTAAGACACTTCATTCGTTTCTTCAAAATCAAAGGACATGATCATAAGCTGGATACAAAAATCGAAATCTCATTTCATCAAATTCTGGATTTGCATCCGTCTGCCTCTGATTTACAGATATAAAAAACATGAAAATAATTACTTTAATTTATACCATATACTATAAAAATAATATATATAAAAAGTAAAATCCACAGAAAATAAAAGATTAAAATATCTATGTCCAAACATAGACAGAATAATGAATGTTTCACTGTGGGTAAAATGGCCATTTGAATCAGCCAGCTCCTAAGCGCTGTTATTGGCTAGACTTACGTACTTTATTCTCAAAAATCTTTTCTCTCTCTGTTGCAATAAATGTCAAGATCTTAAGTGTTTATCTTATCATGACAAAACTTTCTTGGTCGTCCTCTTCCTGTGTTATCAGTTATACCTGCCTCAGATTTGCATTCTCGTCTGATTTCATTATACGTAACTCTTTCTAAAATAATTAGATAAGCCTTTCTGAAGAAAGTTATCCGAATTTCGTGTTCCTTTCACGTTCCGCAGTACGAAAACTATATCATCAACCCTTTCTTTATACTTGAAGTAAAGAGTAAGACATCTAGATTTGCCAACTATACTAAACGTGGTGAGGATAAGTAACTACAACTGCATTCCTAAAACCGTAGCTACGTAATATTATAATTGTTGTATGGTCATACTACAGGGTTTAATAACAGTGTTTAAAACAGACAATGAGTTACCTAAGGAAATATTAAAAATCAGTTTGAAAGTATAATATGTTTTTGATTAATTTTCATATCAAATATTATGTTTTAGATGTTTTTTTTGTTTGTAACTTAATAACATTGATTAATAAAATTAAATAAAAACTATTATAATATGGTATAATATGACAAAACATTTCTTATTTCTTTTGAATCAAACAACTAACACAAATATTTTTAAAAATCCATTCTCAAATTGTGACAAAACGTCTAATATGTAACTTATATTTTTTTGCGTTTTATTCAGAATAAAGAAATGAAGGAAATTTTTAATTTTTTAAAACTTAAATACGCTAATTTTCGCTCCTTCGAAAAGAAAATGAAATAAGTGTTATCTTAAGTAAAGCTAAGTACCTAACATTTAAGATATAAATTTAATTACAATAATGTTGAACCCGCTCAAAATATACGAATAAAGACCATAGAAACAGACTCCCAATAATTCTCACCTAAATTACTTAATCACCCTTTCCCCCGGTTCTCTTATTGTATTTTTTGGCCCATTTAAGACGACAATAAAAATCCACACGACACAAAACAATAACAAAGGGTGGATTGATAAATATATTTATTTTTTTACTGATGGATAATTTTATATAATATTCCCAAAGAGTTTTGGGAAAAAACGAATTTTGGAAGAAATATATAAAAATATTTATTTTTCAGACATATTAACATTTGAACTTTGAACGATTATGGACAATAAAACTAAAAAAATACATATTTTGTAATTAATTAATTAACAACTTAATTTAAAAAAATACTATTCAACTATTTTTTAAATTCAAACTTAAAAACGTAACAAAAATTACATACATGCTCGTATATATGCATCGTGGGTGGCCAAAGCATCGACTGTGGTCGACCGCCTGTTTTTTTTATTATAGGAATTTTGCCTTCTTTGTAAAGAAAAATATCCATGTTTGTGGAGATGTGCGGCCCATTTAACAACGTTTTGTCTCCGCTTTTCTCTGTAAATCTACATTTTCTACAATGAACACAAATAATATAAAACGTTGCTCCTGTTTGACAGATGATCATTTGGCAGCATGTTTACGAATAGCTATAAGTTGCTATGAACCAAATAATAATAAACTTGCTGAAAATATGCAATGCCGTGTTTCCAATGCGCCCTCTGATGCTACACAAATAGTTGATATTTTCGAATTTTAGAGCTAATAATAAGCATATTTCTTGCGTCATTAAAACGATAAAATACATCTTTTTTTATTTGCAACTTTGTGTGAAATAATTATTCGCTGTAATTAAAATAACTTATTATTGAATTGGCATTGGTATTATCTATGTTCGTTTTCCAATTAAACTAATTTTATACTTTAAATTACTACTTTATGTGTTAACAGACCAGACCGCCTCCGAAAATTTGAAAAGCAGCTCGCCTGTAGTGGTTATAACCCATACTATGCATTATAAACATTATCTGGATCAACCCAAGTAATATTATTTTATAATAGTACTTCGTCACACACGTGATGTTCTTATATTTTGATATCGGTGCTCTACATTCTTGTGGTAATTGATTAAACTGTTTTGCAAGGATTTAGTAGCAATCTTTTTTGGCTTACTATAATGTTAATTTATTAAATGTGATGCAGACTCTAACACAAACCGAGAGCCGAATAATCTTCACTCAATTTTTAAGGGGTTTTTTACCTAAAATTATTCGCTGTATAAAAATTTCAAGACACAAAATAAAAAATAAATGCCAATCCACCCAAATTTTACCGAGCTATGTGGATTTGCACGATACTAGTGAAATGGCCTTCGACTTTTATTGCTGTACAACCCTGTAACTTGATTTTTATAACTGTTTTAATTCCCTGTTTATTAATATAATTTAGGTTAATATAAAATTTTACGACTGTTTAAAGTCAGTAAGAGAGCAAAATTAGTTAAAATACCATCATTATTTAATTAAAATTAATATTTGTTAGATTTTAAACAAAACTGACACTGGAGCTTTAAAAATGCCTTTTATTTCAATTAAAGCTTAAAGTAAATAATTTAAATTAATAAAATAATAATCATCACCCCCCCCTTTTTGCTCCAAGTGGTGCATAGGGTATTGCATTGGTAAACTAAATGCAGCGTATTTTGATCTCTACCACGGGGGTAAGATGACTAGTTTTACGCTTCAGGTACTAGTCCAGAAACGATGAAGATTTACAGTTCGAATAACCTTAAAAATCAATATTTCACGTCTAGATTTCCGATAATCAATCCCAGGAGATCAAGAATGGTGGACGAACGTTTCAACCACTGCACAACGATGTTGACTTATCTCAACATGATTTTTTTACTCAGGGTTTTTACTTCAGCGCAGTTATTCAGTCAAAAACTCTCGTCTAGGGTTCTGGTTCTATTTCACACACAAAGTTTATTGCATTCTTCTTCCACCTGGACATAGAGTTAAATAAAGTGTATTAATAAAAAATCTGTTTTATTTAACACGCTTAAAACAATTCAATTGTAAAACTAAATTCGCCTCTAGCTATCGTTAACAATTTGCGATCATAATCATCTGTTATGTTATATGCATGCAACCTTTATATTGTAACAATGTTTTAAAAAAAATACATTTTGTAATTTAAAGTCAAAAGGATGTATTTTCATTATAAAATACTACTCGACCCGACAGACTTTGTCCTGCCCGAACGTTAGCTTGCCTGCTATTTGCTGATTGAACAAACGTTTCTTTGTAAATAAGGACACACGTTATTTATTTTGGACTTTTTTGAGCTATTTATATATTCGTAATAAGGGTTAGTTTTTCGTTTTATCTCCTCATGTAATTTACTAAGAGGCCTCGTCGTGCTCAAATCATGAAAAAATCTCTACTCTAGTGCCATAATCCATGGAGGAAATACCGGAATACGTTTTAATGAAGAAAAATCAGACCACGTTTTACTTTGAGCCTTCTAAAGTTATGACACTCAACTCATGCGCAACGCGCTTTTAGTCATTCTTTAACTCCTAGCCGTGTTTTGACGTGAGTTTGACATTTAATTCGAAACAAAAATAAATGAAAAGAAAAATGCCCGATTGTGTCGTGAAAGCGTGCAAAAGCTGTTCGGATAAAATAAAAAAGACTTTTCATTGATAAGTATGTACCTAGGTACTTGTTTATGATTCAATTCCAAACCCAAAAACTATTCATATTCAAATGTTGAATTTAATTAGGTACCTAGGTTCTTGTTTATGATTAAATTCCAAAACATGATTTAATTAATTTTCTAACATATAATTATTTTTGCAAATGTCAAACTCTGCGCTACTTACCAACAGTGTTGCATTTTGAAACAAGACTTCGTTTTTCAAAAATGTATCAAATATCAGTTAAAATTATTTAAGCATTACTAAAAATCATGTGGTTTTCTTCAACTTTACATGCCAGCGGTTTAGATAATTTTTTTGACACTTTATGTCTCAACTGATAAGTACAAAATCATATAATTTGATACTAAACTGGGGTTAGTTGTACTTATATTTTGTTGTTTTTTTTAAACTTGGAATATTTAACCTTTTCATGATATAAATATAAAGGAAAGTCGACACGATCACGATGATATGTATCTACCAAGTACGTACACTGCCTAATCAACATTGAAAAATTTGTTTTTTAAAAAAGAACAAGACC
This sequence comes from Micrasema longulum, assembly GCF_059751315.1. NCBI lineage: Eukaryota > Metazoa > Arthropoda > Insecta > Trichoptera > Brachycentridae > Micrasema > Micrasema longulum. Next base: position 23,555 of record NW_028277229.1, read on the forward strand.
ATGCATTAACATCATAAAAATAAAACTTCTATTAGGTAGTACCTACAATTTGTTTTTAATACCTACTTTCAATAAAATATAATAATCAACAATATGTTATACCCAGTTTGGATGTAGTACATTATAGTACCAGTGCAGTGTTATATGACTGAGTAGCATAATATAAATTATCAGCATATACAGATAGAACGCTTGTAAATATTAATGCCCCATAGTCCGTTTTAATTACTGTAAAGTTGGTCTAACCTCTGAACATCCACATTAGCTCAAGGACGTACCAATCCGGACGTAAAACCACAAACGCTTATGCTTCTTTGCGGTTAAGGTACAAAAAATAGTGAAAACATGTTTGTACCTACGTATGTTGTATTTTATTTATAATGTTAATCACAACATTACATCAAGAAAAGTATATACAAATGAAAACTAAAAAAAAAATCATTTTTCAACTTATCTGTAATGCATAGTTCACACGAGGACTTGACAACTCTGTCTTGTCCCAGCATCAATCCTATTATTGTCCTCGCGTGACCTTTAATTAAAAGGATAGCCTAGAGATAGACGTGCAGACATCTCCGCAGGACAATGGATTACCTCAGCCACCGATCTCCGAAGCATCGTTCCCAGAACAGAAGGGCAATAGCCACTTGTCCAGCGCGTGTGTCACTACCCCGCATTTTTAGCATCCTCCAACGATTCCGATACATCTTGTTATAAAATGAATCATATGTTTCGCGAACGCGCTCGTAACGCGGGTCGACGTGTGTTTATTTTTACTGCGTTCTGCGTGTGAACTACGGTCGAATTGTTTCATAGGCGAAATGCGTGGTCGTGGTTGTATATGTAGCTGGAACAGGGGACAGTATTGTCCTGTCTATTGTGTTTTTCTCGTGTAAAACCAGCTTAAGACCTCGCCGATCCTGACATTCACGCAGTATAAATGACAAAAAAATATTGGGAAAGCCGGAAGATCTATCCTGAATAGCTCTAAGTTCAGCGAATAATTGGCTAATCTTAACATTCAGACGTTTTGGCATGCCATATCTTCGTTTCAAAAGTTTGTTCTTATCCCATATATGAGTATTTTTACTCCAACGCAATCAATATCGTATATTACATCGAATGGTGTCAATGTGGGTGCCATAGAATGGAGATTTTTTCTTGTATGTTTGTAAAGCCCCTTCTACAGTACTCGCTAAGTTTCCAGAAGTTGCCCAAAAGTCACATCGATCGTACTGCTTCAGCCCCCTCTAGACTACTCGGGAAGTTGCCCGAAGTCAGCCGAAGGTCACATCGTGCTTCTTTGCTTCGCCTCGTATCGGTTTCATGGCCCGAAGTCCGAGCACGAAGTGACTCGCTGCACCACTCGTCCAACTTCAATTTCCGTCTAGACGTTTCGTGGTTCGCGCGCCTGACGACCGCTACGATGTGGTCACAGGAGCAAACACTTTTTTTCTCAAATTGCTTCAGTCGAAGCCAGTTATTTGGGACCCGGGCGACAAAGGTCACAAAGATAAAAAGAAAGTCCGAGATGCTTGGGTGCACATCCATAAAATTAAAAAAAGTCCAATAGAAGACCTGAAGAAAAAAAAGGAGTCGCTATTTGCAACATACAGGGGTTATAATAGAAAAATATTAACTTTTGTTAAATTCGGCGCTGGAGTGGATGCTGTTTATCTTAACTTCGAGTCCTCTTTTAAAACTATTCCCGTTATTCATTTATTTATGTATTATATACATACGGCCTAAGCCAATTACAACAGTTACATGAAGAAACATAAATGCAAGAAACTGAACAAAAAGAACATAAAACTATTTAGCAAAGACAAACAAGGGCTATTATGATTTATTTTATCTTCTTTCTCTCTCTTTCTTTCAATTTTCTGTCACTTTCATACAATATCTTATTGTATAAATAGCAACGCGTGTAATTATAAGTTAGTTGAATTCCTGACGATGAGGTAGTAACCTCGAAACCGGTCGAAGTGTAATTAAAAAAAAATTAAAGTGGTTTATACAAATTTATAAACAAATAAGTGTAAAATGTCATACCACAAAGTAAAAAATGTTTTTGATAACAATAAAATATTTATATTTCATCTATGAGAATCTAAATTACAACCCTGCATATTTTGATTACGATTTTTGAACCTAATTCTAAAAACAGTGAAGACTTCTGTTACTGTCACTTGTTTAAAGCGGCAAGGTGATTGTTAAACGGATCATAACAGGTGTAGCTTCCCCTAATTGAGTATTTTGTTTTGAGATCACGGGTTAGACAGCCTGCCCATCATGTATCGCACACCGCATCTGAAGACATAAGTCTCCTTGGCCCACATACACGGAAAAGTTGCTCGTTGCCAAACGAAAAAAGCTGCCTGAAGGTGCTCTCTGTAATCTGGTAACCTTAGCATCTTTAATATAATATGAACTTCATTGGATTGAGAAAAGGGGGAAGTGAATTCTTCACTTACTGGGATGAAATTTATTGGACTTAATTGATTCTCCGAAACGATAACAAAACTTTTTAAAAGCCTTGAAATTCTTTAAGGAAACCACCTGATTTATATACACGACAGATCACGGGCAAGACAGCAAGAATTTAAAATCCGTCACAGGAATTCGATTGAAATTTTTTAATTTTTCCGATCGTTCTTGTATAAGTTCAGCCAATTATTGTGCATATTTTGCTTACGAAAAATAATTGAATCTATTTGTTAATATTCCACACTTGATCGTTTATTACCATACCCAGTGAAGCCTTAATTTGACATAAAATGTCTCATTTATCAACCGAGTTGTTTATTTTAATCATGTATTATCACAAATAGTTACAATAGTAATGGCAATTGATAAAAAAATCAAATGACATAAAATGTCGAACACTGGCCAATTGAAATAGAAGGACTGTTGGTGTCGGTCAATAGCTCAGATTCTCTTGAACGAGTTTTTTGTCGTGTTTTCTACACTAAGCAAATGAGCAGTAGTTTCTTAAGCCCACAGTCGACTCTGCCAGCGTATAAGCGAAATCCACCAACTGAGTTTTGAATGCGACCTCTGATTGGTCAAAAACTCTCAAAGTGGGGCTTTGCCACGAACTGTAACTCCGAATCGAGGGTCGAATTTGTATGTGCGCTCTCGCAGTGTAATTTGACGACTGCGCTGGTAGATACCTCGCAGTCGCCCCTAAATAGTGCCTACTCACGTCACTCAACAAAACATCATCTTTTTTATTGAAGTATGTCGCGGCAGTGTTGTTGGCCTCGTGGTGTAATAGTCAGCGCATTTGACCACCGTGCAAGAGGTCTCGGGTTCGATTCCCGACATGGTTGAAACGAAATATTGATTTAAAAGGGTGTTTTTACACTAGAATATTTCATAGTCCCTGTACTGGTACCTGAAGCGTAAGACTGATCATCGTACCTTCATGTAACAAAAATTATTCGCTGCGATTTGTGTACCGATGCAGTGCCCTATGCACCATACGGTGCGGAAAGAGAATGATGATGTTCTCGGCTTCGTCGTAAATTACTTATCACGCGGTCTCTTCATGGTAAAATTGCGATAATCGCTTGAGTCATAGATTGACCAATCAGAGGGCGCATTCAAAACTTTTTTTAAAATTACTTATTTTATTTAATTTTATGATTAACATAGTTCTCTATATATTTAAAACACAATATTTAGATCTATACTTATTCTAACATTATTTATCACTATTATACACTTAATATCCTAATTTATAATATTCACTGTTTCATATGTACATTTTCATTAATTATATTCACTATTTACACTATATATATCCTAATATTTTTCACATATATATTTTTTACATTTAATTTTAAATATATTTACATTTATTTCATTTTTTAAGCTTTCTGGCATTTCCTCAAATAATTGTATTCCCTTGTACATAAGGCAGTTCTGGGACATTGCTTTTGATTGATGGATTGGTTGGTGGATTTTGCTTATATTATGCATCTCGCCAGATCTCCACACAATATCTAGTTACAGTAGTTAAAAAAAAAACATTCTTATTAGTGTCTCTATTTTATACTTTATTGATAACCTTCCGCATTATTTATGTGAAATAAATTGTAATTGTCAGTAATATTATTATTTTCATTGCGATTAAAATAATTATTGTTTGACTTTTTACATGTTCCGAAACTATCATACAATCTAAGTTTAGACCTCTGTACTACGTACCAATTTATTTCTTTTAAAAAAATCGCAAATATAGATTTTTGCATTTATTGTGTGAGACGTGTAGGTATTATGTAACTGTGTCATTTGTGAATAATTGTGTCTATGTTTCGATGTTAATTTATTACACAAATAGTCACTCTTGGTCAACCACACTCGGTATATTAAAGTACTAGATCGAATTACCGTATCTTGTATTTCATTCATTAACAAAAAACCACGTGGTATTAAAACAACTTCTGTCAACGTTGCATTAAAAAAATATGAACGAATACAACAGGATGAAGAATATGGTTCTGTGTGTAAAATCGAACCAGAATTCCGGACAAGGTTTTCCGACTCGTTGGCTACTCCCAGGTAAAAATCCTGAAACGGGAATCGAGTGAGGATAACACCGTCTCGTAGTTTAACGGTTGGCGTATCCGCCAAACACGCTTGACAATCTTACCTTCCGTGTAATAAAATTGATCCAGATTCGTTGCAATTGGAGTTTCAACGCAGTGTCCTATGCCCCATCGGTGCGGATAGAGGTTCGATGATGACGAGTAGATTTGAAAATGTTATTTTAAATGTACAATATTAAAGTACAGGTGAGTACTGACAATACTGTTATTTTAAAAAACTGCAATATTGGTCCAAGTAGAAGTATTAAGATTTGTTTCCAGGTGCGCTGGGTTGTCTAGTACGTAAAATAATACGAAAGAATCTCACACACATCATCAATAGTTTCAGTGCTCTTTTGCTTCACGGACGAAACATTTTAAAAATCTGGATGTTCATACATAGGCAGAATTATGATATGTCATAAGCTTCATATTCCTTTTTCAAAAAGGTTCTCTTTCTCTGTTTTGTAATGGACGAATTACAATAATTTAAAACTAAACACCACCATGTTTCCACTATATAATAAGCATTTGTCTTCTATTATATTCTTCGGTGAGTTTTTTTTTATCCTACCTGGAAGTTCAAAATTCGAGTAGTTAAAAAATCTAGATTTAAAAATAGGGAGAACCCAACAAATTTAAAACAGATATTTTCACCCTTTGTAAATAAAAAAGCGACACCCTTTTTTTCTTAATCATAGTTGGTAGTGATATGTTTATTTTACCGCTTTCACAATACAGCTACAAGCATTTTGAGCAACCGTGTTTTAGAACTTCTGTTCGATTTCAAACTATGTCAATAAAGGTCCCCTTCAACAATTTTTATTTTCTAAAAATGTGATTGCTTCTAAAATCACGAAAACACATTTGAAACTGGCCAAATTTAAATTGTATTTTTAGAACTTACTGTTTTTGTAAGCAAACTTTATTTTTAGTAATGTACCCTAATAAGAGGATTTTAATTTAGTTTAACTTCTGATGGTGATTCAATTTCTTAACCTATATTTCGGCCTTGTGGTGTAATAGTCAGCACGTTAGCCTACCACGCAAGAGGTGTAGGGTTCTATTCATTATAATGTAAAAACACTTAAAAATAATTATTTCATGTTAACTATGCCGGAAATCGAACCCGAGACTTTTTGCGTGGTAAGCAAACGAGCTGACCACTCCACTACGAGACCGACTGTTATAATTAAGAAAAAAATAGTCAATTTGTCAAAATCATTTCACCATTGCACCTTACGGCGCATGCGCAATTTGTCATCTTAAACGTCAAACGATCTGCCGCATGCGCTACTTAAAATTCTTAAGGCCTTTTTTGAAATCAGCTGTCGCCCCTTTAGACCGCCTCAATGTCCCACACATTTTCCTTGGGCCTTCTACTGCCCCCCTGAGGGCCTTCAGCGCCCCTAAGGGGGAATTATCGCCCACTTTGACAAAGACTGAACTATCGTCATAGTTAAGGAATGGGTTCCATATCTTCCGATTGTGATCGCCATGCAAAACACAATGACACACTGCAAAATAATATCGAATTTGTTGTTGCTCCAACACATCTCAAGTCTCAACTGTAAGACTTGGCGGTGTCATCAGTAAGTTGCGGTAACTTTAAACCGTCGTCCTAGTCCATACATCATCTCTGTAACCGATACTCTTGTTCCAGCGAACGACATTCCGTGACTACAGACTACAGACTACAGACTACCGTCCGTGGCGTCCGTGACAAGTTTCTATGTACTCGCAAGTTACTCGTTATGTGACACACTTACACCTATCGCTACCACCTCCTGTCAAGTCTACTTTCAAAGCGCAGTCGTAAATACATTTTCTAGCAGTCCTTTATCATTTTTTATTACTTTTTCATAGGTGCAGCTAAAAATTTCCCGGAAGTATGATTAGGTACAAAAATATTTTTTATTATTTATTTTTTGTAGTATATAGAAATAAAATAATGACAGAAAAACAAAAAGTATCACGAGTAAATACAAAAATCCTACCAAGCCACTTTTTGTGGCTTGTTGATCTAGATTTATTTGTAAAAAATATTATTTATTTTACTTAAATAAATGGCACTTAGTGCCTTTTACTTATTAGTTGCATATACAATAAAATACATACATGTAAGTGGCATTATAAGTAAAATATAGTATTTAAAACAAATTAATACTAAACAGTTATTTACAAATTAAGGAGTCAAAATCAAAGATACACAGTTTAAAAATTATGTAACCAGTTATAAAAAACTAAAAAAATAAAATATGTGTTCATATAAATATTTTGAACATGTAAAAAAAAAAAGTAAGAAAGCAACAAATATTATTTTTTTTAAATAAAACAATTTTGAATAACACTAAACGATACATTTATTATTTTTTTAATTACACGTATTATAATATTACTTAGGCAACTTGTATAAATATACATATAAATACATACTGATAAAAAAATATTAAAATTATCTATAACTATTAGGTACTAGCTTCTCCTGCCCATAAAATACAGGTGAAGGGCCGTCCTATATAAACTAAACTTAACATGCAAAGAGTCACCAACGTCTTGGTACTTATTGCCTAGAGCGTGAAGTCTATTGATGACTGCATTTTTACCATAATATGAAGTCGAAGTATTGTTGCCACAGTATTAGTAGGTTTTCCGAGTTGCTCTTTTTTTTTTTTTTTTTTTAAACGCCCTCACTCGTTTGCGAGTGATTTTGGCTCTTAGAAACAAGAATAAGAAATTTAAATAATATACGCTTCAGTGAACGACAAAAAAAAACCCATACCCACGAAAAAATATAATATAATGTGAGGTAGTTAAAATCAGTATGAAAGAGTTATGTGACAATAAAATATTATTACTGTATAAAGTAAACGTAAACATAAAATGAAATTTTGGGCCAAAAGTAAAGAGGGACATTCAATTAGACTTATTAATTAAATTATGCAAATAATATTTAACAAATTCAAATATTTTTATTATTTGTCCTTAAGAATTTAGTCAGAAGTAAATAAGTATCCAAATCATTCTGGGCTAGTAAAAATTTTACGTTAAGAGGGAACGTATTATATTCTTCACATATATTTTGAAGGAATTCGCTTCTTTCGTAGAGGGGACAGTCAAAAAACAGATGATCTAATGTCTCATCGTCATTTTCACAAAGACACATTGCCGAAGTAAAGACACCTATTCTCGATAAGTGCGAGGCAACGAGACAATGTCCTATTCTCATTCTTGATATTAAAGAGATGTTCAATTTTGATTGCTTTTCGATTTCAAACCATGGTGTAATGGGGATGGAGCATTGAATACTCTTATAAAACAACCCAGTCGAGGAATTCTGCAGAAAATTGTCCACTCAGATCTGATTTTATTAATTATAGTTGGTACACAATCATCAGTAGGACGACTAAAGGAGTGCGGGATGCTTCCATGAAGGCATGCTTCCTTTGCTAGGTGATCAACTCTTTCATTTCCAGAAATTCCGATATGCGAAGGAATCCAACATAAGGTCACCTTGAAATTTCTCTTGACCGCAAAAAATATAAGATATTTCATTTCACAAATTAGTCCATCATTACTACCATAAATTCCAGATTTCAACTTTTTGATCAGACTTAGGGAATCAGTAAATATTATTGACATAGGAATTTCAAGGTGTATAACTTCCATTAAAGCCTCTTTTAGTGCAATGCACTCGGCAGTAAAAACTGAGGAATCGGAAGGCAGTATGAAAAGTCTACTTACTTGAAAAGTTGGAATATAAAATGCCGCACCACAACCTTGGGCTGTTTTAGATCCATCAGTAAATATAAATGTGGAACCAGGCCATTTTTCTTCTATATTCGCCAAGAATGTTTGGTTTTTACCTTGGTGATTCAATCGAGCAAATGATTTATCAATACTTATATGTTCTTCTATTTGAGAGGAAAATATTAGTGCTTGAAATGGAGTAGAAAATATTGGCAAGTTGTCCCTGGGGTAAATTGTAAATACTGACTGAATATACTGCATGGACGAACACAATAAAGGAATAGATCTACGAGCGTTTGTTTCATTTGTCATCTTTTGAGTTAGAATTGACAAGGATTTTATCAAAGCATGATCCTCAAATTCAATTCGTTTCAAAACAAATTTTATTGCAAGATATTTCCTGCGCAGCAACAATGGCATTTCACCAGTTTCTACCTGTAGAGATACAATAGCTGAGGACCTCATCGCTCCTAAAATTAAACGTAAACTCTTTGACTGAATTTGGTCTAATTTTTTCAATTGATATTTTGGCAAAGGGTCAAAAAAATAACTGCCATAATCGAGATGACTACGAATCAATGCTTTATACAACATTTTTAAGGTCGACGGGTGAGCCCCCCACCACACTCGAGACACGGCTCGAAGAATGTTAAGGTTCCTCTCGCACTTTGCGACAACCTCTTCTATGTGTATATTCCATGATAATTTCCTATGGATAGTCATACCCAAGAATTTCACTGACTGCTTAATTGGGTTCGGTATTTCCTGAAGTTTGATGCATATATCCGGTATTTTATGTTTATTGGAAAATATTACTAATTGACTTTTTGAGGGAGCAACTTCTAAATAATTACTGCTCAGCCACAACTCTAGATAATGCATTATTGTCTCCATTTCGATCGCACCCTGCGTTATGTTTTTATGGTGGAGATAAATAACAAAATCGTCAGCATATTGTAAAATTTTACTCATACTTGGGAGGGAACTATGTAGGTCTATAGTATATATGTTAAACAGCAAAGGGCTGAGAACTGAGCCTTGTGGTAGGCCCTTATAAACAGTACGCATAATCTTACCAGTAGGGGTTTCAACTACTAGCTCAGTTGCTCTTTTTGGTACATTGAAATTAATAAGTGATAAAGTTGAAGGGGTATCAAACATAGAATGAATTATTTTATATAAATTTAGTAAGTCGGTTATAATTCTTCTATCGCTTAATCTTAATAAGTTCAAAATATACAATAAGTAATTATAATCAAAAAGTTTTAGTAAAAACTTATTTTGAACTCTTTCAATGCAATATTGGTGCCTAGAATTATGAGGATCCCAGATTGTAGAGTTGTACTCTAAAATGCTATAAATTAATTAAATTAATACTACTTAAAAATAAACATCTTTACGTCCACACGAAAACCGTTTTATATTATTTATATTATTTTTCTCTTAAAAACAAAACATATTATAAAATTTATAAAATAATTTCAATATGTCCGTACACATATATATAAAATGTGTCTTAATTACATTATGGGGATAAATTTTATTAAAACATAATAATATTTATGCTAAGTACTTATTTTAATGTATCACTGTTATTATTGTACATGTTGGCGAGAGTGAGTATATATATTTTTTTATATATTATGTAAGGGTGTGTGTTATATGTGTATGGGTTCGTGAATATTGCATGTATGTGACAATGTGTAGTGAATATAGGTGGACTTATTGAACAATGATTAACAAAAATATTTTTTTTTTCAAACCCTTATGAGGAAACCTATCAACCACCTTATCAATCGATGTCAAATTGTTAAGAAAATTTATAGTTGTTAAAGTAAAAAATAGTAAGACCAGTATTTGTACCTTAGGAGATAAAACACGGTAGTCTAATTTTTACCGTTTTGGAATTAAAAATAAAGAAATTATCGCAATAAGTTATTTGATACATCAAAATACCGAAACCCACATTCGTCTTAAAAATGTTTTTTAAAGTTCAAATAAAAATTTGAATTCGTTGTTAATCTTTAAAGGTACATATACTAATAATAGTATCATTAGTACTGACATAAGATAGTTATATAAACATAATTAGTATTAAGAGTAAATACAAAAATCCCACTAAGCCACTTTTTGCGGCTTATTTTAACGATATATTTTTAACGTTAATTAAAATAGTAAAATTACAGTTTTTTTTAACGGATTACTAGTTTTTATACTTTAAAGGTTTATATAAAAAAAAAATTATTACTTTACACCAAATATCTAGGATAAAAAAAGATAAAAAGGTTGCATGGTTGGTTGTTGTTTATTTAAAGTAGGAATTGTTTGAGTAAAAGTTTTCACTTTTGAAGTTATATATATATATTTGAAGTATTCTCAATGATTCAGTAAAACAAACTCGCACAAAAGTTTGTTCAATCATCTTTACATGGCTATTGCATGTTTCACCATAACTTAAAACAACCTTAATAATTTCCTAGAACAATATTGCTTCCAGAACAATTAAATTTGCAAATAAGGGAAACGGCGCTCATTTTAAACCCATAAATAATATTTACTCAGCTCTCAAGTTGCCATAAACAATTTAAATGTTCTTTTACGTCCGCCTAATTTGTAGGTAGGTGCGTAAACTATGGAAGGGAAATTTAACCCCGTCTGGCAACATTTTCCAACCGCTAAGGCGCGGGGTTGCTGGAAGTGATTTTGGTTCAAGAACATTCTTATTATAATTTTGAAGTTTCGTAAAACTTCAGTGGCTGTTCCGAAACGTATTGAAATAACAATTTAAAGGATCTTTTGAGATCCAAAAAAGGATTTTTTTTATTTAAACTTTGTTCATTCGTTTTATTCAAATCTTGTAAGCGGAATATAATGGAACGAGTTTGTATCTGTGAAATAAATTATTATCAGAACGGTTGGTCGTAAGTAGGAAAGTGTAGGTACTTAAGAATTTTGACGAATAGGTATTTGATCATCTCTGTCACTTTCACACAGATGCCTCCCCGATACGAAGATAAGATGATCAGTCTTACGCTTCAGGTCGTCTAGGAATTGTGAAATATTCTGGTGTGAAAACACCCCTTTAAATCAATATTTCATATCAACCACGTTGGAAATTAAACCCAATACCTCTTGCTTGGTAGGTAGACGCGCTGAACATTACAGCACTAGGGCGACTATGTATACAATATGTTTCTTTTTTGGGTGATACCGTGTGTGTTGAATTTGTTCCGATGTTTCAGCTACCATTGCAGGAGCCATCTTCAAGGTAAACTGAGGGTTCTAAACTGAAAAAAGGTGTGTTTAAGTACTAGTAATTTGTACCGTGTCGCAGTTGGCAGTAGGCACATTTCTATTCATTTTTGTAGTATGTAGTGCCGGGAACCATGTTTAGTTTAATTTAAGCCTGTCGTCTTGGTTTCTGTTTTTTTTTTTTTTTTTTTTTTTTTTTGTTTTTTTACAATAAACATTAGTGATAAAATAAAGCATACATAGCAATGAAATTCATATTAATAGTAAAAATAGTGAACAAAAAAATCCCTCAAAGGCATTTCAATTGCCTTTTTTAATATTCGTGCACTGTAATTACTGAGTTTATGTAAAATTTTCGGTCTGTCTTTAAACTGTATCTTTTTTGATAAAAAAGATACATTTTAAAGATAAAACAGCGAAGTTTCTAAATAAAAATCGTGCATGTTAAACTTTGGTACGACAAAAGGGTGTGTTTGTGTATATTTGTATGAGAGTAATAATTATAATAATTATAAATTTCGTAATATTGATATTGTGGCATATAGCAAATATTGAACCAGTTAGATTTTGTGCTTTTTGTTTTAATGAATGGTCAAATATGATTTCACGTTTCTGACTAATTAAAATGACTGGCCTGATAATAATTATTGGACAAAATAATAATGTTCATCGGTATTACGTAATCAACGGATCTCATCAGCAAATAATCAAATGTGCATAATTTTATGAACATTTATTATGTAATTTTACTGTCCGCTTCGTGGTGTAGTGGTTTGCATGTCTACTTTCTAGCTTCTATACAAACAAGTACCTAATACATACTGGCATTTTAAATTTCCGCGAAAACGGTTCATTGCAATGGCCACGCTCCTGATACGCCATGATTCGGTTGAATTTGAACTTTGTGACCTTGTAAATTTAAATAGAACGTCGTCACAAATCTTGACGTTACAATTTTCAAGACCGAACAAGTCGCGTTTTTCGTAATAACATATTTTTCAACAATTTTATTTAAAACATTATGAATGAAAACATTTTTCCACAATATCCATATTGATTTTGATAAAATAATTAATTTTTCTAAATCGTTTAACTGTACCGCGAGGTTTCTCAAAAATGTTTGAAAATAAATAGTAAAAACGGACTACTTTGAACTACATCATAAGTTTTTTTAGAATCAACCGATCAATTAAAGCGTTGTTATGTGTTGTAATAGATTTACGGTTTCCGGTAGCTATTTTTTTAACTTCAAGTGCATTTTTACGCTACGGGGCTTTACTTTGAAATGACAGCAGGACTCACCGACGAGAACTTGTGACGTCATGGGTGGAGAATTTCAAAATTACAAAACTCTTTAAAATCATAGCGATTACGGTACATAAAAAAATTCTAAAAAAATCACTTCGTTTGAATGTCCATTATGTAATATATAATGACTTTCTTACCGCAATTTGGCTTTAGCCATTGTATTGTACGTCTAATCCATTATGTTATATTACACCGCCATTTTGTAATGTTCGAACTGTTTCTAAAACAGCAAATTCTCCGAGCAATGATTTACAACTTGCATATTATTGCTTTCCGCCGACCAACATAAACTTCTCCCATTATTTATCGTAAATTGCTACAACCATTGTGTATTCTCTTGCTATGAGTATAAAATTTATATGTTCTTTAAAAAAAAAAACATGAATGCCATTGTTCTAGAGATGGTATAATATATATCTGTTAATAATAAATCAAAATAATTAAATATTAACTGCACCAAAGGAGTTTAAAAACGTAGAATTTATCTTATCATACATTAATAAGTTTTTCGAATAAAAGTAATTATTTTTCAAAAACTACAGTAAAATTTGTAGATTTTTGTCTAATTTTGTGACTTAAATATAAATTAAAATAAATTATTCTTCAGCCAGAGGCTGTGCAGGCCCATCTGCCGTATCTGTTGCACGCGGATATGCAAAAGTTTTTTTTTTGTTTACAGTATAAACTTTATCTACTTATGTGAGGCAAATCGCTATTCCAGTAATTTAATCTCCATTAACTTTTACTTTTAAATTAAAAGCTTTAATACTTTCTAAGGTCTAATTCAATATTTCAAATGATGTGTTGACCTTTTTTATTTCTTGCCCAAATGCATATGTGCTATCTAAGACCGACGCGACGCGGCGTTCAGTGTAACAATAATAATGGTGCATATTTATGTCATTTATATTTTTCTGACAAAAGATTTTAAAGATAATGTATTTTGATTACCATAGTAAATTTACCTTTAAATTATTTTTTAAAGATAATATTTTAAAATTCCTTTAAATATTTCATTTCAGAATATACCTGTTGAAGTGAGGTTCGAAGACCAGAATTTACCAGCATGTAAGGGTCGGCAATTGCCGACTGTTTCCTGCTTGTAATATGATTATTATTGTATTTTAGTCACTGCACAACCCTGTTCCAGAATATTTAAAGAACTATGCATCCCAAATGAACGAGCTGACAGATATCTTACGCTTAGATTAGCTATATCTACGGCAATAGGAAAAGTCACTATACCAGTACGCAAACAGCGCACTTAATTCGGTGAACGCGCATTTGGAGGCCCTATGGCATGGAATGCTTGCCCAGCAGAAGTGTGAAACTGTATGAGTGAAGAGATGTTTTAGAAAAACCCATCTGTTCTCTAAACCATTTGAATAAATACGTAGGATCTGATGATAAAATAAATTGTTTTACTTAAATTTACAAGTCAAATTAAAATCAATATTAAGAGAATTACTTTGTAAAGCTCGTGTATTTTGATGTATATTACGAAAATGACTATATATTATACGTTATCCATAAGATTAATAAAATTGTCGATGAAATAATAACAAATTTCGTGAGTTAAGTACCTACCTATTTGTTTTTATTTTTTTACAAGCTTATTAGTAAAGCGCTCTCTTAATACCCATCCACAATTCCTCTTTTTTCTCTAACTCATACAGTGTCCGTGCGACTCGACTGACTGGAATCAACTCCCATTCAGCATCAAAGATACTACAGTATCTCTGTTAAAATCACGTCTGAATAAACATCTTTCTCTTCCTTAATCTCTCCTCCTTTCCTCTTTCTTCTTTTTACCCTTTTCCCGTTGAGTAATAGTATTGATTTAAGGTAATTTATATTAAAATCCGGTTATTTCTATTTTTATATATCTTAAGCTTTTTTATTTTTATTTTCTATTGAATATGTTTTGTAACTTGGATTCTAAAAATTAAACTTTTATTTTATCAGTTGGTTGGAAGAAATTGCCATTTGGCAATAGGCCTACCAATGTACAAAAAACATTATATACAAAAAGTAAAAAAAAAAAATATATCAGATCACATTTTTCAATTTTTCAATTTTACGCTATTTTAAAAACGAATAAACATTGTTTCCTTTTAATTTTTAATTTCCCTTTTCAAAATATAATATTTCAGCACTAAAAATGAAAATTAATATCAATTCTTACTGACACGTTGGCAATAAATTAGAAAAGTTGGAAATTAAAAAAATATTTTTCTAAGTTAAATTAAGTAAAATCCAGCTTCAACAAAAATCAATCTTTAAGGTAAAAAGTATGTATTAACAAGGTATGTAACGGTTCTTAATATAAAAAATCACCTAGGATCTGAGTATTGAAGTCACGAATACTCGTTTATCTCGAATGATCTTGTAAAAGTACAAGTTCCGTCTTCATTCCTGTAGTTCTGTGGACTCGTATGTTAGAAGTTAGTATCTATCGGCTTCTACGGCTGCTAGTCCCAGAAGCACGTACTTTCATTAAAGCAACTTCTAACCTAGTCCCGGCCCTAGAGCGTTCAGGGCAATGCAATAACTCCACACAGAACACTCTTGAAGCCCTGGCGTTCGTAACCTTTTAGAAAAAGGTAAATAAAACAGATTACAAGAGTGAAACGCAAAAAGTTTTTTATTTCAACCAATCATATATGAAATTGTTCCTTTAAATTTAATTAAATATTCCCTTTCATTGACAATGCCGACGAAATTAGTGTTTGTTTATATACAGGGTGTTCTTTAAACCCTGTCACATTCAAAACCACGATGATCAGTATAAGCAAGAAGACATATTGGCACATTAAAATGAATTTTTAGAACGAATTAAAATTAAAAAAAATAAAATATTAAAAAAAACAAATGGTTGCTAACTTCTGCAGGGGAGTAACGAGGAGGGGGTAGGGGGGAGTCTGACACACCGTTAACCACGCGGCCGCGCCCCCTTCGCTTCTCCCCTGCAGAAGTAAGCAACCGTTTGTTCTTTTTAATATTTTATTTTTACAATTTTTCTTCCATCTAAATATTTTTTTTAATATGCCAATATGTCTTCTTGCCCATACTGATCATCGTGGTTTCGGATATGACAGGGTTTAAAGAACACCCTGTATATGAAAATTTTTCTTAGGTACCTACATCATCATTATCATCATTTCATGTCCGCTCCCTATATGGAGCATAACTATGGTGTCCACGAAAATCCTCCAGGCGTCTCAGTCGGCTGCCAGCTCCTGTCTATCCTACCAAGTTTGGTTCGCCGACCGATGTTGTGACATGAACTGCCGACGAACAGTCAGCAGTGGACGTTCAGGACGTCACTCGCACTCGGAGACATCCGCAGTATATGTTCCAGCCAACCGCATCGCCTCTGCTTGATGACAGTTGTCAAGTTGCGTCCGTTCCCTTATTACTGCGTTCTCAATTCATCAAGATTCTTCTGAGACATCTATTCTCGAAACTCAGTATTTTGCTGTTTTTGGCCCTAGTAAGGTGCCACGATTCGCATCCGTAGAGGAGAATATGTGTTATACGACGGTATATAACCAGCATTTGATTTTTATACTATTTACGATTTTCTTTTATTTCTTTCTTATTTTATTTACATTTTTAAGATCTTAATTTTAAAAGGTAATTTTAATTTTCTCATTAGGTATTTAATTTTTTTCTGTAGATATGAATTGAAATTTTTGATTAACTTTCTTATATTTTTTATCTTGTTTTGATTAAATTTATGAGCACACACTATTTATATGTGTGTCTATATTTTTTTCCTATATAAAAAATATATTTAAGTATTGACTTATTTACGAGCCATTTGGCTATTTTTTAATTTTAATTTTATTATTTTACTCCACTTAAAAAAAAATCTTTAAACCATTTTTATTTGGTATTGTTGAGTTTTTTCTTCTTAATAATATTTTTCAAAGCATCAAAAATAAAATAATATATGCTCATTATTTTATACGTATACAGTAATAAGTCTGTACTTTTTTATTTGATTATTAATTAAAACTAATGTCTAAGCACTCGATGACACACTACTATTGAATACAATGTTTGAGTTTGTCCAAATGTTCATACACAAAAGACTGGATTTCACCCCCTCGTGAGTCATTAAGATTAACAAATTACAACAGGGATGGAGAATACCTTAAATAAGAAAATATGGAAGTCTAGGCATTTATAGGGCTTATGACTTATCATTGGCTGGTTTAAGTGGCCACTTTACACACTGTGTAACATTCACCATTTTGCTTATGTTTGAACATCCATATTTCGTTAAGTTTATAGTAGTAGTTTATCGGGACAAAATATGTTTTAATACTTTGTCTTCTTTATAACGTATTAATTTTGTAATAAAGTGTATATTTTATTGAATAAAGACTCCATGAAATATTAAAAATAATTTTTTGAAATACTCATATTATAATTTGATTCGTTTTTTTTATTTAATCAAAAAAGTTTTAAAATTTTTATTGCATTTAATATTCAAGTACATATTATAATTTTATTTTTACTGTTTCTACATATCTAATGGAGCAAGGTGCTTGTTCTTAGAGAGATATTCGTCTTAGAATTATTTACATGACACTTTTTTTTTAAAAATAAATATTTATTAGAAAAAAACATTTACCGAAAGGTGTATACTAGTATATTTTTGAATGATGTTATAACTTATATTTACATATAAGTTACTAATTATTTTTAAATGCAAAAAAATATTAATTTAGCATGGTAGTTGGGATGAATAAATTATTTTAACTAAGCATATAAAATATATAAATATCTAGGTGTAAATATGTTTCTATTGATAATTCATGGTATTAATTTCGGGTCAGAGAAGAAAAATAAGTTCTTCCTTATCCATTATATTAGGTACATTTTTCTGTTTTCTTGTTTTCTACTATCTGTTGATAATATTAAAAAGGGTTATTGAGACGGTTTGGTCATGTAAAACGAATTGATTATGAAAGAATGGTAAAACAGATATACGTTTATGTATATGGCGATAATGAACGGTTATGTAGAAGCAGAACGTCCAAGGAAAAGACGTGGCATGATCAGATAAACCAAAATCTTAAGTCTGGTCATTTCAAAAGCAGATAAAAACGAAGCGTGGAATAAGCTAGGAATGTATGTCAAGATGTACATGTGTGGTAGTCCATCCTTTCTGCCTACTCCTACGTGAAAATGGCGTTATGGTAGTAATTGTTTTCTAGAGCTTTTATCTTCCATGCTTGAGGTCCTGGGTTCGATTGCTGGCAAGGTCGAGATAAATATCACTTATACATAGTTTATATAACAACAAGTTATTGTCCCTAAACTGACCTTTTCTGGCTTATCTTTATGAGACCTTACTGTTATGAGGGAAGATGAAATAAATTATTGTTTAATATTTAAAAATGATCGGTTGTGTATTTCACCAGGGCCCACAAAACTATTTTTATCCGCTACAAAATGAATGACTAGAATCTTATACGGACTTTATAATCAAAAAAATCTGGGGCTTATAAAGTTAGCTACAATATTTTTTCCATGTGAAAATTGCAGAGCAAGAAGGCAATAAAAATATTTTAATAAATAAGCAATATGCGAGTGGTTCTCATCGACTTTTCTCACTGAGGTTTCGAGTTCGCTAGAGAAATAATCTCTAAACTTAAACGTTAACGGATTTCTTCAAATGTACATCGTACGTTTTTATGATGTAGCAAATAACAACTTGAATTCAGCTAAAAATAAGTCCCCTTTTACAATTTACGTAACACAATTTGCATATTTAACATGTTCTTTTGTTACCTGATTCATATTTGGTATGCGGTTATTTATTTGTTAACTCTTATGAGTTTTGAGGACACAACAATTATAGGTATACGTCAAGTTGTGAATTATGACGAGACATGGCCCTAAGTTTTTTAATTAAATAATTACTCCTTTCTTAAAGTAACTAAATACATACACATACTATATGCTAAAAGAACGTAGGTATACATACTGTAACTGGCAGTAAATAAAGGACATCGGGCTTAAGAAGCCTGTAGGCCCAATCGGCCTACTTCGAATTTGTAGTGGCGTTTCTGTCCCACGAGTCCGGTATATGTATGACTGACAAGTCGAAGTTAGCTGATTACGGCCGGCAGTCTCTTTCTTAAGACCGATATCCTTTATTTACTGGCGGCTACTGTACTTTCACAAAACTGCTTAGTTTCTTGAAATAATTTATTGTAATCGTATAATCGTGATCGTAAAACAACGACGGATCTGCGAAAAGTGCAAAATTTACTATTTTTATATTTGATCTGAAAAAGATTATTTAAAAAGGCTTATATTCCAGGTTTGGAAAAAAAATATGTGTAATTAAACTCGAGTATTAAAGGATATTATACAACAACAACAACAAACCATCACGCCGTTTCTCCGTAGGGGTAGGCAGAGAGGATAGAACGCCATAACACTCTATCTTGGCATACAGACCTCGCTTCCTCTACATTCATACATCTTCTTATGCACGCACGCCGATTATTCCTACTTTTGACATGTCCATCTTCAAGTATTTGATGGACTTGATCGTGCCATGTCTTTTTCGATCTTCCTCGTTTTCTGCATCCATCAACATTTGCATCGTAGATCCTTTTAGTCGTTCTTTCGCTGTCCATTCGCTCTACATGTCCAAACCAACGCAGCACCCCTTTCTTGATTCTGTCAATAATGGATATTATAATATTTAATTTTGAACTTATCAAGTTATGACATAAATTATATTGTTTTTGAAAACCGCTCTTAAAGTTGAAGAATATCACATGCGTCGTTATTCTACGATCATAACGATATGTTATAGGTTTTATATGCATGATTTAAATAATTATTTTTGAGCTACTTCTAATGATTTTGTTTGTCTAGGGTTCCACCCCATCCAATTGTTATATAATTCTACAATCTCAAAAGAAGGGTTTGTTTTGAAGGCAGTAACTTGAATGTTTATAAAACAGCTATATATTTGTGTTTTCATAGCCTCTAATCTTGCGAATGCTTCGAATATTTTGTTAACCGTTTCAAAATATTTTTATGATACCAATTTTCATGTATTATAGAGCGCTTAGAATTTTAACAAAATTGCTGTAAAAGTACAACATTTTTAATGACGAATGATGCGACGATGATGACGACGTCACGAATGTTTTTACTACTACCATCACGCCATTTTCCCGAAGGGGTAGGCAGAGAGGATGGACCGCCACACACGTCTATCCTGGCATACATTCCTAGCTTCTTCCACATTCCTACATCTTGTCATACATGCCCTTCGGTTCTGTCTGCTTTTGACATGACCAGACTTAAGATTTTGGTTTATCTGATCATGCCACGTCTTCCTTGGTCGTCCTGGTCTCACGTTGCCGTTCATTTTCGCCATGTGTACTTGTTTTACCATTCTTTCGTCGTCCATTCGTTCTACGTGACCAAACCATCTCAGAGACCCTTTCTTAATCTTATCAATTATACTTGACTCAGATTTACACTCTCGCCTGATTTCATCATTCGTAACCCTGTCATTCATTGATTTCCCACACATTCGTCGAAGAGATCGCATTGTCTTTCATTTACTTTGACGTGTCTTGCTATATGTCAATCATCGCTTAAGCTCTAAAAGTATCGATTAAACTTTCGAATCGCTAAACTCTTTGCTCCCTGACGGTACAAATTTGTCCAGGTGTAAAATAACTAAAATATCTCTTATATGAGAATGCATTTGATGTAACTTATCACTGTTGGAACAAATTTGGACTTTTTGAGTATTTTCGACGATTTTGTAATAATTACATAACTTCGAAATAATTACACTTGGTGATCAATTTTTTGTAGAGCTGTCACTCATAAAATTACGACTCCTTTTTAAATTTCAATATTTTAATAAAATCATAATAATGAGTAAGTTTTTTTTTTACTAAATGTTATTAAATATCTTTATAAAACCTCGTACCGACTTTTCTATGTCTACCTGTTTTGAGCCGTAACCGTCTCTTTGTCCGGACACCAATAATTAAACCAATATGCGAAACCTACTATACACCTTCACAAAATATAAAACCATCACGACTTGCATTTTAATAAGTACATACACTGATTACGACAATCATGCACTGATTAGATTATGAAAATATTTTATGTTGTTTGAGGAATAGTTGGAAAAAAGGGTTGGGATGGAAGGAGGAGCTTGAGTTTAATATGTTTAGGGTGATTTTTATTTTATTTTTCAAATATTTTTGTGGTTTGATTAAAGGCGGGTTTTTTCATTTAGTTTTTGTAAATATATTGTATTCGAAAAATACAATTTTTTATATCGCAATTCCATGATGGTATAAATTTGTAAAATGTTTTTTTATATAAAAAGTTTTATATAAAAAAAAGGGGTAAAAGATTTAACCGTTTTCAAGCCATGAATATTTTTTATTATTTATTATATATACGGCCTAAGCCAATTAAAACAGTTACGTGAAAAAAAATGTACTTATACAAGAAACTAAAAAAAGAGCATAAAATTATGCAGCAAAGATAAACAAGGCCAATAAAATAAAGCTCATAAACACGATCGACATACAAGATTTCGAGCTGAACCATGCCAATTCATCTTTATCCCACACTGTTTTAGTGGCGAAGATATCTACGAAAAGCCGTAAGATCTATCCCAAAAAAATCCAAGTTATGTGACGAATTGACTAATCTTTACATTTTGGACATTGGGGCCTTAAAACAAAATTTGCTTTTAGAACATTATTCAAAAACAAAAAGTTCTTCTGAAAATATATGTTTAGGGAACAAAGGGTTAAGGAATATAAAAAATATAAGAAAATGCGACCGAATCACAAAAATAACCGTCAGAAATCTTTTATTTTTTCTTTTTCCGTTTAATTTATTTTTCTCGGCCTCCCTTGTCTTTTTTTTCAATTTTTAAACCATTTGACTTGCGTACCTAATTGAATTGATCATGTCCAATCAATTTAATCTCAGTCAGTGAATAATCCATTTCCCTCCTTTCTCAATCCAATGAAGTGCATATTTTGTACTTCTGGATTACCTTCTTCTAACACAAGCCTACCAGATTACAGAGAGCTCCTTCGGGCAGCTTTTCCATGCATGTGGGCACCATCAAGGACACCTATGTCCTCAGAAGCGGTGTGCGGTATGTGGTGGGCAAGCTTTATACCCCATAACCCATCCTCAAGATTGACTCCTGGTATTAATATTGATTTTTTATTATACTCTCTAGCCGTATTAATAAATTAATGTGCTTTTTAGTTTGTAATACATAATGTTCTTAGGTTTAATTTACCCTTACTGTGTTTTTGCATTTTAGTGTTAAAAAACGTGGTTCTGGCTTCCCTCATGGAGCAACTTTTTATGTCTAAATGAGAGTGCGGTTCATGCATAATTTTAAAATTAATTTACTGTCGTTAACAAATACTAAAAGTAAATTTGATAGTAGATAAATCTTTATCTATTAATGTTTCGTAAAATAATAATTAAAACAGAAAAAAATATTAATTAAATAATAATCATCAAACTTCAAAAATTAAGCAAGCCGTATTTAAGTGATAACTGTTATACTACTTTATTTGTCGTTTAATATTAAATTTATATGTAATGTAGTTCTGTAGTTTACAACCCCTGTTTTATAGCGTAGTATATTAGTAAAGTTTACGACAAGCGAAGACTTTAAATTTACCAATAAACTTTATTTGAACTTTAATGTTTAATCTGTCTTCATCGTTTTATATACAAACTTCTCATTTGTGAGCAGCTTTATTAATACAAATATTATTTTTATCCGCGCTTTTAAGCTATCTTACGATAGTTCATTAAATATATTAAGTATATTAATAGATTATTTATTTTAAAAAACATATTAAATATGATAAAATGAAATTTCCAATGAATTTTTTTAATTCTAAGACTTTGTAGTCGATTGCTAGTCTTTAATAATAAAGAATAATGTATTTTCACAGTTCGGGAATAACGTTGAAAATATATTTTAAATAATACACGGATTTGTACGATTCTTATAATATACGAGTAGTGTTTAACTATCAATGCATAAAGAATAAGCTTTCATCGATAATTTTCGAGTTTGGAAACGAATACATGCAAAACGACTCGAAGTTTAATTGCTTTAACGTCACGCGTCATGCTTGCCGAGTGCGCTTCTAACAAACATTGCGTACAAGAATATTGCGGTAACGTAATACATGCCATTCATTCCATACGGTGAAAAACGTCTCTTTTTTAGGTGATTCAAAATATGCGGTTATTCAAAATATGTGATTATTATCTGGTAAATATGTTTGTTAAAGTTGACTATTCCGCTCAATCACAAAAGGAACAGTCATACAGTAATAATATTATCAGTAGGGATGCTGATAAGAAATAATCATGTTCTTACTTTTAGTTGGTGTGATAGTAGATATTGGTAAATTTTATAATTTTGTATTTTTTAAATATTTTTGAAAAATTATTTTTTTTTGTTTTTTTTACAATAAACATTAGTGATAAAACAGAGTATTAAAAAAATAAAGCACAATTACATAGCAATGAAATACATATTAATAGAAACAATAGTAAACCAAAAAATCCCACAAAGGCATGGCCTGTTCGAGGGTATACAAGAAAATGTATATGAATTTTTGCTCCTATAATAAATAATGGACAATTAAAATCAATATCGCATAGAATCACTTTTGTAAAGTGCGCTTGAGATATTATATTACGAATATGGTGCTATATAAGTTTTCAATTGTAATAACAATAATTGATACTTAATATTTGTATTAAATATTGCAGTGTTAAACCAATACTTCACGTCTACTTGCAGGAATCAAACACAGGACATTAAATTTAGTAGGCGAAGTCGCCGACCACCGCACAATGAAGCGAACTAATCCCTACTCAATTGTCTTTTTCAGGATTTCATCTGCGTGTAGTTATTGAGTCGAAAACACTCGTCCAGGGTTCTGGCAAAATTTTTCGCATATATCTAAATTCTTTGTCCGCCTGGACACATTCGAAAGCAGAAGTATTTACGCTTTTATTAATAACCAGAGCGCAGAGAGAACGGTCGAGAATTTACGGGTGGTTTTACTAAAAAGCGGTTGCATTATTAATGCATTCGGGGGTTGAAAGTACAGCCCTTGGTGCACCTGAGACCAGTCCAGGATACAGGGTGCAGGGTGCAGAATATAGGGTAGGTTTAGTTCAGTGGTCCGCTGATTAAGACTAAGAGTACTTTGAGGGAAACTTTGCAAATCGCATATTTCACTGGCTTAGTAGTCTGATTTAAGAGTTAATTAAATGTTTTTGATTAAATCTCCGCGTATTCAAGCGTGATAAATAAGCTGTTAGTTTTGTCAGTAAATTTATGTTTACATAACTGTTATTACAACTGTTCCCGGCTATCTTCATCGGTATATACTGAGACGGTATAAACTAATATCAATGTTTATGTACGAAAGTGTGTATAATTGTATGAAAATTCAAAGTATCATCGTCGGTAACCGATAATTGAACACGTTAAGAAAAAAAAATTGTAAACGAATTCTATTTTTCATACAGAAAACTTAATTTTACTCTGTAGATAAAATTAAAGATAAATTTCAACTTCCCATCAGAAAACGACCCAGGAAAAGGATATCCCGTGGAGATAAGTCCACCTTTTTGTTTTGACTGGTTTTGACTGGTTTTGACTTGTGTCTCAATAAATGTAAATTAAATTGAAAAGTAATAAGTAAATAAGAATGCCCGCGGTTTTTTGTAAAAATCAAGACACGGGAGCAATTAAAGAAGTTTAAGGTAGTTTTTCAATTTATTGTCGCTAAAGACGAAGTGTGAGATCGGTGTTGAGAATACTAAGTAGTTTGGCTCCGTACCGCCCTGCTATTTATGTGTGCAATAATGCTGGTGTATTTTTACTTCTTTCCGAACGTTTTCCTTCCTCAAGCGGCCATTTGTCGTTTAGAAATAGTGTAGGTGATTTTTCCGCGCTTTACGTGTTTCCTTCGAGATAGATACAGACGAGTATTTTCTCCATGGTAAAAATGAAAACGAATATTCGAAAAATGTTCTTTCAGACAACATTTTGCCGATGACGTGACGTCAATCCGAAGGCGTCTTTCAAGAAAACTGAATGTTGACTTCGATTGGTCTTGTTGTCAAAAAAATATATTGCTGAAACCTGATTTCCCATGTATCAAAAATGATACTTGACGAAATTGTTGACGGGGTTACAGCGTGAACTATTTAGATGGGTGAAGGTTTAAAATAGATAGTGTATGTTCATAGGTATATATATATATATGTAAGTATATATATGTATATATATATATATGTAAGTATATATATGTATATATGTAAGTATTTATGTATATATAAATATGTAAGTATGTACATGTATATATATGTATATTTATATATGTATGTAAATATATATATGTATATATTTATATATATATATATATATGTAAGTATATATATGTATATATATCAAAATAGGCAGTAAAAGTTTACAAATATTTGCAATACATCGCACACACAGTTCACAACCTATCCAATTTATTCAGGAACTAAAACAAATCATTCTCAATAACAAGGAATATCCTTCAATAATGATGGGTGATTTCAACATTAATATTGCTGATAACAACAGCAGTGAAATCAAAGAAGAATATCTTAATATGAAGGCTGAAGTAAGTTTTATTTCATGCATGGAAAATTTTACAAGAGTAGTTCCGGGACAACTCCTTCATGTTTAGACTACATATGGACAAATTGCAAAAATATAGATAAAATGGAAACCGTTATATGAGAAACAGACATTACAGACCACTACACTGCTATTTTAATATATAACCAAAAAAATACTAGCCATAAAAGGGATAATATTAAAATTGTTAGTAAGATTAATATCGAAAAATTGCGCCAAAACATACAAAACGAAAACTGGTTATCCACGTTATCTTCTAATAATGCACACGATTGTGCGTTGTCTTTTGAAAAAACATTAAATAATTATATCGAAGCGGCTTCGACTCAATCCGTATTCAAAATAAAAGCTAAATTTTGACATATAAAGCCATGGATTTCCCATGGAATTGTTGTATCTATCCGCAAAAAAGAGAAACTTTTTTGACTTTTTAAAATATATCCACAAACCTTAAAATTGTCATCGTTTTATAAAAAATAAAGAAACAACCTAACAAAAGTTATTAAACGGACTAAAGAAATATACTTTAGAGACAAAATACTAGAATGTGACAGTGACAATAAAAAAAATGGCAAATAATAAACGACATAGCTGAAAGAAAACGTAATGTTTCTAATCCAATACAAAATATTAAACTTAATAATCAATTAATTCTGGCAGACAAGGAACCAAAACAGATGGCTAATCACTTTAATGATTTTTTCTCTGAAGTCGGTGAAAACGATATCCTCGAAAACAGTGTAAATGAAGTAAAATTTGATTATTTTGATGAAATAGAAGAAGATGAAATTTAAAAACACATTAATCGTTTAAGAAACTCTGCCAGTCCTGGTTTTGATTATGTAACTGTCCCATTAATCAAAGCTTTATTACCTTTTATAAGTAAACCAATTACTCATATTGTAAATACAAGCTTGAAAAATGGAGTTTTTCCGAAAAACTATAAAAAATCTATCAGTGTATAATCCCAGTGTATAAGAACGAGGATCACGAAGAACTTACCAACTATCGTCCAATTTATCTTCTATCAAATATTGCCAAAGTTTTTGAAAAAGTAGTCAAAAAGCAACTGTTAATTTATCTAAAAGAAAATAACATACTTAACCAGTATGGTTTTAGAGAAAATATAGGCACTCAAGATGCCATAGCCAAATTAACGTCAATAATATACGATTCATTGGACAAGAGTAATATAAGGTACTTGCAATATTTGTGGATTTAAGAAAAGCTTTTGACAGTGTATCACACGTCAGACTGATAAACAGATTGACATTTTATGGGATTGGTGGAACGGTTTTTGTGTGGTTAGAAGAATTCTTAAAAAACAGAATCTAGTACACCAGGATAAACAAAACATTGAGCGATTTAGTTTCTTCCTGTTTTGGCATCCCACAAGGTACTATTCTAGGTCCTATACTATTTATAATATATGTCAATATAATGTTCAATTTACCACTTAAGGGCGAAATCATTTCTTACGCCGATGATACTGTGATGATTTTTAATGAAAAAACTTGGAATGAGCTTAATAAAGTTGCTAATATCGACTTAAAAGTTTTTAAAGAATGGTTGGATCAAATTTACTTGACAATGAATTTAGAAAAAAACCCACTTCCTAACATTCACATTAAACAATAGAAATAGATATAACCATATAGACCTAAAATCTCACGACAAAAACTGCGGAGACCATACAAACTGTTCTTCTCAATGTGTTACCCTGACCGAAAAATCTAAGATGAAATATCTGGGAATAATAATCGACCAAAATATTAAATGGAAAGAACAAATATATTCAATGTGCAAAAGACTAAGAAAATTACTCCACATATTTTTAAAGCTCCGAGGTATTTTATCGACGGATCAATTAAAGACAGTTTATTATGCTCTAGTACAGTCAATCATTCAATATGCAATAGTTGGATGGAGAGGGGCTTATAACGCCCAACTTAGACCCTTAAAATTTCCACAGAAAAAAATCATTTAAATAATACTTTATAAACCATCCTTGTTCTCAACTACCGAACTGTTCAAATAATTTAATGTTTTAAGAGGGGAGGATATCTACGAAAAGTGCTGTATGCTCCAGGTGCATAAGGAGAGCCTCCCATCGGACCGTATTACGGGAAGGTTGAGAACAGGGTGCCTCGCTCTACAGAGAATTATAAATACCACGACCAAACATCATTATACTTACATAGGACGGAAGCTTTTCAATAATTTACCACAAAATCTACGTCAAGAAATAAATTACGGAAAATTTAAGGATAAATTAAAGAAAAGCTTCTTGACATAATTAACATTAACTGTATTTTGAAAAAAGAGATGTATGTTTAATATGTGCCTGTGTTTATAAATTTTGTGTTTTTATTTAATATTTTTTTGGTGTTATATTTTCTCAATTTTTAAAATTGTTTAATTTTTCATTTATTTTATTATTTTGTTTTGCATTTTATGTTTCTTTTTTATGTTATTTTGTGAACTTGCCAAACACAAGAGCTAGACACTTTTTTGGCAAGTTCAACCTTAAGTGTTCCATTTTTTTACTGAATGTATTGTTTATTTATGCTAATAAGGGTTTTTATTTAAAAAAAAAAAAATTATATTAATAATAACAGGGAATTTACATAAAACCAATTATTGTAAAATGAAAACGGAGTGTTCTCTGTTTATGATAGTCTCCATCTAACATAGCACGGCCCGTTCTAAGATGGAGATCTTCTATCTTTAGAACATTAGTAGTCCTATACTAATAAAACAATAACATAAAAAAGAAAAACCAAAACTACTTAATTGTAAATGCCTAGCTTATCAAATATAAGAAATTAAAAATCTTTATTATGTAAATATATAATATATATATGTGCCAAGGATACATGTTACTGAAACATAAATAATATAGGATAATATATAATAAAAAACAAATATAAATCAATGAAATACATAAAAATATGAATAATATGTGTACCAATTAAAAAAAATAATATTTAAATATATATATGTAAGTATGTATATATATGTATATATATATGCATAAATATATATGTAATGTTTTTTTTTTAACATAGTTGTACAAATATAATTTGAACATCTAGGTATACCTTAACTAATAATGAGACAATAAGAATAATAAAACCCCGCATCCCTAATCTCTTGGCAACTCATTAAACATCTCCAGTCCTTTGTGACACAGATTGTTTTGAGTTGCCTGGATTCGTGTTTTGGGAAGCCTGAAACCTTCACCTCTCCGTAGGATAGAGATACATTTTGTTTTGCGCTAAACATCACTAAACACGGGCAATATTTATATTTATAATTGAAATATTAACACTAAAATATTTAAAATTACTTTTTGGTTTACCGAAAGCATGTTTAGTACCGTCAACTTATCATGGTTAATTGTTGTATATCTGCTACATCTCAATATTGCCATCTCCTCATTACCCGATGTGTATGTATTCATAAATATGTTTTAACTAGTAAGTCAATATTGAAACGGCAAAGTTTTTAAGCAAAAAATACATTATAAAAAAGTATAAAAAAAAGATTTATACTTTATTTGACGACACTTAAAAGGCTATCCAAAAGGGCCAAAAATTTTTTTTCCGCACCTAATGATGCATAGAGTATTTTTTGTAAAAAAAAAGACTCAGATTATGTGCAACAAATCCTGTCCTGACCCTGATCAGCCTCTTTATAATAATGGACAGAGGATTGAGAAAGTTGACAGCTTTAAATACTTGGGATTACACATACCTGAGGATAGAAGCATGCATAAAGAGCTCGCGACCCGCCTAGGAATTGCTGGAGAAACTTTTAACATGATGCGTGTTGTCTGGAACTCTAGTCTATACTCAGTCAAAACGAAATGCCGATTATTCAACTCTTGTATAATGCCAGTTCTCCTATATAGGTGTGAATCTTGGTACCTTACCAAAGCTCAAAACACCAAACATCTGAGTTTTGAGAGTAAGTGCTTGAGAAAAATATTAGGTATAAGGTGGTTTGATTTTATAACTAACATTGAAGTCCGAGAACGGACGCAGCAGCCTTCTACAACGAGCGTTTTGAGAATGCGGCGGTGGACCTGGCTTGGACACGTGCTGCGCATGCCTCAGGAGAACCTAAACCCTAGTTGCCTCTTCTTTAAACCTGCGGGATCACGCCGTCCTGGAAGGCCGTCAAAGACGATCTTTAGACTTTATTCTGCGGAATTAAGGGACGCTGGATTGACATAGGAAGAAACAAGAGTGTTGGCTGGCGATAGGGTCTCCTGGAGGCAACTGGTGATGTCCACATGCTCCACTTAGGAGCGGATGTGGAAAAGATGAAGAAGAATGATGCATAAGCCTTTGCACTGTGGTACACCTACCGTAACATAACATGATCATTTTTGTTACATACACGTAGGATCTTTGAAATATTCCGGTATAAAGGGCCGTTTACACGTGGACAATACAATATACCTATACAACCATATTTTCATGTCCCAGCTCCGTGAACAGACCAGACAAAACAGACCGCGTGGACAGAACGCTGGGGCAATGTGACTATTCAACTGTAGATCACACGTACATTACAATACACGATATTATTATTATTTTTTAAAAGAAAACAACAGCCATTGTAACAAAAAAACAATGTTTCCAAATAAACCAAAACTATAGGCCAATTATTATAGATGTCATTATATAAGTAAATACAATGCAAACAAATATATTTTTAAAAAAGTACCCATAAAAAGCCACTCCGTATAATTCCACTTAATCAAAAAAATAATAATGAAAAATAATATAATAATATGAAATTTTTATTTTATTTATTTTTGTTGACTGTCTTAATTTTTTTTTAAATTATGAGCGAGTTCACAAAAAGCACTGTTTATTAAATACTAAGATGTATTGCAATTGTTAAAGAACCTCAGTTTTGAAAGAAATAGTGTGTAGGAGCGACATGTTCACGTAGAGCAAATCGCTATTGTTACAACGTCCTGTCCGTGCGTATTTACACAGGGGCAATGCGACTGCACGCGGTGGTGTTAATTTAAAATTAATTTTATAAAAACATATATTTCATGTTCACTAGGTCGGAATCTAACCCGAGACCCAGGGATGGTAAGCGTTTTTGTATTCGAGGGTAAAAATGTCTGACCAATAAAATATCATACAGACACTTAAACTTATTGATTGTCAAAACATGTCTCTAGATATACCATTCTAGAATATTTATAAAACAAATTATGATATAATTAATCCATTATTCTACTGCCGCAAATGGAAAAAAATCGATATAATGTTTCTATTTTTAACTGTTTTATGCGATCAATACCTTTATAAATAAATTATCGGAATAAATATGGATTCTCAAAAGGTATAAAACGATACAATTCCGGTAGCAAAAATTAAGGCAAACCTGATTCAACACTTCCACAATAAGTCCAAACTAATAGGGATGTAGTTTAATTTATTTTCTTCTTCTTCTTTTTTCTTCAGCCTTATTCTCTCCACTGCTGGATAAGGGCCTCTTCAAAACGACTCCATTCCTTCCTATCACACGCTTTTATCATCCACGTTTTACCGGCGATAGAGGCAATGTCATCGACCCATCTTTTCTGTGATCTTAATTGCTTAAACTTTGTTAAATGTGTATTTCAAGTGGCCTTGAGGTAATTTTTAAAATAATGGTAAATAATAAAACCTCGTTTTTGTCTAAAAATATTTAAAATTATCTATTTTGTACTTAACGTATTGTTGAGTATATTTATACATTTAAAAAAAATCTATTCACTGTCAAATAACTTATGTAGTCAACATTATTCACTGAATTTTATAGCATTTTTATCAAATCTAAAAAAAAACCTTAATGGGACACGCCACGCCGGTGGTAAATCTTTAGTGTAAAAAAATCTTAGCTCTAGTACGAGGGAGAAAATACAGGAATACGCTTGTGCGCTAGATCGCACATCCTCTAAGGCATTTAAAAAGAGCTTCATTAAACAATTTCTATCTTTTTATATTTAATAAAAACTAGCTTACCTTGTTAATTTCTCCATTATTTTTCGTTTTCTTTGTATTATTACATATTACTATAACTCTACAGATTTTACTATGTGCATTTTATAAATATGGATATATTCAGGCCACTGAAACCAGCCAATGACAAATCATAAGCCCTGTAAATGCCTAGACTCCCATATTCCCTTTTCAAAAATATTTTTCCTCTCTGTTGCAACAAATTTTAATATGGGTATATGTTTATTTTTAAATATTAAATAGAGCAGGGGGTACGTAAAAGCCCTATGGGCGTTAGGAAATATATAAAGAACACGCCTCTTTCTTTAATTACTTTACTTTTTACTTTAATTTGTACGTTAGCTTTAAATTTTACTCTAATTCGGGGAAACTGTTCATTTAATTAACCGAATACATAATATCAAAGACAGCACAAACTCCATTAATCATTCTACACTAGTCACAATTCTAATTTATTACAAATAAGAGATGGGTCACAAACTTATTGAACGTGGTGAATAATTCATTGTGAATTTATTTTTAAAATTTGGTGCTACATAACCACAGCATTTAATGTAACTTACGTAAAAACTGTATTATACTTTCTGTCGTACTTTCATCCCTTTCAAAAACCATGATTTTTGATTTATCAATACCCATCAGCAAATCGCTATTTTTGTATCCATTGTAGACCTTTGTTACGACAACAGCATACTTTATTTTCTAATATTTTTCAATCTTTCAGTTATGGATGTATACTGTTAATAGTATTATTTAATACAGGGATATAAGAAAAAATATTAGTATCACTTACCTTAATTAAGTATATTTTTTCTGCCAATGTTTAGTAATTTCTGAGTACATTAGTAAAATATTACATTTGATATAATATGACATTATAACATTTGGAAATATTTTTTAAATGTCCCTATCAATATCACCATTTCATTTTGCAGATTTTTTTTGGCATTAAATTTTTTGGTTTTTTGGTCATTTTGCAATTAGTGTCGATAATCAAATAGAGAGTAAATATTTACATAAAACTCCAAACTTAACTATAAAAAAAAAAATTTCGAACATATTCAACTAAACTGGACTATCTCAATATGTGTGTAAAATTATGTACGCGTTGGTTTTTATCAAAATAAATCATATACCTACTTAAAAACGGCAATTAAATTTCATATTTTTTCGTTCAAAAATACGCTAAACTGGTTTGTTTTTGGTGAAAATCCTTTTCAAACCTCGTCGATAACACGTACTTTATTTAAAAAAAAAATTTTTCTGGTCCAAAAGCCATTTGTTCATCAGGTTAACCCCAAATATGGTGACTACGTCACACCGTGACTGATCTGTGGTGACGCCGTCATTAATCAAAGGGGCGACTCATCGTTACTGTTGCCAATATATTCATAATCGTTTTACGGGGGGAGGTCTGGGGGACATCCTCGACCCTTTACCAGGGACTCAAAAATTTACTGAATAAATAAGTGGAAAAAAATATCGGTCGTTGGTATGGGTACATAAAAAAATTTGGATCAAACGAAAAAATGTTTTTGCATTGTTTATGAAATTATTGAGTATATTTTATTTGCGTTTTATAATATTCTTTGTGTAATATTTGTGTACGCCCGTTTATGATTATACGGTATATTTTTTTATCCGTGTGAATATTTTTATGTACCCACTCTAATTTACCAAACTTATGAGTAAAATATGAGTAAATTAAATACCCACAATAACGTGTATAGTAATTAAAATATTAAACAACCGGACATACTTGTAAATAAAAATTAACAATTGACAATTTAAAATTAACGCGACTTTCGGTCGAAAAAGATGTGTCTCCTTCTCGATTGAAGTGTACATCTGTACAACCTACTTCTATTGTCCGTAAGATAGTAAGTACTCGCACTATAAAATTGCTATCAAAAAGTGGATAATGGAGGTAACCCATCTCTGATCGATGAGTGAATCAGGCCAAATAAGAAGAACACTGTTTTATTTTGTAGTGTTAATTTAACAAATGTAAAAATAAAAATTAGTTTTAAATGTATTAAACCTAAGTTTAAAAAATATGATAAATGTATCCCTCGGCAAGAGACACCCCAGTTATGGAACATCATTTTTAATTTCAAAAACATGTATTCAAAAATTGCAAAAAATAAGCAAATAAAATATAAGAAAATCTAACTACAGAAAAAAAGACGCTTGGATAAGGTTAAAGTCTTAAAGTATTATTAAATGAATAAATTAAGTATCGTTGAAATAAAAACATGAAAAATACTTAAAGTTACATTTTTTAAGGTTAATATCAAATACATTTTTATGAAAAAAGTTAATCATAAATAATAAAACTATAAAATGTCAACAAAGTACATTGCACATTCGCCAATAAGCAGAAATTATTCGTTTGCAAATGATATAGATATATTTAATAAAACACTTTTTAATTTTAAAAGGCAGCGTATCAATTCACAATCTTCGAATTAATATACCTAAATACTACTTTGTTGATTTAAATTGTTTTCATTTTATTAACTTATATCTTTATTCTTAATTGTTATTTTTCTAACTTCTTCTCATTTTAAGTTTCAACTGTTGGGGAAAAATGCACTTATTTTCTCTCCACTGGAATATATGTATGCATTTAACGTATAACCATATATTTCTTACTAATAAGTGAACGTTTATTTTTTTATTTTTCCCATTCTTCTTAATCAACACTTATTTGCTACTTTTCTGTAAAATATATTTCTGACTTTATATTTTTATATGTAAAACACGTAAAAACCTACAAGGGTTTATATAAACAAAAAGATTTTAAGTGACTAAGTATAGGTTAATATCATAATACACATATAGCATAATTTAAAACCACGTCAAATCAATATGTTTTGGGTACGTTTGCATGTCATTTTTGTTTGACAGGGTGCGGTACTACAATTATTTGAAAATTTTGGTGCAATGTGAAAGAATCTTTGCTTTTTTCAATTGAGTTGCATAAACATAATACTTTCTATTTTGTCAAATTAATTTGTACTTTCAATCCACGTAATTTGAGGATAGGGGTCCATGCGTTGAACGAGTACGATACGTTCTTGCTTCGACGCCACAACATGTAGATACGGTGATACCAAAATCAGTCAGCTAAGACTGATTTTGACTGAGTCTGCTTAGACTGACAAATATTTGGATGGCCTCGAATGCGGGGCCATCCAAATATTTGTCAGCCATTTTGAATTTGAATAAGGTCGGTTGGCAACTATAATAGTAGGTATCTGAGGTTGCATTAATAATTAATATTTTTTAATTAAATTATACTTTTAATTTCTTATTAGCAGGAAATTATCGGCTAGTATTTTTTCCTAAGCCGCTAAAAAACTGAACTATGATTTAGAAAATTCATTCTGGAACAGTTGTTATTTAAGTTACCAAAAATGCAAATGGAAAATATAAACCAAAGTAGAGCAAGATCAAAGTGAAAAATAAATATTATTAGTATTTAAAGCATTAACTTTGTGGTCAAACATTTTCATCAATATTGGTAAATAATCGTATATAACCACTTACCGACCTTTCTATCGGTTGCTCCTACGAACGTTATAAAATAAATACCCAGCTCACGTAAGTGTTGCCTGCTAAAAGCATATGTCCTATCAGCACGTTGGTTTTATATTTATGTGCAACTACTATAGTAAATGTGTACCGTAAGTTTTGAATTTTAGTAAATTAATATCCTGACGAAGAGATGGGTACATCTCGAAACCGGTAGACACAAAAACCGGTAACTGGTTATTTACAAATATTAAGGCGGTTCATCCAGCCAAACACAATTTCATTTTCGTTTTAAGACGGTAGTGAGTTTTAAAAAGAGACAGCAATATATTTGTCCGTGCGCGCGGGTAAGTCAAGCTTGGGTAAAGTTAAATACAGTATGCCCGCTAAGTACCCGCAAAAATGAGATTTTTTTTACCTGCATGGTCATGAATTTGAATTTGAGTTCCAAAAGTTCCTTTTGAAAACTATAATTACTTTTGCAAGATAAATAATATGTATTATGTTACAGTACGGACTCACGGCTCAATTTATTTATTATATTTGGATTATAAATTTGTACTCACCTATCATTAATTTTCGTATAAACTATTTTTTTTACATCGTTTTTGGAATATTATTTATTCCTTAGTCTTAATATATCAATGTGGTGGATACGATTTAATGCATAAAAAGTATACAAAAAAAAACAATATTTTATCATCAATAAATATTTTATTATTTATCCAGATACATATCCAATTACATTAACAAATATATTATTGTTGATAAAAAAGAAAGTAAAAAATACCATTTAATTATTAATAAAAGCACACATGTTCTATCTAATACTTAACATATTTTTGTTAAAGCTACACTTTATTCACAAACAACATTATAAAAGTAAAATATAATATACTTGTTATGTCTTTAAAAAAAAAAAATATTTATTGAAGTCAAAACACCGAAATTTGCTAAAAACCCTAAATCAATTATTCTTCGTCCACTAATACTAAAATGAGTATTGTCGTCTTCGTTTTTTTTTTACGTCCAAACAATATCCAACATCTTCTTCAAGTATTGTTTCAGATACCTGTTGAAAAAAAAAAATATATATATGGTATTTGCAATATCCAACAGTGCACAAGACAATAAAATAGGAAACATTATATTATTATGTTAAAATTTTATTAACATAATTGAGTTTTCTAAGAAAAGAACCCTTAATGAGGAATGCAATTAGCTGTGGTTTTAATATGTATTTTCAATCACCAAAAAATCCGAGTTTGACTCAAATAAATATGTAGTTTCAAGAATCAACAGTGCTTATCATGGAGTGTGCATAAATGTTTCGGTGAATTCTATTTTTAATAAGCTAGTGATAATTAACTCAGTAGGTATATAAATTAAATGATTTATTTCATTGTTTGGTAATATTATTACTAAAAAAAAACTAAAACCAGCACTATATCCAGAATGCAAAACTGAGATAAGCTTTGTAGAACAAAATAAAAAAAAGTCTTTTATGATGGTTCGCTCATGCAGAACGAATAAATTATGGATGTAGAAGTCGATGAAGGTCGAGAAAGACGTGGCATGATCAAGTACAATAAATATTTGAGTTGTCCCATGTCGGAATAATCGGCGTGCGCGCATGAGAAGATGCATGAATGTGAAAGAAGCATGTCACGTGTGCCAAGACAGAGAGGTATAGCGTTCTATTCTCTCTGCCCTAACCCTTTGGAGAAATGGCGTGATGTTTAGTTATTTAGTTAGTTATTGAGCATAGCATAAATATGATACGAGTATGCCTAAATTTTTAAAGTACAACAAGTGCCTGAAAGTGGACATATGAATTATTCTCGTGAAGATATATGATGCCAGGATAGATTGGTGTGGCGTTCTACCTTCTCTGTCTACCCCTTTATAGAAATGCCGTTATGACTAGTTACTAGTTAGTTGTTTATAATTAATTATATTAGGTAATTAAATTTATGACAATACATACGGTTGAATGAAGAGTATCGCAATTGTAATTTTCTCCATCATCAGCTTCATTTAAACTACTGGAAACAATATGCTTGTCTGTAGAAGATCTTTGGGCAGCCAATTCCCTTTTCCTGAAACACGTTTATTGTTGAGGTGGGTAGAGGTATATATATATATATATATATATATATTTTAAATGCACTAACAATCAACATAACATCAAGTATCCATCAAAGATGTTGCTACATTATCTCTGTTTAAATCACGTCTGAAGAAAAATCTATTTTCTACTCCTTAATCTCTCCTCCTTCCCTCTTTTTTTCATTTTTCCCATTGAGTAATAGTTTTGATCTAAGGTAATTTATAAACAAATACGTTTATTTCTATTTTTATATGTTCTGTAACTTGAATAAAAAAAATAAAACTATTATTTTATTGGTTGGTTGGAAAAAATTGCCATTTGGCAATAAGCCCGCCAATGTACAAATAACATTATGTACAAAACGTTAAATAAATAAACATTTATTGGATTATTCAAGGCCTCAGAAAACAAATCAATCAGTTGGTAATGTCGTTTCAGTTTCTATGAAGCTCTGCGCCTCATATTATGCTAAAGAATACTCGATTCCGAAACACACTGTAGTTATACATGCGAAAATAAAAAAAAAATTCTTACCTATTTCTTTCTTCATTTATCTTGTCAAATCTTTTGGTCTTGTTACGACATTTATGTTTTCTTGTAAAACCTTTAGATTTAATTGTTTTGGAACCCATTTTTCATTCAAAAACTTTAAAAAATCACAGAAGAAATGTCCCAAAAAATCCGACACAGAGAACACGTCCGTACTCGGTGAACGCCCGAGAGAACTGATACCAAACTGTACGTTTTATATATGATTGATTCTCAATGAAATTACATGATTTTATAATATTAATTACATTTATATTTTAGCATTTTTTGAAAAATAAAAAATATATGTAACTAGAAAAATGTGTGTTGTATACAGAAATGTAAAAAAAAAACAATTTTAAAAGTAATATACATAAGAAAGAGCCATTTAGTTTCAACAATTTAACCCAAAATGGACTCTGAAAGAATTGTATTTTACGAAAATTATTTGCTTTTTTTCAAAAAACTAACTCATCATCGGCTTAGATAAATAATAGATCTTTCAATAACTACAATAAAACATATTACAATATATTATCTAAATATAGATAATTTGTGTTGAAAATGTTGAAAAAAACGAAAAGTGCACTTTTCCTTGCAATTTTTTAGTCAAATAAAATTTTAAAAAAACATTTTTACTTCATCAGTTTACTAGATAAATGTTTAATCTTTTATGTGGTTTTAAAAAAAAAATGTTATACTCATTATTAGACTCTAAATTTTAGTTTGAAAACTGCCTTTTTTTGCTCCGCGCTGGATGGATCGCCTTAACGAATATCACGTTATTTAATTAAAATTAAATAGCGATTTGAAGACATGCGTAAATTTTTAGAGCATTAAAAGCCTTATGTTTTTTTTAATCCCTACTTCACAAGTTAAAAAAAATAAATTAATGTAAGTTAATAACGAATTAATTTTTTATGCTAGCAAAAAAATCTCGAAGCATTTCCACGATTTAAAAAAACTAATTGAACGAACCATTTTGTTACTTTATATGTTCATACTACTCATTATTACTCATCATCTTTTAGAAAATCAGAAAATAACCTAAATATTTCATCTGTACTTCCTCTTTACAAAAGTGACAATATACAAGTTATTTCAATTTCATAGATTATTTACTACATTACTGGGGAGTAAGCGCAAGAATCGTGGTTGTTTGTATGTAGCAGAAACGAGAACAAAATATGATTTTAGTTGCGTTAGAGTGAGATGAATATATGAAAAACGAACGATCTTACGCAGGGACGGTTCTGGGTTCGATTTCCGGTGAGAACACAAAATCAAATGTGATTCCACTAAATCCTGGATGTTCTGTGCCGTAATTCACCTAGTATAAATGGGCCACAAATCCAACTAATACTTGAAAGTTGGACATGTTAAAAGTCGAAATGATCGGTGCGCGTGCGTGAAGATGTTTAAATGAAAAAGAAGTGAAATCTGTATGCAAAGACAGATGGAATAATTGAAGAAATATAGATGTTCAAACAACGGTAAATGGTGAATGTTGCACAGTGTGTAAAGTGGCCACTTAAACCAGCCTATGAGAGGTCATAAGCCCTGTAAATACTTAGATTTCCATATTCCCTTCTCTTAAATGTTCTCCATCCCTGTTGTTATTTGTTAATCTTATGTTTTTGTTTAATTGTTTTAGGTAACTAAATTGTTGTAAAAATGGGTCAAATGGAATCAAAGTCGACTTTCTAAGGGTAAGTATTAAATTATTTTCTTAAGAACATGTTTTGGAAAAATCAAACTTTTTTTAATATTTGAAATACCTCAAATTTTCTAAAATATTTGTACTCTTTTTTCGCTTCTGTAAACTTGGGAATCAAACCCAAAGTCTTATTTCCACCAATCTTAACTATTGATTATCAAGCCGCTAAGCAAGAACGCAATCGATATATGTATCTTAGATGGGCGGACATAAGAGTAAAACTGGAAAAGTGCAACTTTTCAGGAGAGCAAAAAAAACGTTATTATGAACTCAATTATTTAGCTACAGATCTCATATTTTGCAAAATGGGTTATTATTTACAGATTATTTAATTTTTTAACAATATTCAAGGCATTTGGATAAATAACAGAAATATTCCAGATATACTACTCGAACTATTGAAGATGGGACGGAAATGAGTCTACTTATACTTCTATAACTAACTTATACTTTTTGTACCACTCAATGAATAATTTAAATGCGTCTACTTATATTACTGAGACCATCTTGTACTATTTATTATTATTATTATTATTTTATTTTATTCCAGTAAAATGGCTATATAGTGCAGAGCCAATTCGACCTTATAAACATGAACATAATTGTAAACATAACCATAAACATAAAAATAAATATAACAATAAACATGAATATAACAATAAGTATAAATATAAACATAAAATAAAATTTTATATTTGCAGCACTTATGGTGGTCTTAGCATATCTCGCCATCGCTCAAACAACGGTGAATGGATCCACCCTGCAGTGGCTTAGAGAATTTCGTTATTAGAGCTTTTCAGGCGTTCCCATAGGCTCCAGGCTCTTTGGCGAAGTAGGGTAGCGAAGGTGTTTATTCATCCAGCTGTAAACATTTCAGAGACACTGCAGTACCTAGGCAATCCGAATAATTGTCTGTATGAATTATTATACGTGACCCTTAATTTATTCCATGCTGCTTGCGTATAGCTGTTCCATAGTTCCGCTGTATACATGGACGTCAAATACGAAGTAAAGATGATTTTCTTCACTTCGTTACTGCATTGAAAGAAGCGTCTTGGTAGCATAGAGGCGCTGACATTGATGGCTCTTCTCTGTCTCTCTGTGTCCTGATCATCTTTACAATCATCTTTTGATTCTATTTGTGCCACGAAAATATGACGCAAATGTTCATACTTATATTATTAAAACCAACGTTTAATAAACACAATGTTGTTTATTTATGTTTTGAGTTGTCATAAAAGTATACTGTTAATACCATTGATGCAGACATGTACATTGTACAAGGAACATTTTAGCATATAAATCACAAAATAAACAAAAATGCAGTTATACTCTTATGTCCGCCAATCGAAGATATATTGTTTTCACTTAATTACATATTATACTTATATACGTTAGTGCATAAACGTATGTTTACGTTTATATACATTATTGCTGGTTCAAATGTTTTTCCTTTGACGTTACCTTCATCTAAATATTTCCTCTTTAGGACACTCCTTTGATGATTCTCTTCAAACAATCCACAGGTAAACCCTGGACCAGAGTTAAATTTAGAATTCCAAGTGGTTTTGTATTATTTCAATATAAATAACACCCCATTTTATAATGCCTAATCATGTTTATTCTTTCTGAAAGGAATGCTTATTGTGTAACATATTTTTGGTGGGTATATTCGAACGTGTTTTGTCAATAATTAGGTACTTTAAAATGAAAAACTTTCTTAGATTTTTACCGTCGTTCATATGCATTGAGTTGTTGCATATAACGACCCAGAA
Organism: Micrasema longulum; assembly: GCF_059751315.1. NCBI lineage: Eukaryota > Metazoa > Arthropoda > Insecta > Trichoptera > Brachycentridae > Micrasema > Micrasema longulum. Next base: position 64,910 of record NW_028277229.1, read on the forward strand.
AATGTTAATATGAAAGCTTCCAAGAATTTTCAATACTTTTGTGCAGACAAATAATTAAAAAAAACTTCAGTGCGGGTTTCAAAATTAGTACAAAAATAAATTTTATTATTGAACGTTTGCTAGTATAGGTAATAATTATTCGAGAAAATCTCATCTGCATAAACTAGTAGGTATTCGTGCATAGGCAAAACGGTTAAAGTTTCAGAATGTGTAATAAAAAACACAATAAGCGCCTATTGTTGTTTTATTTTTATTTTGTAACTTACATTTCTTCATATTTTATATTCTGGTGTAATGGATTTATTTGTTCGCGTCAGTTATTCACTTGCCAAGCACATGAGCCTGATTGTTTTTGTCAAATTCAACATGAAATAATGATACGCAAATATGGTTTTCTTGGATGTCAATAATTAAGGTTGGTTATTTCGAGACGAAACATAGATTGGATGAACCTTAATTAATCTCAAATATGACGTCACGTAAAATATTGACGGATTGTTGTTGGAACTCAGAAACTCTCATTTATAACGTGACCTTATTATAGTACCTATCTGTAGTATCTGACGTGCAAAATAGAACTAAGTAAGACGCAGTTGGAAGAACATAAATAAGTATGAGAAGATTATATTTTGATTCCATGATTTATAACTTGTAAAACTCAAAATTGCTAATTTTATTAATAAAAAAATAAAATAATTATCACGATGTTTTCCTTTAGGGGTAGGCACGTAGGCAGATATATTAAAACGCCACATCGCTCTCTTTGCTTACATATCTCGCTTTCTTTACATTCGTTCACCTTTTAATGCACGCACTTCGATTGTTCTGACTTTTGACGAGTCCATCTTTGAATATTTCTTGGATTTGATTATCATCATTTTCGGTCTTTCAGTAACTATCAACATTCGGATAGTAAATATTTTAAGCTGTTCAAGTATCCATTTGCTCTACTAGTCCGAACCAACGCAGCACCCATTTTTTAATTTTATGAATAACAAAAGAGTAGTTTTACCACACAATCGCCTATTTGACAGGAAATTATATTATCAAACTTGCCAAGTTGTGGAATACTTCCGATAGTTAATAGCGTAAATCTTTTAACGGTTTTTTCACCCTTTCTTAATATTGTCGATAATTTATTTATGTCGGTATGTTTATTAATTTACAGTCATGTTTCATTTTCCAATTATAAATAGTATATTTTCTAATTTGCATTTATACTTAAATTTTTATTATTATCGGTAATTTATCTAATTTATTTTTAATTTTTGCTAGTATTTGAATAAGCATCATTCATTGAAAAAAAACTTATGTAAAAGAGAAGGTCCTGCCTAATTACAGGAATTTCCCATCTCTTCGGGACCCGAAACAAAGAATTTCTGTACGTTTTAAAACTGCGAAATAAACAAATGTAAATTTCATCTTTGTTTTTCTAATTCCATACTTTACTATCGTAATTGTAAATTATGCATAACATAAACACTTACGTGTTTTAGTTTCAATTTATAATTTTAAAACATTTTGTGGCATAAAGTCGTTTAGCCTCACCTACAAGAGCATTAAAACACGACCTAGTAAGGCGAAATGGTTATCATCAAACTCCGTTATTTATTTATTAACATAAAATTACACTATAGTGCAATTATTAATTCTCATCTTCCTACTCGCTAGAAAGTTTCGTGTTAAGTCGGGATTAAAAAAAGTGTGTTTCACAAAAAACTTTTTTAAAAAAACTAAAAATGAGCTTTTCATGTCTATACTTCCCTGCACTTTCTCAAAAACGTATATATATATTTTTTTTTTCACATAAACAATTACAAATAATAAAAATAACGTGTCTACCGTGCCGTTTTTTACTTGTGAGAATATATACAAAAAAGACTTAATATACAGAGAGAAATGACAAAATGTTAATACAGTTATAAACACTACGTATTTATGTTTATATTTAATTTTTCTAAACCTGAATTATTTATATTATAAAACGCTCAATAAAAAAACATAAACTATATGTTTCTGGAGCAAGTGTTTCGATATTGGTTTGGGCGAATGAGATAGTCCATATTTCTTTTACCCACTCCACTTTCCATTTTTTATAGCCTTTCTGAACATTATCTCGTTACTGATTGTTTTAATGGACAGTAAAAGTATTCTAGATTTATGCTATATGCAATACATTCTTATGTATCAGAGTAAGACACCGAATACTACCTACCTACACAGACAACTTGAAAATCTTAGATATTAAAAAAACGATTCATAATAAGATTAAAAAAAAACAAATAAACAATACTTCCTTTAATCCAATCCTGTCTAGTTTTAAATATAGTTTCCATCTCACATCATACTTCCCATCTTCAGAACGACATGACAAAAAGCCTTGACTTATTGGATTTTTATATGTATCGATGCAATATTTAGAAATCACTGTAAAAAATAAAATCGGATAGAATTAATAAGTTAAGTATATCTTGATGAAGAAGCTTGTGTAACTTTTAAACCGGTCGGTAGAAAAAAACATGTGTAAGATCAAAGTTGTTTTATATTTATTTTATTATATCGCAATATGCCTAAAATAAAATATTATATTTAGCCATCCATAATGTATGGAGAATTCGAACATTTTATAAAATTTGTAACGAATTTAGTAATATTGAAATCATATATTTTTTATTTACTTGTGATATTTGAGAAACGCAATTGGCTTAGGCTGCTGCATCCGTTTGTCCATATTTGAGAACAAGCGAAAACACCCACATTGGATTATATATGAGTCTGGTAGGGATGATTTAGTGGGCTCATTCGACCGATTTGCTCTCCGATTGTTATTTTTCTATGCTTGAAAATCGCGGCGGGGCTTTCTGGGTGTTAGCAGCTACCGGGAGTACAGGAGTTTGAGGATAGGGGGAAATACGGCTAGTCATGGAGTATTCACAAAGCCTAGGTCAGGCTCCAAACAGCTTTTATATTTTATGAGTCATACTGTTTCTGAGCCAAGCCGTGGTCGGAAAAACACGTCCTAACGTCTGTCTGTAAATAATAATGTTATTTTTTACACTTTTTAGCTGTGGACTGGTAGTAAAAATATTTTTTTTACAGAAAGTCTTTCTAAATAATAATACTATAAAGTAAATTAAAGTCACTTAGTTTTTAAATCAATAAACCGTGTTTTTTTTTATCTCTCAGCGGAAATTGTATAAATTACAGTTGTTTACAACAAAAACATGTTAACAAATTACAACAGAGGTGGAGAGCATTTTAGAAAAGGGATATGGAAGTCTAGGCATTTACAGGGCCTTAAACCTGTCGCTGACTGGTTAAAGTGACCACTTTACACACTGTGTAACATTCACCATTTTTACATATTTTTGAACATCCATATTTCTTCAATTTTTCCATCTGCTGATTTTAGTAAAGTTGAATAGCTGAAACCTTTATTGTTGTAAAGAGATTCACTTCATCGAATTATTTCACATACTAAGCAACGTATAAAAACAATTTTTCAAATTTTTAAACTTTTTCTTGGACCAGTTGGTTTTATTACAATATTTTGAGATTGTTAAAATGTTTGTAAACAAAAGACTAGATTTTTTGGACTAAAACGAGTTAACGGCAGGTCATAAGCCCGGTAAATGCCTAGACTTCCATATTCCTTTCTCTAAAATGTTTTCCATTTCAGTTTTAATTTGTTAATTTTTATGACTCCCTAGGGGTAAAATGTAAAATCCAGTCTTTTCTATATAAATATTTGGAAAATCTCAAAATATTGTAATAAAAACGTGTATTTTCTTTCATGCCCCTTTCTAAAAAAACTTGCCAAAACTCAAAGAAATTTAAATGCTGAAAAATCCTCGTTAAATCGGGACTTATAGATGAGTTGAAAAGTTTATTAATTAATACGTAAATCAATCAATAATTAACAAGTCAAATAATTCACAATAACTAACAGAAAAGAGAATAAATAAGTTCACATATATAGAACAGATAAAACAGATAAAGAACATTTTAGAAAAGGAAATAAAGAAGTCGGGGCACCTACAGGGCTTATGATGTGTCCATTGTCTTGTTTATGTGACCACTTTACACACTGTGTATCATTCACCATTCTGTCTATATTTGAACATCTGTATTCCTTCATTTTTTTCTTAAATTAACAGCCTTCCAGGGAGTCGAATCCAGTCCTTGTCGACGGAAATTAGGACAAGTTAAAAATATTGTTGATAAATGCGTTCAATAATAAACTCGTCAATGTAAAATTGAATAGATAAATCAATTGTTGTATTGTTATTATTACATGGTATTTATCATAAATTGGAAAATTCTTAATGAAAACAAGCTTTATAAAAAAACAGTAGTTACCATATCAAATTTTATTAAATAACTGTAATATCTATAAACTTATGTGGGATTTTAAGGAATGTAAGTACTCGTGTTTATAAACACAAGGTAGCGTAATCCAGCAAAGAAAATAAAATCAAGTTAAATCATTGAATTGTTATAATCAGAGTACGCCATTAATAACAGTTTGTTTTTATTTTTATTTTATTTTATTAACATAAACGGCAAACCTGTCTTTTACAAAAATTTACAATACTAACATATTTGGCTTAATATATATTTTTTTAAAAACATTATTTTCCTTATACCTATGATTTATAAAAAAAAATAAACCTAAAAATTTTATAAGATTTATATTAAAAAAATTAACCTAAAAATTAAACAGCATATTCAGTAGAAAGTTTAAACAATTCAAGAATAAATGTAAAAAACAATATTAAATAATAAAACATTCTACAGTAATACAACAAGAAAATCAAAAGTACTGTTTCATACAGCTGGGCAAAGTGAACAAAAAACTGTATATATTATGAAATGTATGATCTTTAATATGCATATAAAAATATGTTCCTAAAATACTTCTAAAGCAGCTTTAGGTGAAAACAAAGTAATTACTTGTATTAATGTTGTATGAGTCAGCACACATAGCGTGGGTACCAAATAAATCATCCCATTACACATGTTATGATTCGCTTTTCAGCGCGCAGTAATAATTTATTCGCAGCTTCCCAGGAAGAATACAGTAACTTAGTGATAATTAATCCTGATAGATATTCACGGCCTTCCTAATACGACTTATGGCGTCTTTTGGGTTATATTGTTATGCTAAAATAAACCTGCGATATCACCACATGTAATAACAACCCAAAAAGCGAAATCAGCAACTTTCTAATTAACTTTTCAATCATCTCTAAAATTTCCACAATACTTATAGAAATGTGAAAAAATAGCGTTATAAAAAAATGGATCTAATGTTTACAAGATTAATTATATTTATGACTCAACCATTAATAAACCTACATATAAAAATTAAATAAAATATTTTTTTTCAGGTGAGACATCTAAACTTCCTGACTAGGGATAGCTTCTCCGTTTTAAGAGACGGTTAATATATTTTTTTAGAATCTGTATTTTATCGTGAATGTTATCCACTTATTTTAACAAAATGCTTTTTGTCAGTCTCCCCAATTTTATGATTACGATTCAAAAGGAGATTAAATTAATACATTTTGTAAAATAACAAATGTGTAAAAAAAGGATAAACTGTTATAAATAAAATGCAGAAAATTGTATAGATCTAAATAAGGCAAAGGCTCATCCATATAAAATAAAATATCATATCAAAATTCAGACTTAAAGTTAAGACGCATGTGTTAAACTAATTACAAATAGGATGTATGTTTGTACAATACGAGCTGAACCTGGCAATGCTTGGCTAATGCTATATTTGAATATATACTCGTATGTACGAGTAGATTAAATGAACACAATCGAAAGTTTGATATTAATTTGAGATCAAATAAGTATGCGAGATGCAACTCCAAAGATGATGAAATTGAGTTATGACTATGTCGAAATTTAATTTTACGTCCTCTATTACATGTTCAATACCAAATTAGAAATTAAGGAAAGTAAAAAAACCTACAGTACTCCAAACGGTTTTTACAATGTTTTTTTTTGTAATGTGTATCAATATATTTTAAAAAAACAAATTAACTTTCAAGCCTTATAATTGAAAAATACAAGAAATTTAATTTCTGAAAAATCACTAAGTTGTATCGGATACATATGTTATGAGAGGCTTGTCAGCAGGCAAAGGAGTTTATGAAAAATACAAAAAACCCAGACCAATTTAGAAAAAAATATTTCCTGATTTTTTTCGTGCAACTGGCGGGAATCGAACCCGTGACGCCAGATTCCCAGTGGCCCGTCTTACCAAAAGTCTTTTTCTGTATTTTTCAACATTTGCTTTTAAGCGAAGCTAGTGGATATCACCAGACGCCTCCAAGAGACCCTATCGACAGCCAACAGTCTCGTCTCCTCCCACGTCGGTCACGCGTTCCCCAGCTCTTCCGAATAAAGCTAAAAGATCGTCATCGACGGCCTTTTAGGACAGCGTTTTCAATAATTTGATATTTAAATAATCTGCTGAACATCCGATTTTTGTTTTTCATACAAAATATTTTTAAAATGCTGTTTTATAGCTATTATAAGTTATATTACGCTAAGTTTTAGTTTTAAACATACATAAAATATAAAAGCAATATTTACATTCTTATGATTTACCCAAATATTTATTTTTGAGGGCTATTTTCAACGAGTTATAAATAACTTACTATTAGAAAATTGGAATCAAGTTGGGGTGGAGTGGGATTCGAACCACGGACCTTTAATCCCTAAGTCCGCAACGCAACTTGAATTTTCTTTAATTTTTGTTGACTAGGACTGGATTTTACTCCTTTGAGAGTTTTCAAGATAACATATTACAACAGAGAAAGAGAACATAAAAAAAAGAAATATTGAAGTCTTTAGAAGCATTTGTTGGCGGGTTTAAGTGGCCACTTTACTAACTGTGCCATGTTTAAACATCATATTTTTTTCGTTTCTTCCATCTTTTGATTTATTCAAGTAAAAGAGGTGAAATCTTTGGTGAATGATATACAGTATGTAAAGTGGCAACTCAAACCTGTCAATGACAGGTCATAAGACCTGTAAATGTCTAAACTTTCATATTACCTTCTCAAAAAGGTTCTCTTCATCTCTTTTGTAATACAGTTATACTCAATTTAAATTTGTTTTAAGCTAGTAAATATGTCATATTTTATGATGTACTTACGATGCGTTACATGTGTTTTCCTCTGAAACCATCATCTGTCAAAATCTGGACCCCGAAATGGCGTCGCGTGCCGCTGATAGATGCCAGCTTTTATCTTAATGCTCCGCTTAAGTGATTGCAGAGGGGTACCAGATATAACAACTATTTATGTGCATCTAACAAATCGGAATACCCCCTAAAATTGCATTTTTCGCATCATGCGTGTTGATGGTCTGTGCGTTTCTATGCTTTAGCACCGCCACGAGAACCCCTCAGTCATAAATTAGAATTGAAATATTTTGAAGGTAATTGGATTAGTAAACAGTTAGTCTCGTAGGCAAAGTGTTGAAAGCTGAAAAGCACTCTAATGTTTACCAAATATAAACATTAAATGTAGGAACGCTACTGAATGCTGGCGGTATTTTGGTTAACCTTTTCAGCCCGGCTGATCATCCGTATCAAATGTACAGAAATTAGATTTAATTATTTATTTAACTTCTTTTGCATACAAATTTGTACATTGGCGGGATTGCCAAATGGAAGTTTCTCCCAACCATTCAATAAAATAATAGGTTTTAAATATAAAATTTAGGATTTTCAAACGTACGTGAAATAAAATAAAAGAATGTACTCGTATCTATAATTAAGTTAATGATTATGATAAAATTATAAATAAACTTATCAATGAAACTTCTTGGTTTAGTTTTACTTTTTATTATTTGACCAACGAGCGCTTTCGCCTATGTAGGCATCTTCAAGACTGGTGAATTGTTTACAGCATTTACAGTTTTTATACTATTTTTATCATATTTTGGAGATAATATCAAATAAGTATTTTAACAGGGGACAGAAAACATAAATATTTACAACTAGTTTGCTAATTTTTATGTTTTCTGTCCCCTGTTAAAATATTTATTTGATCTTATCTCCAAAATATGTTAAGAATAGTATAAAAACTGTAAATGTTGTAAACAGTTCACCAGTCTTGAAGATGTTTACATAGGCGAAAGCGCTCGCTGGTCGAAATAATAAAAAGTAAAACTAAACCAAGAAGTTTCATTGATAAGTTTATTTATAATTTTATCATAATCATTAACTATGGAGTTTTATCAAGAAATATCAACAGAAAACATTAAAGTTATAATTAAGTTAGTTCTTAACACCTTAAACTTTTAATAATTTACATTTTATATAAAAAAATTAATCATCAATATATATTTTTTAAATGATTTAAAATATTTTAGAGCTTTCCATTTCTTTTATTTCTTCAGGTAATTAATTTTACTGTTTTTAACCACTGTACAATGAGTTTTGGGAGTTTTTTTAATTTCTAGTTCCATATATATGGCATTGTTGGTTAAATTTTATCATATTTTTAATTAGATTTAACCTCCTTACTATTTTATGTTATAAAAAGGTTAAAAATATATTTTTTACCCAACTCGATGTAGCTACCATACAAAAAATAAAACAACCCAGTGGCTTATTAAGTGGGGAAGGAAAGAAACTAAAAGCCTAATAAACTACATTGCAAGGTAAGTAATATTATCCACGACAACTTAAAACCCGTACGCAATACAATGACAAGAAGAATAAAATTAATATATATGTATGTGTATGTAAGGGTGGTGGGTGTGATGTGTGTATGCTTATATGTGTGCTCAAGTGTATGTGTATGTACATAGAGATATATAAATAAACATACATGTTAGTCTGCCTTAATACGGGTCTTCTCCTACGAGGCATTACTCAAAGCTATAAAAACCTGTGTAAATCATAAAAAAAAATGTTTTTTTTTTTTTGCGAAATTTCCGCATTATACTTTAATTGTTTTCTTTACTGTGAGAAAACCAATTTCTTTATCAATTCTTTCAAAATAGCAATATTTGTTTATAAATAAACTAATATTGATACTTGTCTTCAATGGGAAGAAGAAATAAAGGCAAAGGAAAAGGGAGAAATTTTGGATGTAAAAGAAGACTTTTTTTTACATTTGCATTTACATATACTGTGGAAAAATCTTTAAGAGTGGATGGGAGATGATTCCACAGTCACTATATAAGTTTAAGAAAAATATGAATTATTGTGTCTGGGAATTAAGAGGCTGCTCTGCAAATGACAACGAAGAGGTAAACCACAAAATAAGAAGCGTTAACATTTTTCACGGAGGAATATAGGAGTGTTAGGACTATGAAGTACAGTAAACTGAAATGAGGGTAAATAGTCTTTCCGCTGTCTTAATTTTCTCCAGTACCTACCAAAATTAAAAACGGCGAGTTACTTTTTAAGTTACTGATATCCTCAGATACGTCTTTTTTTCTGCTCATATAGTCGGCATAACACAAAAAACGCTTTTTTAGTTTAAAACACCCACGTCTTCTGACTGGTTTGTTAGTTTTGGGACGGTATCCTGTTTATTTATAATTAGTTAAAGAATCGGTCTAAAAATGAGCGTTAAATAATTTATAATTTATAAAACATGTTTTTTTTTAAAATTAAATAAATATTTAACAGTTTTGATTTTAACCACTTATTTGTTGTTTTTTCTATCGGCCGGTTTCAAAACTACACTATAGATTCTTTATCGAGGCAAAATTAACTAATAAATTCTATCCTATTTCATTTTAACAGTTATTATACTTATATGTTTATAAATTTGTAAAAACCACTTTAATTTTGAGTAACACTTACATATTTTACTAACACGTTTTACCAATTAACAAACAGTGTCAGTATAAGACAGTGACAGATCATTTCCCCGATTGCAGTTTTTAATCCAAAGTAACCCACCAGATCGTGACCCGATAAGTATCGGCATAGCAGCTGACGGCGCCACGACAGAAGAACTACTATGGAGATAGAACAATGGGGAGTGTAGTGCCAAAACTGTATAATTTTATACCAGCTGGAATTGTGAGGAAAAATATCTAAAATCGTTCAAAAAAACATTAAAAACAGCAAGTAAAACTTAAGTGTGCTGATAAATATATTTTATTCTTAATTTATTATGAAACTATGTACTTACCTTTTATAAATTAAAAAATTAATCAAAAATGTAATGTAACCCTTAGACAAGCTTCGGCTTTGCGGGAACAAAAATACAATTATGTATGTAACTGATCTGTTAAAATAAATGAAACTTTAAAAAAAAAAATATATATATATATATATAAGTGTAAAATGTCATACCACAAAGTGAAAAATGTTTTTGATAACAATAATATATTAACAGTTAGTAATAAATATAACATCAAAACATATGGAGCTGATAAGTCCAGTCTTTTTATCATATTATTCTTGTAAATATGGGAAGTGTGAAGTGAGATGGATACGATCTTTAAAACACGACATTAGTGGACTAAAGGAAATATTGTTTATTTGTTTTTTATTATTTTTTTCTTGTTATGTCTAATTTTTATATTTTATTTACAACATTATAATTATCAGATCCCCATTTGTTTCGATGTAATATTTTGTAATCATTGTTAGAATAAAATAGGATGGGATAGAATAGATACCCTTATGAAGTATCTGTAGTTTTGAAACCGGGCCGTAAAAAAAGCAACGTTGTCCTATATTTATTTTAATTTAATAAAGTTAGTGGTTCAAACATAAATTTTATATTTGATAAAAAAATGTTTATCTCAAACTTTCATGCAATGTTTTTGGTCTTTTTCGATACCAAAATAAATTATATTTATAAAACTTTTCTTTCATGTTTTCAAGCTTCGAGCACTACTGAAAAATCGGCAATCCAAAAAATATTTCCTTTCCCTCCAATAAATGTCTATTGAGCGCTAGCAAGGGTTTCTTCTGACTAGATACAAATCTAACTCGAAAATATAAAATCGATTTACACATTTATAATGAGATAATCGACCTCTCGCCCGTTATAAACTTAATATAGAAATTTATTTTGTGCTATAAAAATAGGGTAGGATTAACTCCATGGTCGTCAATTTTTTACCTGCCTTAGCATCGACAGTGATAAGGGTTGCGACCCCTCAGCCATCGGTTCTATAGGCTCCCACTCAGCGTGCCTGGATCACTGCTCTAACATACTAACTAGCTGTTCATATTAATCCTAGACTTATGGCTTCACTGACAAAAAAATTACTTGAACGTGTAATAAATGCCGGAGGAGTCATATATTTTACATGGCACGTTATAAAATACATTTGACACATATCGTTCTTTATAGTATTTTTTAATTTTAATTTTAATTTTATTATTTTTTCACGCCCATAAGGCTTTTACGTACATGAAAGTTTTACAAAATATAAGTATATAAACAACATTAAATTAAAAAAATACAATATAAAGCAACAAAAGATGGAACAGTGTTAAGAAGTAAAATTGGTATAAAAAAAGAATATGAGTATATAAAAAACATAGATTAAAAAAAAAAAACACAATATAAAGAAATAAAATAAAGAAACAGTGTTAAGAAGTATAGTTGGTTTAAAAATAGAAAGATGAGTGTATTAACAACATAAATATGTTATAACTTTTTTAAAACATATTAAGGGTTATATATTTGAAACATCACTTTGCATCATTCCAACAGTAGCAATATAACTGATGATTGAACTGTTTTATAGGGGTAGTTAGGTAAATATCAAAGATGATTTTCAGACAGTGATTGAAATCTCAAATTTAAATGAACGTTAAAACACACGAAAACGGCATTTCTTTCATACTCCGTGCGCCTGTTACAGACATTTAATTAAAAAATCTTTTCATATTTCCAGAAAAAATGAGTTATCTAAATGCTTTAAAACCACTTCAAAGCAATTACATTTATTTGACACATATCGTTTGTAGGTAGGAAGAATTTGCCTCGAGGCAATATGCCCGCCCCTATATGTGCATTGATTGTATGTATATAAAGTGTCAAATAAATCGAATATTCCTTAAATTTATGATGCTAAGGCTTTAAAATGAAGTGTCCAAACACAGCTCAGTTGATGTATTCCCACATCAAAGTTACACAGTTGTACAAAAGGGAAATAATTAAACAATATTTTGAGTATGTTCAAATGCTTGCAGACTGGCTGGGTTTTCTCCCAAGTGATTTATTCATATTTTAATTTGTTGCGACAAGGAGGGAAAACATTTTTGAGAAGTAAATATGGAAATCTAGGCATTTACAGGGCTTATAACTTGTCATTGGCTGGTTTATGTGCCCATTTTACAAACTGTGTAACATTCACCATTCTGCCTATGTTTGAACATCCACATTATCTCAACTCTTCAATCAGTTGACTTTTGTGAAGTAAAAGAGCAGAAACCTTGATCATGCGGCTTAGATTCATCCGGCTTATCTAATTCACCTACTAGGCAATGCCTGAAAATAATTTTCCAATTTTTATTATTTTTATTTTACCAGGCAGTTAATTCAACAGTGTTTTCAGGACGAATTTCACCCACACAATAAAGGTTTCAGCTCTTTAACTTCACAAAAGCCAACAGATGGAAGAGTTGAGGAAATGTGGATGTTCAAACATAGGCAGAATGGTGAATGTTACAGTGTGTAAAGTGGCCACTTAAATCAGCCAGTGACAGGTCACAAGCCCTGGTAATGCCTAGACTTCCATATTCCCTCTTTAAAAATATTTTCCCTGCCTGTTGCAACAAAGATAAATAATTAGCTCACTTTTCGGAAGATGAAACTGGCAAGGCAATCTCTTATCTTTCAGAGTTTTTTTAAAACTCTTTATATTCCTTTGAAAATATTTTTTATACGCTTAATGAATTCGCTGTTTATATACCAATTAATAATGGTTTATTTAATAACGTGTCAACTGGTTCAAATAAAATCATAATATTAAACATTGAATTTCCTCAAAAAGTTTAATTAGGTACTCGCTTTTACGTTCTACATTATGCCTAATATTCACATGAATTTTTTTTGAGCTAGAATCTTACCTTTTTGCCCCATATACATAATTGAAGTGCTTTACACAAGAAACTGACAGTTATTTCGATTTTCAGATAAATGCGTACTTTTTTATATGACCCAAAAGAAATCCCTGCGGTATTCGGATGACCACCCGATATATTATTCAGTACATATGTCGTTTTCCCTTTGTTTGAAAACAGAATATTCGTCTTTCGACCTCTTCGGGGGCCATCTAGCAAAAGAAGGCAAAGTGTCCGAGCGGTTTGACAGTCGGTAGTCCCCTGCCCCCGATGTATTCACCCCACGGTGCTAGCGGTCCCCGAAGGTCAGTATTTATGATTACCGTACTAACTTTGTCCCGCGTTATTTTTCACAGTAAATTACTGCGACCCGGGAAAGAGCAGTTAAAGTTAACGGAAACTAGGTAGGAAAACTTGCGGAGTTTCCCGGAAGGAAATGAAACCATTTCCGGTCACACCGATACTTTTTATGTCTGTTTTGAATCAGTTAGTTTATTTGTTTGCCTGTAATCGGTTATTACCCAAGCTTGGGCTTACATATTGCGCTTGTTTTTGTTTTGTGTTGAAGTTTATTTGTTAATTTTGGACAAATAATTATTAAAATTATATATTTTTTTTCATTCGTAAGTAATGTTTTTTATTTCAGCTCAGTTGGGTGGAAGATGCAATATTCGACCAAATATATAATGAATACACAACGTAACATTACATAACATCTTTCATTTATTCTGCAATATAGCACGTTATTTTTATCATCGTAGTTTATTTTAACAAGCAAAACACAGCAATTTGGTGTACATGAATTTTTACTTCTACTGGTATTTTTAAAAATCTATTTCAACAGTGAGGGAAAACATTTTTGAGAAGGGAATAAGGAAGTCTAGACATTTACAGGGATTATGACCTGTCATTGGCTGGTTTAAGTAGCCACTTTACTCACTGTGTAACATTTACCATTCTGCCCATGTTTGAACATCCATATTTCCTCAACTCCTCCATCTGTTGACTTTTGTGAAGTAAAAGAGCTAAAACCTTTATCACGTGGGTGAGATTCATCCGGCTGAACCAAATCACCTACTAGGCAACGCCTAAAAACAATTTTCCAATTTTGATACTTCTCCTTTTACCAGGTAGTTAATTGAACAATTCTTGAGTATGTCCAAATGCTTATAGACTGGATTATAAAAATTATAAATTATCAAAATTTTAAAATTGTTTTCAGGCGTTGCCTAGTAGGTGATTTGGTTCAGCCGGATGAATCTCACCCACGTGATAAAGGTTTCAGCTCTTTTACTTCACAAAAGTCAACAGATGGAGGAGTTGACGAAATATGGATGTTCAAACATGGGCAGAATGGTGGATGTTACACAGTGTGTAAAGTGGCCACATAAACCAGCCAATGACAGGTCATCAGCCCGTCTGCAAGCATTCGGATGTACTCAAAAATTGTTCGTATTTTTTTGCTTATGTTAAGATTCTAATGTGATTGCAATGAGACAAACGTTAAAGTTTAAACAATATCAATGTACTTACATAAAATGTTATGTATGTACACATTACACATATATTTTTTTTCTTCATGTCGATCAATTTGAGAGTGTTTTCGGACAAAAAATCAATATAAAACAAGAATAAAGCAAGTTTTTATTACTCACTTGTCTGCTCTAAATCATTATAGTAATGCCTTATTTTTTCAAATCTTTTTTAAGGTGCTTATTATTAGACTTTTTTAACTTCAAAGATTATTTATTTAAATTGTATCGCATCAAAACGTCATATTTCACAAAGGGTTGATCTCGTTTTTACTCGATGGCAGATAATGAAAAATATAAGATTTCAAGCATCATCTACAACTCGGTAATGTTTTTGATAGTATCCGGTAAATTTATAACCAGTGAAAATTTAAAATTCGATATTCGTTACGGTTAACAAAAGGATTACAAAATCTCACAGATATAACGGCTGCCCGGAACGAAGCGATTATTATGGTTACCCTATTTTCTGGGAACCATTAAGTTAAAATTGTTATTGATAAGCACCGAAGAACGTGCTTCGATTTAGATTTTGATAAGCGTAAAGCGATCTGAAATAAAAATCATAAGTGCAGAATTGGTAGATATTTCAATGGAGATGGATAACTTTTTCGGAAGGGAATATGCAAGTGTAACACGAACTTTCATTATCTGATCTTCGTTATCGTTTTACACACTGTGTTATTATCATATTTTTCCGATTCTTCCAGTTGTTAAGTTTTGTGAAGTTAAAGAGCTAAACCCTTTATTCATACGGGTAAGATTAATCCAACTAAATAATTTCACGTACATACTAGGAAACGCCTAAAGTGTATTTTAAATTTTTTAACTACTTGGACCAGTTGATTATACGAGTATCTACAATTTTTTTAAATTTAATTTTTTATTTATTTTTTATTTGATGCACAAAATACACAAATTTACATAGACACAATTATATGTTTTTTATTTCCCGACTTGTTAGAAAATTCCGTGTTAAGTCGGGACTCTTCGATATATAAATCAAAAATATTTATTTACATATCGAAACAATATACAGGTAATCAAAACAATATGCAAAATAATCAAAACGATTTGCAAAATAATCAAAACAATATACAAAATAATAATGGAAAAATATAAATAATAAAAATTTATACATGTCGAAAAATAGAATGTAGAAACGTTATATAATATACGTTTTATATAATATGTATGACAGTGTTTTAAGTTTGTCAACATTTATGCAGACATGGACAATATTTAACCCCCTAGGGCAGTGATAACCTATGATACCTAGTGGTAACCTATCACACGCGTGTCAGAGCTGACACGCCAAGAGGTTTAGGTTGATACGCATCGTTTACGGACGATCTTCGCCCAAAAACGACCCAGGGGCTTTCTTTGTTTACTAGACTTACTTAGTTTCTCTTCTTTTGATGTGACACGGCACCCGAATCAAGCCAAGTTTTTTAAAAACAAATTTAACTAAAACAGTTACCTATCATTACCCTAGGGAGTTACTAAGGTCAACATATTATAACTGAGACAACTCATATATCTTGGAATTCCGATGAACATACCTACTGTACCACTAAATGAATCTGCCCTAGAGATTATCGGATTCAAATTTGTTGATCTTATAAAATTAATTATAAATGTCATACAAATGATCGGCCCTATCATTATACGTTTATTGTTGACAATAAATCGTATGCACTACATTTTGTGATTACCTACCGTATTATATTATAGGACTCGTTGCACATTATTCATTCAAAATGTACGAATGATTTTTTTAGTTGAAATACTTTCTTCAGAATAAGGTTTCAAAACTTACTATACTCCTTAAAATCACAATCAAAACATCATAACTTACTAAAGTAAAATATTAATGATAATATTTGTCAAACCTCTTACCAAGTTCTCTCCTATATCCTTTTTAATATAAATGCCCACACACTCGCAAAAAACTCACCCTCACACATTCATTTACACACACATAAATACAAACATCGACCTCATACAATTTTGTAAACTCTTTTCTTGTGTATTATTAGATTAAAACAAAGTATATTTTAGAATTTTTTTAACAAAAAAAAATATGACGACGAATGACAGTGTTTTATCCACGTATAAACTAGCTTCTGGCAAATATTTATGGATTTTTTTTACTTCAAAACAACATAAAGATGGTTGATTGTACTTCTCCCGAGAAAAGCAATATTTATTTTAAAAAAATAATACGCTTTTTATTTATAAATTAAATGTAAATTTCTCTTTACCCTTTGGTCATTAATGAATCAATCAATTAAAATACTTATGCCTTTGGGTTACCAACTCGTGTGTTATTTATCGTATCAAAATATTGGGTTAGGTATGTTGCGTGTGCGTGATTACTAAATTGAAGGCTCAATGAATATTTCCAAAGGAAAGTTTTCTCTTAGTTAGCTTAGAAACCACGTCTTGGGTATAAATACTATGAACATATCCCCAAAATCATTACACAGCCGTTAAAACTTTGTAATGGCGTTAAAATGACGTTGAATACGTTTGATAAAAGTCCGTTAAAATATACGTTATTAATTTTGTTTGGACAACTTTTGGGTTCGTTGTTGGAAGCCCAAAACTCTAGAATTTCTCGAAAAATACTCCCTTTGGAGAGTGTCCATCATGTTTCCACCGTGTTATTTTCACTAAGGGTGGATTCTCAATTCTAAACCAACCCTTAACTATTCCCAGCTCTGCCTTCTAAAAACAAAAATGTTAAACTCGAAAAGTTTCAGAATATCATGTATACATTTAATGCGACAAAGTCTTCCCATCTTTCACAAAAAAACTCAAAGAATTAAAAAAAAAATATATATATATAAAACTTTGTTTTTAACCTACCGGTTTGTTTTTTCTACCTATCGGTTTCAAAGCTATGCAAGATTCTTTTTCAGGGTATAATTAACTAGTGAATCTTAATTTTTTTCTTTTTTACAGTGTTATTAAATATTTAATCGATACAGATGGAGCTAATTAGTTAAGTCTTTTGTCTTGTTGTTTTTCATATAAATGGGCATCTATTGTTAAAAAAATAAGTGGTTAAAAACAAAGCTGTTTTATATTTGTTTTATTATAATGAATAACCACAGTTTAGTGCATCAAATGTAAATTTAAAAAAAAACATAAGTACTCGTATATACATTATTTATTTTGTATTTTAAATAACAAAATTCATGAATGAATGTTTTTTATTAGAAATCTCATCATCATCGGAATACTCCTATCTGCACCCGATGGTGCATAGGACACTTCAGCGGAACATCAAATTCAACATATCTCGATATTTTGTTACATGAAAGTAATGTAATTAGTCTTACGCTTCAGATGTCCGTGAAGTATTGCATTTTTGAACCACTTTTAAGAAAGTATTTCACATTGACCCTAGACGAATCTATCAATCATTTCTCTTGGAGGCCAACTTATTCTGCTCGATTTCTTTTTTCAGGATTTTTACTTGAGTAGCCATTGAGTCAGAAACACAACAACAGGGTTTTGGTTCTATTTTACACACAGATATGTATTTTTCATCCCCCGGACACAAAACATTCCTTTTACCTACTCTCAAGTAAAAATTTTAACCTAAAAAATATTTCTTTATTGTAAAAAAATATTCGGTTCGTTAGGAGTTAGAACCCTTATTTTGTGTTGGTTAATATCTTCCAAACCTCATGAAATATGAACTTTAAAAAAATTATAAACCTTTTGCATTTGAAAAGGCTAATGGAAGACTGATTTACCTTGTTTGTATTGTACTTTATTTAAATCTTTTGTGACAAGACTTATTAGTAATACAAAATTTTGGAAAATATATGCCTCAATTCTGGTGGTTTATATATAAACCAGTTTGTTCTAGGTGTTCTTTAAAGGGTAAATGTGTTAGTGCCTGTTGGTGAACCAAGTAAACTTACGAATTTTGTTTGTGTTTATAGACAAACTAAAATATTTTATTTGAAAACTTTCGGTCGCGCACACATAAGCAAAGGTTTGTTAATGATTTAAACATACTGTACTGTTTTATTCACAAAATCAAATATATATATATATTTTTTAAATATGTAATTAATAAATGATTTTATTCTTAAATGAGAGATCTATTTTGGAAATTTAATTGAGATATCAATAGTCAATTCACTTTTTATAAAAATTGTATCGATTTGAAAAATTAATAAATTTAGCTTCAATTCCCAATAAATTGGGGGAAGTAATTTAAAGCTTTGTTCATATCTATTTTATTTAATATACCATTTACTTATATTTAAAAAAATTAATGACGTCGGTGTTCTTTCGTTTGCCAGGTGGGTTTTTTTTACAATTGAGTTGACTGTTATTTATCGAATTTTGCGAAATTAAAAGGGATAGCATAACACAAAGGGGGTAATATAATAACATCTGTTACCAAAAAATAATCGATTCTTGATTATTGATAGAGCACAGTTTGTTAAAGACAGATGGGTTCAACGGAAATTTGAAAATAATAACTTAATTATTTTTGGCAAGGTTTTTATTACAAATTAAAAATTCGAAAGGAAGTTATTTTTTACTGTTAACCATAAAACAAATTTGATTTATTTAAAAATGAATATTTGAGTTCTTATTGTTAACCTAAATATTTTAACCATCAGGCTATTATTTCCTAACAGACAATACATAATTGTTTTGTTCCAGGACTCGACCATTGTCCACGTGTAAACAGCATGTAAGACAAACGCCATCGAGATAGACGGGTAGGCTATCTCCGCGAAACAATGATTACCTTTACCACCGCGCGCCACATAGTCCTCGCGTGAACACATACGGACAATACTTTGCGAATAGAAATTTTCTTGTTGTGAACGTGTCGCTCTCAAAAAAAAAATTGGCGAAAATGGCGACGGAAAAAAATCCTTCGTATTATTTAGTTTGTCCTTCGTACAATTTCAATACATTTTGGTATAAAATTAATTGTAGTTTTCGTGAATTCGCTCGTAACACACACCGTCGTATATTCATTTTTGCAGCGCTCACGTGTGAACTGCGGCCGAATTATCGTTTTGTCCCAGCGTTCTGTCCCAGCTGTTCACAGAGCTGAGATTAGTCAATATTGTTATATCTATTGTATTGTCCACGTGTAATCGGCCCTTTAGTATTTTGAATGTTTCTCTAGTCGCCACGCCGCCGCCGCCTCTGTTCTTCCGGTGTGCTCAAACCAAGCTCCCTTAAGCGAACGCCATATGTTTTATTCCTTTGAGAAACTACCATTTAAGTTGCCATTTTCTAGACTTTCTTCAAAAACTCTTATGTTTTTCTTAAAAAAGGGACTCCAGATTTGGTAGGCATACTTCTGTAGGGGACGAATATACGTTTAATAAATTTTGAGGAACGGTTCTTATGTAATGTTGATAAAATAATGTACAATTAAACTCCGTTTATCTGAACTCCAATCATCCGGATTGCCAAATGACCGCATCGTTATCAGGAAACAAAAAATAGGGAGATGTAATTATTTTATTTGTCAAAGCAATTATATTTGCACCTGATGATTGATAATTCAAAATACTTGAAACTTGTAGTGTTATTAAATATAAAACTCTTATGTGGAAAAAATTACAAAGTGTTTCATTTTAAATAAATATAAATCAGTTATGATTCTTCGTCTGTAAATATGTAAAAAAAATGTTAACCAAAATACTGCTTAATTGTTTGATCACCGTCATTAGATCTGTAGATTTGAACTATAAACGTAATCTCTCATTTTTCGAATATTCCTTTCTTTTTTTCTTTTTTACACGTTTCTCGGGCCAACATTGGTCCTTCGTCGATAGTAAATTTCCACACTTGTCAATATCCTTCGAATATTGTCAGGTGAAGCTTCCGCTCTGAAATTTATACGTCCCTAAAGGACTGAGGTAAAACCATAACCAGGTTTAACATTTCATACATTATCGCCAGGTAAATGTTACCTATGTCTCGTCCTTTGTAAACAAGGTGTCAACTCCCCAAGGACGACGCAACAGGACTGACCCTTTTAATAATACAAAGATTTTTAACAGGACTCTCGATCTTACGGTCTATTTATTTATACATTCACAAATAATTGATTCTTTTACCTTTATTGAGACTCAGGTCCCATCTTTGCGGGACTAAAAAAGTCTTGTGTTAGGTGGGACGAAAATATAGTTCTGTAAATATTGAAAAATAACACATTGCACTTCATTATAGAAAAAACAAACGATCAAGCCCGGTTATTATTATTTGTTTTTTACATATTAATTTCTAAGTATTCTCATTTTTGTGTGTCTTTATGTATGTATTTTGTGTGTGAATGTGAGTTTTCGCTTGGTTTATATATTACATTATAGTAAAAATATGAAAAGTGCACGTTGGTGTTAGCTCCTAATATTATGCATCCTATCAGCACGTTGGTTTTATATTTTTGTGCAACTACTAAAATGAATGTAAGTACAGAAAATAGTACCATCGGTAATGTCGTCGACATCTGAAGGGCCGAGGTTCGAATCCCGCTCTTCCATAATTTATTTCCCGTTTTCCTACACATTTTTTTTCGACTATAAAACCATATATTTTTAATATTTACCTAAACAAAAGAACGGAAATATTTTTTTTTTTATAACAAAAAGAATTAAAAAATGTTAAATTTGAATGTAACGAAGATACTAGTAACTGCGTCACGAAACCGGTATTCATACGAAAATCGGTTGATGGCGGCCTCCGTGGTGTAGTGGTCAAGACGCTTGACTCACGCACGGAAGGTTCCGGGTTCGATTCCCGGTGAGAACACAAAAATTAAAATGTGGCTTTTCCTCGAATCTGGGTATTCTGTGATGTAATTCACCATTGTAATTTGGCCTCTTGGCCTGTTATGCAAAAAAAGTTAATTTTTAACTAATTTAATTTTAACTTTTACTATGATATTTGACTGAAAACTTAATGCTTTAAATGTCAATAATACATTTCGAATAGTTCTTGATTTATTTTATACAAAAATCGTTTTTTTTTGTTACCAATCAAATTTCGTTTTAATCGGCCCTCAATTTTCTGTACCGCTATTAATATATGAACATAGCGCCATTATATGTTTTTTTAATTGAATGGAAACTTATCCCTTCGTAGTAAGTTATTTATGGGAATACCATAAAAAAAACGATTACGTGGCTTGTGATGTTAGCAGGAAGGGTTCATTACGCCAAACTCTGTTTGTTTTGATAACATGATTGGAATCGAACTCTCACGCAAATATTATTGAAATTTTAACGATGTTTATTCTCTACACCACATGTGGGCAACCCCCGGCCCGGGGACGGATCCGGCCCGTGAGACGTTTTGATCCGGCCCGGCCCGCGGATATGTGGAGTTTAGATTACACCAAAATGGTTCATAAACTCAAAACATCCAACGTTAAATTGAAGTTTTTTTCATAATACCTAAATCAAAAGCATAATCGGTGAATTTGAGGTGATTCTTCGCGTAAATTGTTTTTAATTAATTATTCTTTATCATTACCATCAAAAGATACCATGTCACAATTAATAGTAACAATATATAGCTTTTAAGTGAGGGACATTACAAACAAGCATTTTTATCCGAAGCGTTAAGAAAAATACCGTGTAATTTTTCTTCATACAAACGTATTTTCTGCCTGGATTATTGCACTACAGCAGTGATTATTAAACGATAAAGATATTAACCTTAAGAGTGTCTTTATTATTTTGCTTTTTCAATAAATTGTTTCGTATGGGATCTATTACAATCCAAAAAAGCGTCTAGTTTTATCTGACGTCTTTGGACGTGTGGTACATAACTTTGATAAATGATTCTAAAAAGGTATCGACACTGAAAGTTTTATTCTGAGACTCTTTTTTAAAAAAAATCCAAATCGGTTCAGTTTTAGTACGAAAATTGGGACAAGAAAGCTAGATTTTCACAATTTTAGTTAGGCATAGTTAGTTCGACGAGCTGTTGTCTTTTTCGCACATCGGGGAGGCACCTGCGAGAAAATGACAAAAACTATGTTCAAATACCTAATCATAAAATTTCTCTGACATCCCGTATCCTCTTTAATCCGATTTTAGAGGAAATAAACGAATGCACTAGAAACGTTAAAAGAATTTTAATCCAGAGCGCGCCAGTATGTGTAATGTAAAATAAGATTTTACATTACACATACTGGTTTGGTGTACCAATACAGTGCCTTATGGACCATTAGGTGTAGAAAGAAAATGATGAAAATAGGATTTAATTAGACTGTGACTTAAGCAATTTATCAAGAAAATGATTTTAATCCAGAGTGCATCATATGAGTACGTTTTAAATTTTCATTTAATTACTGCGATTTATTTTTATGTGCTGTTCGCAATCCACTGGAACCTACAATAACATAGTTTTTTATAAGTGGATGGTTGTTTTGATTTTCCGGTTAGCAACCCTGGGGAAAATTGGCAATCTTGCTTTTACGAAAATAGAAAAAGGTTGCTCATGCCTGTTGTACAGAGTCGACCACCGTAGCAGACGTGTTGAGATTTTTATATGATTTTTTACGCCGCGCATAAAATTGTATAATAATACGAAAACAAACGCAGAGCACACATATTTGAATATACTAAAATAATCATATGATTTATTTATCTCTTTATGTTAAACTTTATTCAGCATGTCTGAAGATGGCAATTATTAGAACCATAATACACCTACAATAATATAAAAAATTTGAATACTGGATTGAAAATACATCAGAATCTCTGTTTACACGGCTTCAAAATAACATGTTTAATTTTTCATTTTAAAAACTGTAATTCAACAATGCGTAAAAATAGTAAAAGGTTTATACTGTTCGTTTTTAGAATTCCCTACATCGCTCTTTTACTTACTTGGCGAATATATGAAAGTGAATTATCTTGAAGATGGACATGTTAAATGTCGTAATAATCAAAGGGCGTGCATGAGAAGATGTATGAATATAGAGGAAGCGAGATATGTATGCAAATATATGGTGATGTGGTGTTCTATCCTCTCTGCCTACCCTTACGGGGAAACGGCCTGATGGTTTGTTTTTTTAATTTTTTTAATGATATTTGTCATGATTTTTTCATTTTTTTAAATTTTATTTATTATATTTTTTGTTAGAATTTTAAAAAAGGTATACATACATACATAAGTTACAAATAGAAAAATATACCAATACATAAACACAAAAAATGGGTTGTGGGTTAATTTTTAATTAAAATAATGGCGACTGGAAGAATACGATAAATATAAAAAATTAGTGCTAATATTAGAAGACAATTTTTTGTCATTAAAAATAAGAAAATTTGTTTTGATTATTGATTTTGATGTCACGTTATGAGGAAGTTCAGCCCTACGGGAAATTGAAAGCAAAAATATTGTCTTACGCGCGATAAAAATTGGAGCATTAAATTGTGCCGGGAAGTTTCTTGAACACGTATGAAAAAAATAATAAAAACGGAATACTTTGCACGTCACTAGTTTTTTTCTGAATCAACCAATGATAAGAGAGTTGTGAATGATATCCGGTTTACTGTAGGTCAACTGCCTAATCAGCGGAACTCATCGAGAAGGAGGGGAAGACAATTTGAGACGTTACACCCGTAGTTATTGACATAAAAAAGGAAACTTTAAAATATCACAGCGCTGATAATACGATACATGAAAACTTAAAATAGGCTTATTTTAATTGTCTATAAACGAATAGCACGATATAAGAAAACCTCTGAATGTCCTTCTTAATAAAGCCAAATAGGATGCAATAAACAGTACATAATTTATTTATTTTTATCCATAATTGATTTTTGTACAAGAAAACTTATCTAGATGCTGTATGAAATGTGTCTCCCGTGTAAAAAGAGGTTCCATTGTATTAAGATTTTTTTTACTATGCACGTTTACTATTTACATTTAAGTTCTTTGGTTGAAGTTCTATATATTAAGTCAAAGCAGGCGTGCTCATATTGTTTGATACTTGACAGCGACATCTGCTTTAGACTTCCACATTCCCCAATCAATCAATCTCGGATACTTGTCAAAGTAATTGAGTTCGTCTCCGTTGAGATATTGGTTTCGTTTTTTCACGAAATTTGTGTAAGTTAACATTAAGTCCTTTGATGCAACCAAAAATATACCACGAAATGGCGTCATTGTGCCATTTATTACCGCCCCCTGTATTCGTGTCAAATCTGTTTAGTTTAGTGAATAAAGTTCTTTCCTTTCATTCATCGGGGGTGGGCTCTGTTCCCTGAAAATATTTGTTCAACGCCCTCGCATTATTTAATTTATAAAGGATCTCGCTTGTTGCTATTTTGATTCGTGTAAAAGGTGTTTATTGCATTTGTGGGATCAGATTCAGCTGTACATATCCATTTAGTAACAAAAAGAAACATTATTATAATACGGTGTTGAAATTTTTTGACAGAACTGAAAATATCCACAAAGAAAGTCTTAAAAGTTGTCGTAGTTTTCCTCTTCAGCTATTTAAAAAAAAATATTGTTATATTTATTTTACTTCTGCATTATAAATCTCACTTTTACTATGACGCATACGATTTATTGTTTAACTTTCCTCACTAAACGTAGAGAAGCAATTTTCACATGTCTTTTCTGTTCAAAATTTTGAACAATTTTATCAATTTCACACCATACTAAAAATCTAGTAGGCACAATAAAATAACACAGATAGATGACATTTATTGTATTATTTATTTATCAGTGTGTACACGACACAAATGCCTTTTGTAAACATAAACATAAATACATTTAACATAACAGTGTTCTGTTACAAAATTATGAAATAATATAATAACAATATATCTATACAAATTACACAGTTGTTTTTTACAATATATAATAACTTTGGGATTTCAATACTTAACATATTAAGGTAGAAAAATAATTTTAAAAATTAATAATTATAAACATAAAGATAACGCGGTATATTCGAAATAGCAAAAATCATAAATCATTGATTGGTTGGTATTGTTGCAATGTATATTTAATGCCCAAGGTATAATACTAACTGTCTCCTGATAAAAGCTCAGAGGTTCTCAACCGTTTTAAAAGTAAAATATAAAAAGAAACAAAATACTTAACTCCTTTAAAAAATTAAATATCAAAAATTCAAAAAAAATAAAATAAAAAACAAATATCTAGTCATAAGTTGATAAATATATTTAACGTGTATTTATTTAAACATTTCCCTTTCTCTTTGACAAATGAACATAAATACTTAAACAGCAGTCAGAATCCTAAACTATTTCTTTAATCGCAAGTTAAAACTTCATTTGGCTTATGTGAAAAATGTCAATACAACTGATCGGGTTCCCTAGACTGTGCAATTTTGGAATAAGTGAATTAATAGCATAATTAGTTGCAGCAATATCAGTATGAAATGGGACATTATGTCTAGTAGTCCTAACAGGTATTCGGAATTGAATCATATTTAGCAAATCAGGAGAGTCCAACATGCCACTAATTATCTTAAAGATAAACATTAAATCACTCGGTTTCCGTCTTCTGGATAAATATTCCAAATCAAGTGTATTCATTAAGAAGTCATATTTTAAAGATTCAATATGAATTTTGATGAATTTATAATAAATTTTTCCTAATTTTTATTTATTTAATGCCAGGAAAACACAATAACTTTTACGCCAATTAATCTTCATCTCCACTTGATTTTCTTTTGCAGTATTTTTACCGGAGAGTAATCGCCTAACAAATTTTCAATAAATACAAATAATATAATAAATGTCAATCCATCCTAATATTACCGTGTCGTATAGATTCCAACGATACGTGTGAAGTGGATCTATCTGTTACCAATTTACAAGCACATTTCAACAAATTGTTTCGTTAAATTAACACGACATGCGGCAGGTTCAATTTTTTGATAATCCTTTGCCAACGAAAGCTATGTTCGAAATTGATTTATGTGTGCGAAAGACTACAGTATCTCCAATAACCCAATTTTCGGCGAGACAAATTAGTGATTGTTTTATATTTTAACAACTAGTATTTTTTAACGAGAGGCTATAAAGCAAATATGTTTTCTAAATACGTTAATTATGATGTGTTTTTAATACTATAATGTTTTTTTCTTAGTTTTTAGACTTGTTTAACGCAATGAAGATACATTTGTTTTACCCTAAATACATTTATAATACAACATCAACTGTCGTATGGAAAAACTACATTAAATTTAATGGATTTTTTTTATCCTTGACGGGAAAAACAACACTATTTTATAATTGGTAAAAAGTAAGTGCTAATTTTTAATCCCAAAAATGATCTTTGTAAGGAAAATATAGTTTAATGTTTTTTAAATAATAAAATATTCAAAGGGTGTCTATACAATAGGTTCTAATTTATATGAATTTAGTGTCGTACAAAAATAGTTTAGATTTTCGATGAACCAACAATAAAATTTTTTTTTTCATGAAATAACCAACTCTTTTTTATGAATTAAAAAAAAAAAAAAAAGTCAGTATTATAGGTTTTTCCTATCTAATAAATTTTATATACGAAACACTTAAATATAATTCAATTTATTTTACTATGTATTTTTTATTGTTGATTGTTATGGCTTAACACGTGCACGGCCTAAAAAGCTTTTATAAGTTCATGAATATGTAAACGAGTTTAACTTTGAATGAATAAGATTTTTTTTTCATCCAACTGGATATTCCAAATTTGTGGATTGAAGTATCATTCGTCTTTTATTTTTATAATAAATTACAATGAACTTCCATCAAGAATTTTCACTCACAAACTTAAATGTTTTGAATAAATAAATATGAATCCCCTTTTTACGTTTTTCGTGAATAAACATTCTAACCTTAAATATTAAAATAAAATGTAAATTTCGTTTTAAAACCAAGCTACTTCCACAAATTGAAGTTTTGTTAACTTTTAATTCCAGGTAGGTTTGCGTTTTTTAAGCAGTGGTGTAGTCGGGCGGGAGCGCACCGGAGCGGCGCTCCAGCATTTTTTATCTGAGCGGAGCGGCGCTCCGGCTCTGGTCAGGAACGAATATTACTTTTCAAAAATATATCTAATTAAGTCTCTTCAAACAATTCGAAATAACAACAAACGTATTTATTGCCGATAACTGGCAAAAGTCTAAACATGTGTCCCCCCTCCCACCTGCCACTTCCCTATCACTTGACCAAAGTGGTGGCGGTGCACTCCGGTACTTTTTTATTTAGGACTACACCACTGGAGAAGAGTATCAAACATTTTACCAATATATTTAAGTCAAACTTCCTGGAAATAAACAGATGTTTCTTTCAGTTATTCCATCATACAAGTCCGAATATTTCATTTTGCTTGTGAAATTGCTCGTTGTCAGTTAAACGAGTGACAGTAAAGATGACGCTATTTTGTTCAGAGATGTTATCGCCTATATCCATATTTCATTCAACTCGATTCAAAAGTCGAGATTGGAGATTGAAACCTTAGTTTTAACAAAACAATTATTTCTGTGTAAGTTAGCATAAAAGATTTTCATATTTCGGACATAAATATGTTGAAATACATTATTATATTTCAATATTGCCAAGGTACATTTACATTCGTTGCATTTTTAGGTTTGTTAAGGTCCCTTCTTACATTAATTTAGTTGTGGACTATTGAAAGCCCCACCAACTTACCGGTTGCTCAATCACAAATAACTATCGACGTGCTTAAAAATAGGTCAAGCATTTGAGCGATCACAGTGAACAATAATGAACATGCTTAAGTAATCGCAGACATAAGTCAACTCGTGTGTCATCTCTTTTTTTCTATGATATATTTAGTTGCCCTTTAATAATAAGGAATATTTTCTTTTTCCTTTTTTAATAACTATTAAAAAAATACCATTTAATCTTTTACATAATATTTTATTTTCTCTTTCTTATGTTACACAAAAATATTATAACTGTCTTTTAATTAAAGGAGCAAAAATTCGTTAACATTTTCTTGTATACCCACGAAAAGGCCATGCCTTTGTGTGATTTTTTTGTTTGCTATTTTTACTATTAATATGTATTTCATTGCTATGTAATTATCCTTTATTTTTTAATTCTCTGTTTATTGTAAAAAAATACAATTTTAATATCTCCAAGCCAACGCTCGTATCGGTTTGTTTTTTTTCCTCGTAAATAAATACATTTCACTGGCGAAAAGTCGGCAATTACTATAAAAAATAATACAATATATTGCATTTTCAAAATAGTTAGGAGTATTTTATTCTCAAAAACATGTCATTTATCATCAATAATCTGAGTAGGTTTGGGGCCAGGGAGTTGATGCAAGTTCTCGACAAATATTTTAAACGACCGAGTCTAGCCCTTTTACTTAACAGAAATTAACCGATGGGCAGAATGGTAAATGTTCACTCGATGCAGCTAAATCAACTAAAAGAACAGGTCGTCACCCCCAAAATTACTAACAAAGATAATTACTCGTTCGATTTTCTGTTTCTACAAAAAACCTTTTAATTAATGGCAGTATGAGGGAATACAAGTAATCATTTAATCACCTTAACTATACGCTATTTGTATTCATTGTTTCATTTAACTTAAATAACATCTATAATCCTGTACCCTTTTGTTATCGCCTAGCGACTAGAACCGTCTACAGTCTAAATACTTCCGACACCTGTCCACAGACGCGTGACATGCCATTTTGCTCCTTGGAGCGCACTGTAATAACGAGGCCCTTTGATTGTAAACCTCGCCGTGATGAATCGCTTCATTATTTATCAACTTACCCCGGCTTGAGGAATGTTTTGAATTCGGAATACCGCCATTTTATCTTCCCATTCAAACGTCAAAACGGAAACAGAATTTGTCCTTCCATCCGGATCCCGCATCAATAGAATTCTTATTCATCACTTATTTTTATTTCCGTAATGTATTCGGCCCGAATTTAAAGTGCTGCGTGTTTTTGCGATTGTGGGAAAAAGTCTTTGATGTCTCGTCGCTTACCTTCATCTTTTCAACTTTTTAGACTCAAATAAGTTTTCAGCGATATCACCAAAGAAGGTTCTACCGTAAAAAAATATTTATCTACCTAAGCGTTAGATTCCAAAAAAATAGGCATTAATTAATTGAAACTCCCGAAAAATAAATGAGTCTTTTGTACATTACTTCTTTAAATTTTGTATAAAATTTTAAGCCTGTTTGCAATGAAATAAGCCCCCTAAAAACACTTTAATTTCAAATCTTCATAAAAAAAATCACCGTATTTAATTTTGAATTATATAGCTTTAAGAGAAAGTGTTACTTGATTAGGTAGATGAAAAATTTGCTTTCGTAATTGGTTGAATTGTTTAAGATTGTATTCGGGCACCTGCTATGTTTCTAGAATTAACTTTTCTTCTCTTTAACGTTTAGCCTTTTGACAGTAAATAAATTACGTGACACCCCCCTTCTTGCATTTTAACACCTCTTAACACCATTCATCCCTTTCCATGACATCTCAGTTAATCTCCCCCGCCTACAAAGTGCGTTACTTTCTCACTTTGTTCAGAAACTCCCCAAAATTAAACTTGTACCTTTGAATGTTTGGTCATTTTGTGTCAACTGTGCGCATTCCTGTTTGCTTAGCTAAATTTACCCTCCGCTAAAATGCAGATTAAATAAATTTAAATACATTTTCTAGGGTTGCTTTAAGGATTGTGTCATTATCCTGGGCGCACTTTCAAAAATAATTATTGTATAGGTACAATAAGGTATTTTTACAAAGCGGGAATAACGTTGCACATAAACTCAATATAAAGAGCGGTTTTTACGGATTTTAATGATTTGAAAAAAAAAAACAAGTTTTAATTTATAATATTCGGGTTTGAAAACGAGCACATACAAAACGTCTCCTAATTGGGGTCACGTTACTTTGCCGTTACATGTCATGCCTCCCGAGTGCGCTTCTAACAAACAAGCGAACACGTATAACGCGGTAACATAAAACGCGCCGTTCTTTCCAATATAACCGTTCCTATCGATTTTTTTATGAATAGTAGTAATGAACAATAAAAAATAGTAAAAAGACCGTAAATAAAAAATTTACGAGAAAAAAAATGATTTAATCATTATTAACTTGTAACTATCATACAAAACTATCATTATCGCCTCCTTATCTGTATTTAATGGTGCATAAAGCACTATCTAATACAGTAATCCTACACTAAAAATAAAAAAATATTAGTCTTAAGCTTCGGATGTCAGTCCGGAGGCTATAAAATATTACAGTATTAAATCGAATCCGGTGGCTAGTATTGTGGACTTACAAATCAGAGGTTCCGAGGTTCGAACCCCACTCTACACCAACTTAATTTCCATTTTTTTTCTAATGGTGAGTTATTTACAACTCATTGAAAATGGCCACCAAAATTGAAATGTTTGGGTAAATTATATTTCTTTTCTAAAAAATATAAAAAATTCTCTACGTGACGGACAAGTTTCACCATGTGACCCATTATTTTTTCTGACTAGCAACTTTTATTCTACTTGTATTATTTTATCGTTTGTTACCTTTATTCTATTATAATTCGTATTGTTTTTAACAAAATATCAACCTTTGTATGTATTTAAATTATTTTGTAATAAAAATGTAAACAAATTCCTTTAAAAACAAGTTACGCTAAATATCATGAACTGATTTTTACAAAATACAGTTCAATCCAAACGTTGGTATTTGTTTTTTGGTATTTAACCGTAAATAAAAACTGCACATGAGATTCTTAGTGGTAATTTGGCTTAATGGCTTTACAAATAGAGAAACTTAGCCTGCTTTAGGGTAAGTTCTATATTTGAAATTCCCGCCTAATTCTGGCGCGCTGTCACGTAATTTATTCGATATCCCGCCAGATAGGGGAGGAATCTGTTGGGAAAATGGCGCATCGTACTTTTTTATTTCTTCCCGCGATTTCGCGTCCTTTCCCCGGTTGGCGTCATACAAGGGGTAAGTATTAACTATATTTTATGTCTTCAAGTATAAGACCTGTATTTATACATGAAATACATTTTACATCTGGCTTTCGGGGACATATTATACAAAATCCACCCCGAAGCTCCTTGCAAACATTTAGCGGTCGCTTTTTCCTCATTTCTACGAGAATTATAAAAGCTTAAGGTTGTGTATTCACGGAACTCGTCTTTTTTGTTATGTTTTAGTTTTTCTTTCCAAGGTTCTTGAGAATCTGATTGCACGATTATATTGTAACTAAATGAAAATAAAATAGTCTTTTTTTCTTTTCATAAAATACATTGCCCAACAGCTACAACAAAACCAAAATAAATTAATACGCACACATAAGTTAACAAATTATCAAGTAATAAAATAATTTATTTAATTACATTTATTCTCCCATTTCATTTTCAACACTAAATTACGTGTACATACCTCCTATGTGTGCGTAGACTTTTACTATCACTGTTTTCAATACGTATTGTCTTTTTTTGGATTATCCTATGTTGGCTGAATTTGTTCGACGTGTCGGCTACGTTCAGGGTGTTATCTATGTGTTATTTAGGAATAAATATGTGTTTAGGTAGGTACCAATAGTTTGTACCGCATCGCAGTCACAATTTTTTTCATGTGAATTGCCGGGAACCATGATTTAAAATTGTGTTTCATTTAAAAAAAAAAAACATTATATTATTTTATGAACCAGTATATATTTTAATTGAGAATTTTCTTTCAATTTTTCCACAAAGGCTTATAGTTAAATTCAGTTCAGTTCAGTGCTGAAATTCGGCGTTTATGCGCAAACAATACATTATGTTCTGTATGCAAAACATTGAAAAACGGTACAATTAAGTTGAGTTAGATGTAGTACTATTATGTAAAATTAAAATTAAATTATAAGCAAACTTATTTGATACCGTCTATCCTCACGAGTTATGGTAAATACCTGTTCTGGGGTAGGCAGCATTTATTTATTTTTATATAATACATCATGTTTAGTTTTAGAAATGATATAAATATAAAAAAATCTTATAAAAGATAAACAAATATTCAAAAATACGAAAATCTTCAAACTGTCGAAACGTATGAAACTGAAAAAAATATATAGTGAAAAAAGTAGTTTATATATTTTTGATTAAAATACTTAACATTTTTGAAAATACGACACACTGACAAAAAAAAATACGAGTCACACACAAACTCTGCCAGTGTAGTCCTTAACACACAATGTGATGTGCATATTATTAATATTTTCTAGTCATTAACAGATTGAAAAAATAAGTAAAATAAAATAAATAAAACAACTTTGTTTTTAACCACTAATTTTTATTTTCCACCTACCGGTTTCAAAGCAAACAAGCTTCTT
Organism: Micrasema longulum; assembly: GCF_059751315.1. Classification (NCBI taxonomy): domain Eukaryota; kingdom Metazoa; phylum Arthropoda; class Insecta; order Trichoptera; family Brachycentridae; genus Micrasema; species Micrasema longulum. The sequence goes on from NW_028277229.1 coordinate 97,869, forward strand.
TGTCAAGATTTACGTAACTAATGAATTGATTCCTTTTTTATTTTTATCATGTTCACTCAATACTACATATGGACCCAATAAATCAAGTGGTTTTTTCTTACACGGGTGGTAATTTGATATCATTATTTTCGAAGTTAGACAGTAGAGGACTAAAAGAAATATTGTTTATTTGGTTATTAATTGTTGTTTTCTTATTATGAATCGCTTTTTTCATTTCTAAGATGTCTAAGTTTAATATTTTATTTTCAACCTGATAAATTACCTGGTCCATGAAGAAGTATAGAAATTGAAAAAATAATCTTTTCAGGCGTTGCCTAGTATGTAGGTGAAATAATTTAATTAGATGAATCTCACCCGCATAAATAAAGGTTTCAGCTCTTTAACTTCACAAACATCAACAGATGAAATAATTGAAGGAATATAGATCTTCAAATATAGGCAGAATGGTGAATGTTACACAGTGTGTAAAGTGGCCACTTAAACCAGCCATTGACAGGTCATAAGCCCATACATTCTCTTAAATGTTCTTCATCTCTGTTGTAATATGTTAATATAAACAGCTCCCCAGGGAGTTGAATCCAGTCCTTGTCTACAAAAATTTGGACAAACTCAAAATATTGTTGATTTATTTATAAGTTTGCGTTTTTGTTTTTGATTTAATATTTTATCAATTAAGTTCTCATTATATCCATTATTATTAGCAATCTGTTTTATTGTATTGAGTTCTTTTTGTAAATTAGTATTATCTAGTGGAACGTTAATAACCACAAAGTTAGTGCTTCAAATATAAACTTTTTTTTTTTTTTTAAATATGTTTTTATTGACAAGCAACCTAATATGTAAATTCGATGAGGTTTATTTTTCATGTTGCGAAAATTCCTTAACTTATTTGAATTTCAAAAATTAAACACTTGTTTTGTTTAAAATAATGGTTAATGTTTCCTCATTATACTTCAAGTTGGTTTCGTAACAAAAGTTGAAATTACAATTAACCCAGTTGGCAATTTTAAAATGAACTCACGTACCGGTTGAGTATATTCAATTCGTGGCAAGATGAAATGCTTGAAGTTCTTATTCGTGCGCTTTGCCTATTAAGAAGGCAATATAAAAGTTTAATTAAGCGAATTCTTTCGCCTTTGTAATTGATCTAACTTTAGGAATGTAACATATTACCTACGACATGTTTTAATTCTATCTCCGCATATACTTCCACCAGGAATTGTTACATCTTCACCTGTTCTGCCTAGATTATCTCATCTCATACCTTCTGCCTTGGCTGACACTAGATTTTAGTAGGGTTTTATCTTCCGCGTAATTTAGTACGCCATTACAGAGTCCTATGCCTTTTTTTTGCTTTGTTAGTTTATAATACCTCCTTTTCTGCTTTGAATTTCTACGTATTGCCGCGATAAAGTTTCAGATAGAAGAGCTGCGCTGGAGACATATTATAAAAGGTTCTAACGGTTATCATACTGTATAAATATGTTCTCTTCTGAAACGTGTATAACCAAGTGTTACATATCAAAACGTTATCATTTTATTGTACAATAAATAATTTTAAATCTTGCGAATAATCTTATGGTCGCTTTTACGTTTAATTTATTTTCATTTTCGTCTACAATCACTTATCTTGTTGGCAAATAAAAAATTATGTAGGGAGTATATTTTTGAGTTAGTAGTGTATTTAGAGGCATTGCAAAGCATGTGTGTTATGTTTTGGGGGTGCATTTTACAAAAGTTTTTACTTTTTAACTAATGAGGAAATTGCGTTTTTTTAAAATTATTTGTAAATATAATATTTAACTACGCCAATACGTTTTATTTTTATACATCGTTTTATCAGCGCTATGATTTTTTAAAGTTTTGTATATCTGAAATAACTCCGCGTGTCACGTCATAGGTTGTTCTCTGACAGTTCTTCCGATCGGTTCGTTTACGTTGACCAAACCGGATATCCTTCAAAGCTCTCATATCATTGAATGGTTCATATGAACCAGTGACGTCATTCAAAGTAGTGCAATTTTATAAAAATATTTTTTATTATTTTTTTCGTACATTTTCAAGAAATTTTGCCGCACAATGTAATTCTCTAATTTTACCGCGCGCAAGAAAACATTTTTCGTATCCAATTTCCCGTAGAGCTGAAGTTCTTAAATGAATTTAAAAACAAGGAAAAGTAAAACAATTAAACTTGCGATTTTAAGAATAAATCTTAGGTGTTTATTGCAATGTATTATATTAACATCGTAATGAAGTAATTTCGTACAAAAATACATTTTATATTACGACTCCTACGGAACCGGTCGTTATTTTAATTTACGTCCGTTGTGCGACTTCATTTTGATATTAACGTAGAAAATATTCGTAAAATGTAAATTTGTTCACTTGATTATTATTTATTCGTGATCGTGATAAGTTTGCATGAAAAAAAATGTTTTTACTTCCTGGGGGTTATCAAGAAAAACTAATAATTTTATTCAAACTTTGCAAAATTCTATGATTAAATTGCTACTACATAAAGATGCATATCGCCAGAGACTCAATATTTCAATATCATCAATGTATAAATCTGTAAATAAATTATCAGTTAGAACTCTACTTTGGTACAACATAATTTGTCAGCACGCGTCGCACTCCGAGTATAAACACAAATTGGTACATGATTATAACACCAGATTAACTAGTATGGAAGCGCAAGCTGTTCCTAGATATTGCAACAAATATGGCAAAAGGACACTGCAATACAGTATACCTAAACTATTTAACAGGTATCCAAAAAATATTTATTAAGAATAGTGAGTTAAAAAATACGGAATGTTTCAAACGACTTTAGCTCGTTTCAACTTGGTATATGTATGTACGTACATAAATGAACAGAGTTTATAATATTTATAAGGGAATGAATATGATTAGTGAAGCAGTTGTATGTAAATACTCGTACGTAACATATGCACGTTTAAGACTCCGAGTAAGATTTAGTTCAGCCCCTGCATAGGTTGATAAGTGGAAATGAACATCACAGTCAGTGTAGCAAGTTCCCCTGTGAAGTTAGGGAAATTGAACGTCTATCCACGAAATTGCATTAATGAATAACATGGATTTCTAGTCATTATGACGCAAAACTGGCAGCCATCTTGCGTCATCGTGAAATTTGTCTTATTTATAATATGTCCTGAGTTTTACTAAAATAGATATCTCACCATATATTTTTCTTATTTTTTCAGGTATGACATGGCCCATTTTTCACATATTCATCATATTTACAATACATTGTCCATGTGGTCCAAATGAGATAATTACTACCGAGAAACACCTAAAAGTAAGTGCTTTTATATTATACAATTTTACATATTGTTCAAAACCATTTACAAATAATAAATGAATGCATAACGTGTAATATTTTTCTGACCATGTCTACTAAAAAAAGGAATCTTGTAATCATTGGATTCCTTACCTTCTAGACTTTCACGTGTGGTTAGTGGACGTGTCTGTTAAGCCGTTTTTTGCACGTGCGTAAATCTAACCCCAAAAGAATTAATGTAATTATTCGAACGAAAATAATCTTCTTACCAAATGCAATAATGCAAATCCTCCCGATGATATTATGCATACGCCGCAGTATTTTTTGTGCTTCGGGCTTTTGTTATCTTTTGAAGGGTGTTATCTAATTTTGACATAAGCGGATTAGGGCATAAAAGGCATAAGCAGGTACTTCGGGGTACTCGTATAGCTGCACATGTTTTTTTGTAAAGGTGGGATTATTTTTGTGTACCGGTGTTGTAGTGCAAGATGATCATAATATTAGATTCTTACAACATACCTCAGTTATTTGGTTGTTGAAATTTGGAAAAAATCTGCCAACTGTCAGTATTTTCACACCTCTATTCATAGTTATTTCTGTGTCGGGGCGGATAAAAAATACAGTTCTCAGAAAAAGAACCAGAACCTTGAATGAGTGTCTTTGACTCGATGTCTCTTATCAGGTTAAAAGTTGGAAAAGGGGAATCGAGTGCAGAAAAGTCAACCTCGTAGTGTAGTGGATGGAGGATTCGCCTACCATGATTGAGGTCCTGGATTCGATTCCCGGGAAAGTAGACATAAAATATTATTTTTTTATAAGTTGATTTTACACCAAAATATTCCACTTTCCTAGGAATCCAACCCGCGACCTTAAGGATGGAAGGCGAACGAAGAAACTACTACACTTCGAGGCAAACTTATCTCTACTCAATTTCCTTTATCAGGATTTTTCTCTAAGTAAAATAATTATTATCGCAAAACCATGATCTTATTATAAGTAGGTACGAAAGCATTGAGAAACTAAAAATGTTTTTTTTGTAAATATTTTAACTAGCGCTTAAAGTCATATTTTATAAAAGCATCATTAAGTTTTGTATTCTTTCAATGATTATTACTCGTAGATCTACTGTTTTTTTTAAATGTATATGCTTATGATAAATTTGTAAAGTCAGTTCATTCTTACAAGAATTTACAAATAAACAAACCAGCCGCGTGATACCCGACGGAGAATAGCCCATTTTTTATTTTTATTTTTATTTTATTCAGAAAACATACAGTCATACAAAATAAGTACTAAAAACAACAATTTTTAAACATAAAAAGACTTTTTAAGTTTTCATAAATTAAAAAGATATAAACATTAAATGTGACAAAAAATAAAAAATAAATAAGAATTTTAAGTGAGAAAAGAATAATTGTTGACATTTGCGTTTTCCATGGAGGTAATAAATTAAAATAAATAAAAATACCGAATGTACACTCCGAGCCATCCACGCACACACATGAACGCACATATAAAACATACACAAACATATACATTACCTGCGGCACATATACATAGCATAAACCACATATCATCTTAATCTAAACGACACGGTAAAATTATAGTGGATTGACATTTACTATATTCGTAAGTACCTATATTGATATTTTTAGTTTTTTTTACAAAACTCCATAGTTACTGACTTTTATAAAAATATCAATAAAAACTTCCGGTCAATATATTATTTTAAAAAATAGGAAATATTAGCGTTCTTATAATTTACCCAAATATTTCAATTTAGGTGACCATTTTCAACGAGTTATAAATATTTTTTATTTCAACACAGAAGGAAAACATTTTTGAGAAGGGAATATGTAAGTCTAGGCATTTACAGGGCTTATGGCCTGTCATTGGCTGGTTTAAGTGGCCACTTTACACACTGTGTAACATTCACCATTCTGCCCATGTTTGAACATTCACATCTCCTCAACTCTTCCATCCGTTGACTTTTGTGAAGTAAAAGCTAATGACAGGTCATAAGCCCTGTAAACGCCTAGGCTTCCATATTCCCTTCTCAAATGTTTTTACTCTCTGTTGAAATAAATTTAAACATGAACAACTCCCTGGGGAGGAAATCCAGCCAGTCTGCAAGCCTTTGGACATAATCAAACATTGTTGAGTTGTAAATAACTCACCATTCGAAAATGGAAATTAAGTTGGGATAGAGTGGGTTCAAACCTCGCACCTCTGACCCGTAAGTCCGCCACGGCACCGCAACTTGATTAAAATAATATTGTAAAACTTAACATGAGAGATTTTAATGATGTTTTTTATTAAAATCATAATTTAGCGAGTACTCTCAGGTAAAAATCCTGCAAAAGGAAATCGACTGGAAATTATTCGGTTTCATGATGTACTGGTTATTGCGTTTGCCAGGCATTAAATAAGTAAATAATTGTAAAACAGTAAATATTGATCCACCGTATTGTAGTTTATCATGCCGTGTAGATTTTAGCCGTGGTATAAAATGGCCCAATCATGAGATATCACGCAGTGAGCTCGTGGTCTGCACGTGCACAGCGGTCCAGTCTCCGTGAATTTACGGTAATTCCATGCTTTCACTAGTTTTGACTACCCCCTAAGTTTATCAATACCCTCAACTAATCATATATGTAAATATGTGTGTGTGAATATATGCATGTATCATGCGCGGTTCGCTCATAGAACGCATGGTACCATTGGTTCCCCTTAATTTAGCCAAATAATGTTTTTAAAATATCATGTTTAATAAATTAATTATCAGTCCTAATACCTAACATTTAGATTACTATACACAAATAATGTAATAATAATTTTATTTATAATTGCGGAAGAATATTACAATCGCTCTATAAAAAAATGTTGATAAGCAACACAACTCACTAACACATTCCTTTACCAGCGCTGTCATGCGCATACTGATCGGCGAGTACTTGCTACCAGCTGGCTAGGTATCGATTTAAAGAACGATCGCGGTGGAAGAAAATTCGAAATTCCGTTCCAGCGCCGTATAGAACGCGCAGTCCGGGCGCAGGTGCAGACTTCTCACTAGGCAAGGGAAGCAATCGAAATAAATATACCAATACGTTTTTTGCTATGTAGTTTAGATGCGATGTGAACGTAATGCAGCACCGCGCCGCGCAGCAGATGCGATTTTGGTATTTTGGCGTTGAACATAATATTGTAATTATTATTTTGTGGCGGAGTAGGAATACAAAATAAAATTTAAAATTTAATTCAAACATTATATCAATATAATGCTTATTTGTTTTACGAAAAAAGTTTATAATCTTCTACATATTTTGATTTTTCGGGTTCAAAAAATGACCTATTTTTTTTTGTTGAAAAGTGAAGTTTTTATCAATTAAGATAATATCAATTTTGTTTTCACTGCATTTTAGTCAAATAAAATATAACGCCACAAAATACTCGCAGTTATTTATTATAGTATATGTATATAGTGGTTGATTTGTTATTTTAATTTATTACTAGATAGTGAAATTATTGCTATTATTTCTAATCACATAAGTGTTTCGTTAATTTTTTATTTCTTAAGGGCAATGTACATTATTGTGTATTACTTACATACTAATTGCTTCCCTAATCAAAAACCCCACCGCACGCCCCTGGTATGTATAATGTATATATGTGCATGTATGTGTATGAATGCATTGCAAGTTCCCGACTCAATTATACCAACTCCGGGCAAGTTCACAGGCATGGGTCATTCCTTGTTGTGTCACTCTAAACTGTATCTCTAATCAACTAATGTATGCGACCTAGAACAATTAAAAACATCCTTATTCCAAAATTCAAAACTCCAGCACAACATCATTATGTTACAAAGGATAATGTGCCGCTGCAATAATTGGTGTGTGGTTCAGTGATTGTGTTGCAGGTAATTTTACACGAACCCGTATCAACAAATCTTCTGGTTCTAACCAAAAATTAAAATTGAAAATGTTTTGTTCTCTGCAATATTTTTCGTTATAGCTTTCAAGTGCACATATATTGTTTAGAAATGTTAATAACTAGTATATATTTTAATAATAATAAGATTTAAGCTAATATTAGGACATTCATGACTAAATTTAAAAAAAAAACCTTTTTTTTTAATGAAACGAAAAAAGGAAATTAAAAGTGTAGTCAGGAATACAACATTTTTAAGAAAGAAGTCAACAAATATATGCATAATTCTTTTTTGTGTAGCTCTAATTGAAAACACTGTATATTTTTTTGTCGTTTACTGAAATATTATAATTATATGAAAATTATATGAAAATACTGAAAGTATATACTCATCACGAATGAAATAAACACGTTATTATAAGACGTCGCTCACTATTTAATAAACAAGAATTGTTTTCTCTTTGACGTAATGGAAAACAAAATAATGGTAGGGACCGACCAAAGTTTCGGTTTTGGCCAGTTTTGGCCAATAAAACGAGTTTCGGCTGCGGCTTCGGTTTCGGCCAAAAAAAGGTTTGAAGCTCGGCTCAACTGAACCTGCGGTCGGGATGTGTAATAAGAATAGAAGCTGAAATTCAGTTTTGGTTAATGATCTTGTTTCGGCTGGTCACTAATGTATAAAATGGTTTTAAAAAATAAACAATTACATCAATAGTTTTGACTAAATCATAAAACTTTTAGATAGGTATCGCTTATTAGCAGTAAATACAAATTTAAAAAATCCACGATTGAAAACTTGTTGTAAAATTCATTACTCGTTTGTCAATTTGATTTATATAAACTGCACACGTTCCCCCAATAAATTTTATATATTATCAATTACACGGTTGGATACTGATAATAAATCAGACGAGATCTGATTTTAGTTGACACCGCCCAATAAAGAAACATGAAATCGGATGTGCACTCATTATTCTTATCCCTCCAAAACTGCCAAGAATTCTTACCGGAAGCTAGCAATAAAAATATATTTATCGCCAAAGGAACTACGTCCAAGTTTTGGTGCATGCTGGAACTGAACCCACGATTGCCAACTTCACGGCTAATAACTTTACCCTTGCGCCACAGGGTAGAGAAGTTTCTTTATCTCCATGTGATTTAGATACGAGGGTTATGTCTGTAACCTTGTTAGTTAATTTAATGCTCCTCAAATAAAATAAGGACAGAAAAATAAATCCTTTTATTATTATTATTTATTCAAACGTGTAATATACAAATAAAATCACATAAGTATGCACATTACAAAATTTAAGTCTGGCGATGTAAGTCGCGAAAAAAACCAGTGACTTGTAATAGTGATAAATAAAGTTTAAAAATCTCAATGCAGTATCTTTATTACTAAAGTTATACCCGTATGCAGAGACAAAACTTAAGGTAAGGAAAGAACATTCTATTGTCTTCACCTTCGGATTATTCTTCGCATTTGAGATTAGAATATACTTTCCTCACCTTAAGTTTTGTCTCTGCATACGGGTATGACTTTATTTTATATTTGTGATTGAAAAAATATGTTAAGATTTTTTTACTGTGGAATCATCTCCCATCCACCTTAAAATATGTTACTATATTATCTCTGTTTAAATCACGTCTGAAGAAGCATCTCCTTTCTCTTCCTTAATCTCTCCTCCTTTCCTTTTTTCCCCTTAGAGTAATAGTTTTGATTTAAGGTAATTTATAAACAAATACGTTTATTTCTTTTTCTATATATCCTTAGCATTTTAATCGTTATTTTCTATTGAATATGTTCTGTAACTTGAATTATAAAAATAAAACTATTATTTTATTGGATGGTTGGAAGAAATTGCCATTTGGCAATAAGCCCGCCAATATACAAACAACATTATGTACAAAAAAATAAAAAAAACTAATACTAATCCACTTATTAATTGACATACTTTTATACTGAATAATTTGTGACATGAAGCGTCAAAAATAAATTTTAGCCGCTCTCACGTGAAGTTGAAATAAATCACATACGTTATTTTTCTACGATCCCGACGATATTGTAAGATAAAACCCCTTTTAAATTAATTTTGTAAATCTATTATTAGTTTAAGACCCATTATTAAAAAAAAGAACGTCAAATGATTTCTAAAGTATAATATATAAAAAAATATTAAAAATACAAAAAAAAAACAAATAATTTATTTAGTATTCGCACACTAATATTTTGTACTTTTCTTTTGTATCCACAAAAATCAGTTCAAATCTGAAAGAAACTCAACAACACAAATAACAATATAGATTTTTTGCGAATTATAATAATGACGTGCGGCCTTTGCTTTCGAAATAATTTGTACTGTTTTTTCTTTTCTTTTGGATTATCATTAGATTACTGTTTATTTTATGTTTGAAAATATTTTTATATATTATTTTTATTTATTATATTATTATAACTTACTGTGATGCTTCTTACGAAAAAATGTAATTGGCTTATTTTTAATTAGTTTTGTTTCATATATACGAGTTTTTGATATTTTTCACATAAAGTATAGCTTATATAAATCGACCCTATTTAATCATTTCAAAGATGATGAACGGTAATTTACATTTTTTAGATAATAGTGCTTTCTTTGTTTACTTTTGTATGGATACTATTGTATACTATATTTACGTGTTATTTACTTATTTTTTAAATTACTTTAATTGTCATTATTATTACTATTTAAAAAAAAAAAATTTCGAGACAAAAGAATTTAATTGTATTTTATATTCTTATATTTTGTACCTTTTAAAGAAAAATATATATAAATTCTTTTTCTTTTAAAATATTATCTGCACGCACTGTTAAATTATTTTTTTTTATATCTAAATATGTTGTTTATACAAAACTGCTGTGTTATATATATATATTATTTATGTAAAATAATACTTTTCAATTTAATTTTCAAGTTTTTCACATTATTTTGAAAAGTTTAAATAATTTTAAATATGTATCTTTTTAAGGTAAAAGGCACTGCGTGCCGTGTATATTAATGAATAAATAAATCATTTTAGCTGTTGGTTATGCGAAGAAAGAATAATTAATATATTTAGTAAAAAAAATAATTTGGAAAATAATAATGTTTATTACTATTATAAATTAATAATCTTAACTGTAGTTTTGTCCGCTTCGTGCAATAGAGGCCCTATTTTCCCAACAAGCATGAAGTCTCGCGCATGAAGGTCAATTTAAAATATTTATTTTTAAATGTTGTTTTTATCCTCTGCTTACTTCATTTTCTTTAGACGATACATCCGTGTACTAATTTAGTCCTTTGGGAATAAATTAGGGAATTACGATGATCATTATCTCCCTCTAGGCATCTTTCGTCGCGTCATTCCATGCCCATAATAAACTCCAGATGACGCGGGAAGCGGGAACAAAAATATGAGATAATGACAAAACGAGCACGTGTTGTGCCAATTTTGATCAAGTAAGCAAAATTTCTTTTACCTGTACCTACAAGAACACCCTGTGACACTAAGTAAGCTTATAAATTTAAATAAACACCCTCTATTCATAAATTGTACCATGTTTTCACGACCCTTATCAGTGTTATAACAGGGTGAAAAAAACACAAGCGTAAAAAACACATCCTCAAATAAATTATTTCAACTCTTTTGTTTGTCGAAGTCGATTATTTTTTGTGATCAATTTTATGTAGGTATTCATTTATGTCCGCCCTTTAAATCGCTAAAATAATTTCACCTGAATTTGTAGGAGATATTTTACAAATTATAAGATATCAGATGGAATATGTTGTGATATTTATTTATTTTAAATAAAATCAACTTAGGTTTTACGCACTTATTTTTTTATTTTTTTTACCGATCAGTTTAAAAGCTATACAATCTTCTTTATCAAGGTATACTTTTATAATGAATTCTTTCTTTTTTATGTTATCAATGTTTACTAAATATTACATGTTTATTTATTTATACTTTGACGTCATTTGTATTCATTTTTTTATACAGAATAATGTCCCTCACTGGGGTGTCCCATGCCGAGGGAAACATTTTACAAAATGTGAAACATGCCTTAAATTAGCTATTTAACAAAGTTAACATAATAATAACAACAAAAAACGTAATTAATCCATTTAACCTAATTATCATTAACATAATGAACAATGTAAACTAAAATAATCATAAAAAACATAACCAATTTATATAAACCGATAGAACAAATTTCAAAAACAATAAAATGTGGGGCAAATAAATTAAGTACTTTTCTTTTGTAAGGATGGAAAGCGTAATGTGAGATGGATACGATCTTTAAAACTAGTCTTTTATAAATGACAATGTTTTTAAACATTTATCGAATTCCCTACCCTCAAAAATTAAACCTGCATTCTTCACAACGAATACTACTGGAACATTGTTAAAAAATCACAAAGACAAAGCCCCTTAATACAATAAAGCTATCATTGCAATTGTAAGCTCCATATTGAATATTTAGTTAACATTGATAGAATAAAACAGGATAGAATTATATTTCAGATGCTTGTATTGCTTTGAAACCGGTCGGTAGAAAACATAAAATATAAGTGGTTGAAAACAAAGATGTTTTTATTAATTTTATTATAATGAATAACTATATTTTCATGCTTCAAATGTATATTGGATTTTATGGAATATATTTTTTTGAACACCTTTTTGCGATAATAAAGCGGGCGGGGCGCAAAAAGCTGCTCAAGTTTTAGGTTTATTTTTTATGTACCTAATTAATGTAATATCTGCGAAAAAAAAGCAGCGAATAGCTGGCTACTACCAACCAAAAAGATACAAATCTTGTACGGTGAAAGCTTTTTCGTGATTATTCCTGGAATGAAATACAAAAAATATTTTGTGAGTATGAAGCTGTGTATATTTCACCATTTACACGCGTTTCTTCGCCACAAAAAATTCTTACAATATGATTTAATGGTTTTTTTTTCTACAAAATAAATATCTTTATTGTTTGTGCATATACATAATATAAGATAAGCAAAACATGGACAGTGAGAAAGTTCAGCCCTACGGGAAATTAGATGTAAAAAAGGTTTTCATACGCCTTGTAAAAATTAGAACATTCAATTATACGGTAATTAAATAATAACACGATAAATTCTTGAAAATGCATGAAAAATATAACAAAAAACGTTTTAATAAAAACGAGATACTTTGACCGACCTCACTTGTTCTTATGAATCAATCAATGAAAACTGAGGTGTGAAAGATTTCCGGATTACGTTAAGTCAACGGACTATTCGACAGAACTGACAGAGAAGAATCGGGAAAGAACTTGAGACGTCACACGCGTAGTAATTCCAAAATTACAAATCTCATAACGCTGATAAAACGATACATAACTATACGACTATTACTAACGTTTAGCTTAGTTAAATAGTCTATTAACAAAAAATCATAAATTTAAAAACGACCGATCTTCTTCATTAGAAGATTACAGTTTTAAAATTTAGTCTGTTTTATGTTTGGAAATATTTTTATAAAATACAATAATCATAGAACATTACTATAATAATTATCATTACCATTTTGAGAATGTCCAAATATTGGAAGACAAAGACAAGATAACAGACAAACGAAAAAACACACAAACAAACCATCACTCCGATTTCACTTCGGGGTAGGGGAGAGTTGAACGCCATATAACGTCCTTGTATTACGTCTTTGTATACGAACCTTGCCTCCTTCACAACCATACTCATGAACGCACGCCGATTATTCCTACTCTTGACATGGCCATCTTTAAGTATTTGTTGGATTTTATCATGAAATGTTTTTTTCGGTATTCCTCGTTTTCTACATCCATCAACATTCTTATCGTAAATCCTTTCAGCCGTTCTTTCGCTGTCCATTCACTCTACATGTCCAAACCAACGCAGCTCTCGTTCTTGATTTGAAAGTTAATTAAAATATTATCCGTCTCTGTTGTGATATTATGTCAATGCTTTTTATAATCATAACTGTCGTTTAATTGAATTATTAAAAAAATCAAATTACGCATAGAAAAATATAATTCTTTTATAACAGCCATAGTTTCAGAACTAAAATGTTCACTGTATTTTATTTATATATATATATATTTATGAAGGGTGGGTTAAATATGCCAAGTTGTAGGTATTTGCAGTATGCACTCGTGTGCCCTATCAAAATATCGTATATCAAAGCTGAAGAAACGCGAGCAGTCAGTATGATATGGAAAAGAATAATTCGTAGTTCGCGCATAATTTTAAGAAACAAACGTAGTCAGTCGCTGATCAGGCGGATCTAAACAGTGCGTGTTGAAAAATGCATATTACTGTTATTCTGTTCGTGAGTTACACATTATCTGCGAAAATATACGCCCAATCATTGGCAAAACGTATTTAAATTTAAGGCAAAGCTGAAGAAACGCGAGCAGTCAGTATGATAAGGGAAAGAAAGATTCGAAGTTTGCGCATAATTTTAAGAAACAGGCTTAGTCAGTCGCTGATCAGGCGGATCTCAACAGTGCGTGTTGAAAAATGCATATTACTGTTATTCTGTTCGTGAGTTACACATTATCTGCGACTCAGCTGAAGGGCAAAATAATAACTTTACCGTATTCAAATTCTGCTATTAATATCGTTCATATTGTCCGGGCACTTGACGAAAACTAACTCTAAACCTAAAATATTTTTTTTGGAATATCAGTTAGTTTAAAATTACATTGATTTTGAAGGTTTTTTCCGCGTATAAAGCACACTAGAACGTTTCTTTTTATTATAATTATTATTATTATTATTATGGAAAACTTATGTAGCGCCATTTTCGTAATACAATACCTCAAGGGCGCTTTACAAGGTGATTATATAAAGATATAAATTTAATTTTAAATTTTAATATTAAGAAAAATAATGTATTTTGTCACCACATGCTAAGAATTTTTCCTAATGATTTAGAGAACAAGTGGGTTTAAAGTTTCTTCCGAAACATCGCTTCACTCTCACAGTTTCGGACTTCTGCTGGGAGAGCATTCCATTCCGTAGGGCCTGCGACCGCAAATGCGCGTTCGCCGAATTTAGTGCGCTGTTTCCGTAGAGGTATAATAACTTTTGCTTTCGACGTAGATGTAGCTGATCTAAGCGTAAGACGTCTGTCAGCTAGTTAATCTGAAATGCAGAGTTCCCTTAGATATTCTGGAGCAGAGTTGTGCAGTGACTTATACATAAACAATGTTTGTAGTCCACACTCTGTGGATAACGGAGCCAGTGTAATTCCCGAAGTAATGGAGTGATATGACTGAACTTAGAGATTCAAAAATTAAATCTCGCTGCGGCATTCGATACAGACTGTAGGCGAGTCATTTTATTCATTGGTAGAACTGCGTAGATACCATTGCAATAATCGACTCTAGACACTACAAACAAATTTATTAATTGACGGGCGGCATCAACTGGCAAATTTTTGCGTATGCATTTAATCTGTCTCAGCTGGTAAAAACAGGATTCTTTCCCATACAATATGTTTTATTTTTATATTAATTTGAATAATACTTTTGTTTGCTGATCATTTTAACGACTTTTTATTTAGAGTCATTCAAAAATGTTAATTAATTACAAATATGTAAAAAAAAAGATGATGAGCAAAGATGAGCACTTCATTCATCGATAATGTTTCTTTATTTCTTTTTTTAAAAATAATTCTTCCGCCTTCCCTTTATAAACAGTATATCATTTTTAATTTATCAATTCGTTTGCCCATCTGCATCCAGTGGTGCATAGGGCACTGCTTTGGTAGTCCGATTGCAGGGTATTTTGATCATTTTTGTAAAATGGAAGCTAAGCGGTAAGTCTTCGATTTAGGTGCCAGTCCAGGATCAATGGAATACTCCAGTATTACACCGGCTTAAAAATCAATATTTCATGTCCACCGTGCCAAGGATTGAACCTCGGACTTTAAGCATGATAGGTGAACGAGCCAGCCACTATACATACACGGCCAAAATATATAGTATCTTTACTCGATTTCATATTTCAGGTTTTCTACCTGAGAGCAGCCATCGCATAAAAAACACACTCGTCCAAAAATGTGGTTCTATTTCACACACAAAACTGTACTTTTCATCCCTCCGCACACAGAAACATTATATTATATTAGACCATAATATTACAATTCAAAGGTCGATTTAAACTTAATCTGATCCTGAATCCTTTATTTTTTTTACAACATTAAGACGATTTTATTCCTTTTTTTTCTTATAAAGAAAATGAGTGGACATAAGACTGACTGAAATTAAAGACAATTAAACACATAATCTGACTACGCTGCATTTGGGTTTTATTACAGTGCCCAAAGCACCACTGAGTGCGGAAAGGGAGATGATGCTATTTTTCTGTTCTTTGAATCTGAAATTTGCACGTCTTTTAGGACAAGCACTTGATTCGTTTTTTCATTACTTACACAGTTAGTTTGATCGCACGAGAGCCATTTTCAGGCCATTTTGTACACTTCTCGACTTTTGAGAATTCACACGCTACACAAAAGCCAAATTTCACAAACGCTTAGCGACATTAAGTAACAGAGCGCTATTCAGTTATTCAGCCTCTAAGTAATTTGTGAAACGCATTTCAACACCTGTTCAACAAAGGCTGATCCCGCATTCCGCACCGCTGCAATTAATCATCTCTGGATTAAAAGTTCTCATCATCTTTTCTTACATCAGCTTCGTTTCATGGCACTTTAATACTCATCTTTCGTCGTAAAGAGATGGAATTCCATTACGACTCAGTGTTTTATGAATGACACGCTTGGCGTGGGTAACTGATCTTAACACCGTCGCGTTTTATTTAATATCATATTTCATAGCCCCCGGATTGGAATCTTAACCTTTAACATACTGATCTAAATTTGTTGCAACATAATAAAAGTGATTTTCATAAAAACGAGCTACTTTGCATGACGTCACTTGTTCTTCCGAATCATGGCATGTGATGTTAATGACCATATCTCCCTTAGTAGATTTACTACTTTTTGTTATTCTTAAAAGCGTTTTTTTTTACATATTTATTTTGCTTGTATAAAAAAAGGTCTTATATATTATTGTGCTATATTTAGTTATAAAGGTGCTAAACTTGCTTTTTTTCTTTGTTGTTCTCAATATGTGTTATTTTTTAAATGTACATATTTTTTATGTCCCGAATTGAGTTGTTGTAACTCCTGGGAATGTAATTCAACGTATTATACTTTTAAAATACTTTGTGTGATATGATTTAAATAAAAAAAAAAACAACCAATGATAAGAGAGTTGTGATAGATTTCCGGCTTACGGTCAGTCAACTGACGAGTCAGCAAAACTCACCGATAGGAAGGGGAAGAAAACTTGAGACGTCACGAGCGAATTAATTTAAAAAATAGCGCTTATAATACGATACATTTTTTTAAAATTTGGCTTAGTCAAATAGTCTATAACAAAAAAAAACCTTGACCTTCTTTATTTTGATAAGATTAAAAAATACTGATTATCAGGCGATCATTTACTAACCTTAGGTTACCTAAGGTAACCTCAGGTTATCACACAGTGACTCAAGGGAGTTTTTTCACACAGTATATTACACAATGTTTTGAGTATGTCCAAATGTTTGCAGACAGGCTGGATTTCCTCCTAAGGGAGTTATTCAGATCTAAATTTGTTATTAAAGGGATAACATTATCGAGATGGGAATATCGAAGTCTAGGCAAATGCCTTGGGCTTACGACCTAGGCTGGTTTTAGTGGCCTCTTTACACACTGTGTAACATTTACCATTCTGCCTTCTGGAAACTATCTTTCCTTACAGTTTCGGAAAGTAATGACCCTTCAAGGTTTAGAAGATAGCAGGATCCGTGGCTTTTCGGAATTGTATCGGAAGTGGTGCTATAAATAAATTAAATTGGTTTCATATCTTATAGTACAAAATTTTTTTCATTCAATAAATTATATCATATTATTCAACAAAATTTATGCCTCTTTTTTATTATAATAAATTAATATTTGCCGTTTTATGTTTCTCAAAAACATTTTTTTTTAGGATCTACCCAAACTTTTTAATTTTTGGGCCATTATCAGCAAGCTGTAAATAACTCAATATTAAAAAATGGAAATAATATTGTGTTAGAGCAGGGCTCGAACCTCAGGCCATCTATTAGTTTACGACACTAGCCATGAGACAACAACCCGGCTCTTAGTATATTAAAAAAACACAACCTCCATCGATGGAAGGAGTGGTCTCCTGAAACTATTGTTGTGTTCTTTTAATATAATAAACTTGTTACAAAAACGATACAATTTAAAAAAAAATAAACAATGAACATGGATATAATATGCTGCCGACAAATAATTAAATCAGCCACTCAATTAGGCGACTAATTTGTTCATCAAATGCCAGCGTTTAACTGAATGGCTAACGGATGTTTAGCCAAAATATTGAAAGCAACATTTAACGATAGGGTGAAACGTAGCTTAGCCTGTTCAATTAAAATATAACATATATAATTGTTTTATTTTGTGAAGTTTGGTTAGGTTAGGATAGGTTGGGTTAAGTTAAATATTTAAAAAATGTTTTTATTTATTCATTTTTATACTTCACCCAACCTATCCTAACCGAACCCAACGGCATTTAGTTCGGCCGTTTCCAAAGAGCTAGTTTTTAACCAGCCAACACGTTGAACGTTGAGCTATTTTAATTAATTCAACGAACTGCCTAGCCATTCAATAGAATGTCCGCATTTAATTCAACGAACGGCCTAGCCATTCAACAGAATGTCAGCATTTAATGAACATCCTAGCCGCCCAATTGAGTGGCTGGTTGAACTATTCGGAATAATAATGGAAACAATTAATTATCAATATAAAACATGTGTTATAAACTTGATACGGGGACTCGGTAATAGGGAACATTTTATTACTTGTATATTATGTGAGAATGTGAGAACTGGTGTACATGTGTGTGACATAAATGTCTCGCATGTGTGTGTTACGGATTGTTTGTTTATTTCCGTCATTTTTTATTTGTTTTTGTGTCTCTTTGATGACATGCCTGCGATCGCTCGTTAGACACCGAGACTGAATTTGTTTTGCTAACGAGCATGAAAAATAACATTACTGCTATGAAAACAAATAATGCAGATATGCTTGGCAGCTATAATCGAGTCAACAAGAGAACGTTCGATGAATCAGATTATTTTGCACAATTTAAATAATATTTTTACAGAATTTGCATGTTATGTTATCGATAAATAATGTAAAATATCAAAGGTACAATGATAATGTTATTTGTTAGGTACTTTATTGTATACCAGGTAGATTTTATTGAATTTATCCTTGTACCTGCTTTGACCTTTTTATTTTTTTTTCAATATTTAAATATCGTATTATAAGCGCTACGATTTTACAAAGTTCCGTATTTCTAAAAAAAAATCAGCGTGTGACATCAGAAGTTCTCTTCCGCTTATTCTCGATCAGTTCTGCCCATTGGTCCATTCACGGCACGCTAACAGGAAATCTCCTATAACTCTCTTATCATTGGTTGATTCATGTGAACCAGTGACGCCATTCAAAGTAATCTGATTTTATTACAACGTTCTTTATTATATTTTTTGTGCATTTTGATTAAACTTTGCCTTACAATTTTATGCTCCAATTTTTACCGCGCGCAAGGAAACATTTATTGTATCCAATTTTCCATAGGGCTGAAGTTCCTCATTGAAGGACACACAAACATACTTTAGTATATAAGTATAAATTTTATTTGAAAAATATATGCCATTGATAAATATGTATGCACTAGATGCAGCACTAAGGACCCGTCTTGTGTTCCATTCAACCTAAGTTCCGGAACCCGGAAAAAGGCGCGACTTACAGCTTTGAATTCACAGTAAACTGGCATAGACAGTTAGTCTTTTTACTCTACTACGCGTTTTGCACAGCAATGCGACTACGTCTATTTTTTGGAACATTATTTCAAAACATCTTAGAACGATATTATATTTTATTTTTATTAATATTTTTTAATTATGTCTTAATGACATTTTGAGCGTTTGTTTTAGAAACTGAAATAATTAACTATGTGCAATACCGTCCTCGGGCGCCGATTTCCTTAATATAAAGGAATAAATTAAAAACACGCGTCTGTTACTCCACAACCTTTCATTATTATATTCTGGTATAATGTTATACATGCTTAAGTTATGAGTTTAAATATTTTTCCCCAAATTACTGCATTTGCCACTATTTTGATATACAATGGAACCTCTATATGAGTCATTAATCTGTTCCTGGGGTGCTATTCTGAACTACTAATACATACAAACTAAAATATAAATTCATTAATCAATTGATCTATTTCCGATTCCTAAAAATTGTACAAAAATTGAAAAAAAAAAAAAAAATTAAACATTAGCTTTATTGTACTAAATAAATATACCAACAAGCTACGGAAAGTGGCTTGGTGGAATTTTAGTTTTAGTAAAAATATGATAATTGAAATTTGAAAACTTTAAAAATGTAAAATTATATTTGATAAATAAAAGAATAAAAAATAGATCACCAGTCTGAGTATATAATTGACAATATGGCGGTATTCTCAGCTTTCAGAGAATGTACAAAGAAAATCATGGCACATTGTGAACAGATGATTTGAAAAAATATCTTTGATACGCCTCGGTGACACTTTATTTGGCGTTTTATGAAGTCCTGGGCCGCGGGGTGTAAATTTTTTACCATGGATAAAATTATCATTATTTTTTCTTTGTGAAACAATGTATACAATGCCATATTTTGTTCTTTGGCATAGCCTAAGAGATAATTCATCGATATATTTAAACTTTACAGATATTATATTAATATAAAACAATAAATATTTGCCAAACCCCACTTCACCCCTGACGGTACATAGGGCACTGCATTGGTAATGCAAATGCTGCGTATCTCAATCATCTGTTATAGAAAGGCAAGGTGATCAGCCTTACGCCTCAGATGCCAGTCCAGGCACTGTAAAATATTGCGGCGTAAATCTACCTTATAAACAAATACTTTATATCAACCTTCCTAGGAATTGAACCTGGGACCTCAAGCATAGTAGGCGGACGCGCAGATCACAACAATGAAGGCGGACTTGTACCCATTTTATTTCCTTTTTTAGGATTTTACCTGAGGGTAGCCATAGAGAATTTCTGATGAATAATTTAGTTTTTTCTACTATTCTGGCGACATTTTTTTTTTCTGCATGTCAACAGGCCAGGAGTATCAATTACTGTGCTGAAAATCAGCATGGAACATCCAGGCCTGAGAAAAATCACATTTAATTTTTGTGTTTTCACCTTCCATGCGTGGATCAACTATCTTAGCCATTTTTTAACCCTTAAAGACATCACGATGGAAATATACAATATCCCAAATATTTATAATTATTAAAATAGTCGAATATTTTTTGGGTTTGGTACTAATTTAGATTGTTCACCTATGGATTTAAGAGAAAATTATACAAATATATTTACCACATGATAAAAATGTCCAATTCAATAAAGTAATCATGATTGTGAATATTTCATTTAACCTAAGTTCCGGAACCTAACTTGTCGTCAGTAAACTTGAAGCAGCGTAAAAAGTCACGACATATATTTTTGAATTCACAATGAACTGTCATAAACAGTTCATTTTTACTCGTTACGCGTTTTGCACGTCAATGTGTACGCGAAAACGCTCATTTTTTCACACGTAACTTCAAAAAACAATTACTTTAAGTATCATGTATATTTATTATGGAAACATCAGGTTTTTCTTCAATTTTAAAGTAATGAGTTTTTTTTTTTTTTACTTATTAGTTTCATAAAAAATATTTTATAATTTTGTATTTTCGCGAAAACAGTCGTTGCATTGACATCCTAATGCGTCATGATTCATGTTAATTTTGAACTTTGTTTAGAACCCTTTGAATTTTCATAGAACATCTATACGAATCTTGACGTCAGAATTATCAAGGCCAAACATGTCGCGTTTTTATAGTACATCTTTTTTATGATTTCTTCTTCAAAGTTGTGTATGAAAACATATCTCCACAATATTCATATTGATTTTAAAAATATAATTGATTTTTCTTAACCCTTTATATATTATGTTATCGGTATTCGTAGTATGCAATATTTCCCTATTGTACCTCAGTGCGTCATGCTCTTTTCAAAGAATAATATGCTTCAATGACAGGATTTTTAAAATTATTTTTCCCAAAATCACACAATAAAACAATATTTTTTATGCAATACAAAAAAACACCCATTTAACGGTTAATAATCATACATTTTTTAGTTACCAAAGCCGTGAATCCAAATCCTCGTGTATGCATCTTAAAATTGAAGAAGAACGAAATAATGAAAACTCAGAAATAACAAAATACTTCTGTCTTCTGAGGAAATTGGATTACCACTCGAATAGAAAATAGAAACTAGAAAAGCTTTCCTTTATTTCATTTGTTTTCTCCTTCGATGCAAAAGTGGGAACCTCAAAAGCCAAGGCTATGTACGATAAAAATATTATTACGATAACTTTTCCATGTTCGTGCGCTTCAGAACTTTACATTCTAGTAAGAAGTAGAGGATTCTCGAGAGGCAAGAAACACAAAGAAAATATTACACCATATATCTGCTTTGAATTCTCTCACTATTCTTATCTATGTAGAATTTACAGCGAAAGCACTTCTTCCACATACCAGGGGCGAATTCTCCTTATAATCTATTATTTGCAGCTTACCATATTTTTTTGACATTGGAAGTAATGTTTTATGTTACATTATTATTGAGAAAAAACACATCACAAAAAAAACACATCGCATGTCTTGGGTTAGTAAATTTACACCATATTCCACTATTCCATACAGCGAGTCAGTTGCGCCTCTATCGGTTGAAATTATAACAACTGGATTACACGATATTACTCTGCTGAGGAAAAAAATGAATTTAAATACGCCTTAGAACAAACATTTAAAAATCATGTTCGAAAAATTAAACTTGCGATTATAGTAAATTCTTGCAGCTTTCCTTAATGCAATTTAGTCTTTCAACACTTTTTCATAAGGGCTATTATTCTTTAAAATAAATATATTTGACTTAAGACGGTCCAAAGGAAATGGCATTATTCAAACTCGTTATGTGTGAGAAAGAGATAACGAATATATTTTGTTTGTCTAAACACGGAAGTTACAATAATAGTTGAAATTTTCATTATATTTGCATACTAAATACTAGATTTATAATATGCCAGAAGGCGCTTAGAATCATGTTTTGCATATATCGCACTGTGTCCAAAAGTCTGACATTCCATCTGCGCGCATGCGTGAAGTGGCCGCGAAACGTTACCAGACCGCGAACAATATATTATCATAACACAAACATAAGATGATTTTTTGGAATGTTACGTTATGTTTTACCACAAAAAATATTTTACTGACTCCGCTATGAAAAAAAAAAACGGTACTTTTACTAGGCAAACGTAAAAGAATCATCAAATAATAATTTGGTAATAAGGTAAATGAATACCGTTTAATATTATACTAAGGTTTATTAATAGAAAGCCGGGTACAAAAATCAACTACCTGGGCAATACTAACAAAATATCTACCTTGTTTTATTTAACAATCTGAAAAACGGTAAAATAATCCATTTCTTAAATAATATTATTTATGGATTCGCTACTTATACATGAAATGTGATCCCACCCTATTCTCTTATAATCCCAGCAGTATTTTGACACTTACAAACGACACAACACGGCATAATTGAATTTCAATCTGTAGTTGCGTACTAAACGACATCTACAGAGTAACTAAGATGGTCAAAGTAAAACTACTAATTTATGAGTAGTTTAGTCGGTTTCAGTTTGATGCGCGCACGCGGTTTCTGGATAATTCTATGTATGCATATATGTATATGTATTTTAACAAAAAGCCATCACGTTGGTTCTCTGTAGGGGTGACCAGAAAACATCGAGCCACACGAAGACTTTGCTTTCTAAACATTTATGTTTTTTTCCAAGCACGCATGACGATGATTAACGACTTTTGACAAGTCATCTTCATAAATCTTTTGAGCCGTTGTTTTGCCTTACATTCCAAATCGCAGAATTAAAAAAAAAATATTTTGTCGATATAGCTTCCCATCTTTGCACTATACGACCTACGTATTTCGCCGCTTATTCACATGAGGAATCGAATTTCGTCGCCACTTGCCTATGTTGCAAATTTGTATTTTCGAATTTTTCCAATATCCTAAATTTGCAATTTGTAGTATTGCATTTCATCCAAGTTAAAATAAAATATTTTACAAATCAAAGCGAATTTTGCGGGCGTTGTGTTATTCTTATTTGTCCGCGATACATAATACACACGCGGAACTACTACAGTATTGTGCGAATTAATGGAATAAGAGTAATTTTTGACATTATTTACGGATAGCAACACTATTTTTTTGTTTTATTTTATTTTATTTAATTTAATTTTATTTTATTTTATTTTATTTTATTTTATTTTATTTTATTTTATTTTATTTTATTTTATTTTATTTTATTTTATTTTATTTTATTTTATTTTATTTTATTTTATTTTATTTTATTTTATTTTATTTTATTTTATTTTATTTTATTTTATTTTATTTTATTTTATTTTATTTTATTTTATTTTATTTGGGAAATCAACAGTTCTACATACATATTTATAGTAAACAAACAGATATAGTGTATAAACTCAGAACTAATAACAGATTTCCACAAAGTATACAAAGTTAATAAAGAAAATATTTTACATATTAATTAATACAAGGACAAGGATGCTTAAAGAAAGGATAAGGGGGGAAGAGAGATGTATATATTTATTATTATAATATCTACCAAGTTACATAATGCATTTTTAGTGTAAATTTGAAATCCGACAGAGTGATGTTTGTGTAATCTATATCTATATCTTTGAATTTTGTATTGTACACTGAAAAAATCCTACGAAAAAAAGCATTTTTAACATTCGATGTTTTACTTATTGGTCCATGAAACAGGTGGTACCGTCTACAAATCCTGGCTGGCACATGTATTGTTATTAAACTAAGTGGTTCTGTACAGTCAACTATTCCTGTCATAATTTTGTGAAACAGTTGTTGGTCCGCACACACTCTGCGGTACTGTAGAGAAGTGATTTGATGGTAGGTGGAGGCAGTGAGAGTTAATACATTTGTCAATTTAAGAGTTGTTTAGCGCCAAAAACTATGACTTACAGTTCATTAATCCTTAAGGAGCTCATATCGGTGTTTGTTGGTGTACTATCTGTGGTTTTTTTTACATTTTCTCAATAAATGACTATTTTTTTTAATTGCTTGCAAATTAAACAGTGTTTTTGAATTGGTTTAAATCATGGATATCACGACGAGGAAAAGGAAAAATATTATAACCTTAAGTGAACATACATCAACGACTCAGAAGGAGATTGCAAATTAATGTTTTGTGAGTCACGGAGCAGTCCGCAAGATTATTAATCAGAAAAAAGAAACAGGGTCAGTTGAAGCAAAGAGAATTGAGAAATGTGGAAGAAACCGGTAAGCCAGTGACCGAGATGAAATAGCTTTAATCAGAAATAGTAAATTAAATTTTGATTGTTTGAATGTTTTTATTTTCTTCTTTAATATTAAGTTCACAGATTGTTTAAATGTTTTCTTTCCTTTTTTAATATTAAGTTCATAGATTGTTAAAATTTGTTAAAATTTTTATTGTTTAAATGTATACTATGTATTGTTACAAGAAATGTACTATTTTTTTTATGTACCGTCCCAAATGAGTTTTCTCGTACAACTCCTGGGAATATAATATCATGATATTCATGTCTTATATGTTTTATTAATAAATAAAAAATAAAAAAATAAAAAAAATCCCAGAAAAACAAGTTACGAACATCAACGAGATTCGGCAGCCACTGGAGTGATGATACATGACTCAACAGTACGAAGAAGACTCATTGAATCTGGAAGAGAAGCAATTCGACCACATAAGAAATAACTCCTGATGGCACCTATGATGAAGCAAAAACTCATTTGGGCTAGGAAATATACCAAATGGAATGTAGCAGACTATAAAGCTCTATTGGAACAGCACTTGAGTACCAAACTAAGTAAATGTTGTCCTAATGGTGGGGCTGTATTTCAACAGGACTTAGCTCCTTGTCACGTATCGAAGTTTATGCTTAAGTATTTCAATGATTAAAAGATAACTCTTTAAGACTGGCCTGAAAATTAACCTGACCTTAACCCTTTAGAAAATTTGCGGGTAATTTGTAAATCTAGGATACAAAAATTGGACTGCACCACATATGATAGAAGCTGTTATTCAGATATGGTTTCAAGATGACAGAATAAAATAAAATTGCCGAAATTTATTTGATTCTATGCCAAAACGTGTTCAGGCTGTTATAAAAGCAAAAAGCGAATATACATCATATTAAATAAAAAATATTTTATGATTTTACGTCACCTGTAACTCACAATATTAATAAAAAACGTATTTTATGATTACAATGAATTTATTTCATTAATTCTTATTATATCTCATGTATATTGTTTTTCGATAGTTGATCTCAATATTTTTATATGCAATTATTTATTTTCATTCGGTACATTTTTTAACAAGCCTTTATAAGTTCATGTAAACTTTGTCTATAAATTTATCAGAAATGAATAAATATATAAATAAATTTACTTTTCACACGTTTTATGGCCTCTAAAAAAAAATTTATTTTTTACGCGCATTGACTTGATTTTAAGTATTTTGGTATTCGCGGCGTTTCTTCAACTTTGGTTTTCTACAATATTTTATACTCTAAATTCAAGAACAGAATTGTTTAAAGAGGACAAAGCAGTTACTTCTATTCCCCGAGGCTTTGTAGTTTAACTTTGTAAAATATACAAAATAATCACAAACAACGTTCAAATTACTGTAGAAACATTTTGCCTTTATATCTCGACATGTTCTAGATGTAAGACAAACGTTTAAACGCTTCATAAAGTCTTTGATAAAAAAATGCACAATACAAAGAGATAAAATTTTTAATGAAGTATTCTAAAAAAACGTATGTATTTTTTCACTATACTGCTTGGGAGAACAATTTAATTAAGTAAGTTTAAATTTAATATTTAAAGCACTAACTTTGTGGTTATTCATAATGAAATCACCTTTTTTTTATTTTTTCAACCAACCAGTTTCAAAGCTATACAAGCTTCTTTATCAAGATTTACTTAACTTATGAATACTATCCTTCCTATCCTTACAAGACAAAAATACTTAATTTACTAGCTCCAAAATATGTAATATTTCGTAAACATTGATAAAATAAAATAGGACAACATTAATTAGTTAAGTATACCTTGATAAAGAAGCATATGTCGCTTTGAAACCGGTGGGTAGAAAAAAAATGTATTTAATAGCAAAGTTGTCATTATATAATATCCAAGTTTATCTATAAAAAGTTTATTTATAGGGTTTGTTTCCAGGCGAGAATACAAAAATTCAAAATGTGATTTTTCTCAAGCCTGGATATTCTGGGCTATAATTCACCGTTGTAGTTGGGCCTCCTAACCCGTTGTGGTATAATATTTAAAAAAATAATTGTAGCATCAAAAATAAACACATTGCAGAATAAGTAGCTTTCTGAGAAAATAGAAAAAAGTGAGTATTTTTTTTATTAATTTAGAAGTGGATTGCCATATTAAAGACGAATGGATAAAAAAAAATATTTGTTAAAAATTAATATTTTTTTACATTTTATTTTATTCAGAAAATATACAGTCATACATAATAAGTGTTAAAAACAAAAAAAATTTTAACATAAAAAGACCAATTAAGTTTTCATAAATTATGCAAAAGATCTAAACATTAAATGTGACTAAAAAAATAAATAAATAATAAATTCGAGCGAGGAAAGAATAATCGTTAACATTTGCGTTTTTCATAGAAGTTGTCGATGGTTATAAAATAGAATAAAAAAATAAAAAATGTTTGAAAATCGGTAGAGTTTTGATAAAATTCGATAGATCGGTAGATTTCACCCAAAATCGGTAGGGTTAGCAACGCTGTGTCAGCCAATGACGTTCAGCATTGAGCAATACGGTGAAAAATAATAACCTCTTAATAAAACGGCTCTTAATGTTTTGTTTCACTGCACTAAAAATATCTGTGAATACACATTTGTTCGCACATCGACGTGTTGAAATTCGAGTAAGTGTATGGTGTTAAGTCCCAAATTAATTTGTCTAGCCCTCGAGCACAAAGCAATATCGAATCCAAGTATACTCGTCGATTTCTAGAAATGCACCTTACAACATGCACCGTAAGTTAGGAAAACAACCTTGCAATATATTATATATTATTTCCTTCAGTATCAGTACTATACGTGGTAGTTCTTGTTCCCTTGAGACTTACCGCCCCAAGTTTTACGGCGAATATAGAAGCATCAAGAATACATACTTGTTTATACTATAATTTCAAATACCAAACTCACGACGATTTTGTTTTTCATTAACTAGATGTATAAAAGTCGATTTGTATTAGAATAAAAAAACATGTACTATTTATGAAAACATATTGATGAATAAAAAAATATATTTAGTAGTTTTCGTGTAATTTTATTATCCGCAATATTTTGAGAATTACTTTATTTTTATCATGTTTGTCAGACACTGTTAATTAATGGACTAAAAAATTCGAAATACATATTTTTTTTAAACTCAAACTTATCTAAATAGAAGCACAAAAAATGTTAGTGCGTACAAGAATTTCGTTTGTATAAATTCATCTTCCTTTAGAAAATGTTTTGAGTGTGTCTAAATATTAGTAGACAGGCAGGATTTCCTCCCCAAGTAGTTATTCAGATCTAAATTTGTGGTAACAGAGAGAGAAAACATTCTAGAGAAGTAAATATAGATTTCTAACCTAGGGAGGAAATCCAACATTTCTACAAACATTTGGATATACTCAAAATATTGTTGATTAAACTAACTGGTATGAGATGAAGTATAAAAATTGGCAAATTTGTTTTCAGGCATTGCCTAGTAGGTGAATTGGTTCAACCGGATAAATCTCACCCACATGTTAAAGGTTCACAAAACTCAACAGATGGAAGAGTTGAGGAAATTTGGATGTTTAAACATGGGCAGAAAGGTGAATGTTACACAGTGTGCAAAGAGCCACTAAAACGAGGCAATGTCTGGTCGTAAGCCCTGTAAATGCCTAAATTTCCATATTCCCTTCTCAAAAAGATTTTTTTCTCTGTTGCAACAAATTAAGATCACTTTTTCTTATTCAACATGGAAAATCACAAAGTAGAGCTTCAAGTATCAATTTTACTAAGAAGCATACTATTTAGAAGTATTTTCGAGCAGTGCATAGAAGGTAAAATAATTTAGATGATGTATTTAAAAAAATCAACACTTAAGAAACGTGAATATCTAAACACGGAGAGAATTGGGAATTGTACAATATGTGAGTAATTTTTAATTCCTTGTCTTCTATGTTACCTTTTCAAAGTTCTCTTCCATTTCTGTTGAAATTCTAATCATGCACAATACAATTGTTTCAAGTTGCTCAGATAATACTTCTGATTTCAAATTATTAAGGTATCGCAATTTTCACACATTGCACTAATGAATATTACGAAATCAAAAAAAGTACAGCCACATTTTTAAAATTGAACAAAATTCTCGAAAGCATATTTTCTTTTGCGCCCAATTTGTCCGATATTTTATGATTGATGACTGTAATCATCACTTCGGTAATTACGAAAATTAACCAAATTAATTGAAAACAAAAAAATACGAATAAAATTGGACAAGATATTATGTATGTAACTCATTTTTAGTAGGTAAATGAGACATTTTTTTTAACCAAAAATACGGTTTTGCAATGGTTTACTTTGCGATTTTGTTGTCGATTAAATTCTAAGTTTAGTTTTATTGGCATCAATGATGATTATATCAAGGATTCATGGGTAATTATTGTATTTAATTTACTTTTGCTCAAAGAAATTTATCTTTTGTGGCCTTAGAGAGTTTTTTGTCCTGGGCTGGTATTCCGAACGCATTCACAGCGCGCTATAATTACGTTTAGAATACCAAACCTGGATGAACATATTTTCTCCGAAACGAAAGCCCCTTTCAGGAGAAGTGTACAAATTTAGATTCTGTCTAAGGGAAGAGACCATTGCAGGATAATGCCGCAAGACATTGCGTAGATTTATATACTATTAAGCGTATTAATTTTAAGTTTGAGTATTTTTTAATAATATGCATGCTTCCACTTTCCATTATGTTGTATCCCAACTCAACACAGGGTTTCTTACCTCATAGAGTTGTGGATACGTTATTTTTTTTGTGATACCTATGTATATTTGTTTGAATAAAAAAAAAAAATCATTTAAATTTTTGGATTATTTTGTTTTTATTTTACTTGGCTTGCTAATCACAGAAGTAAATTTAAGGGTTGTTTTCGAAGAAGGATTCGTATCTATAAATCTTTATTTCCCCAAGTAAGTACATTTAGAACTCCCCCTTAACCATCGAATCACCGCCGTTTTCGGAGCAATGTATTTTATGTAAACCCAAATATTCACATACTTCCTCCACAAATAGTAAGTGAAAAATTTACGACCATTTTCTATTAACGGATCCATTGCGTTGTTTTATACCTGGCGAATGTAATTTCAAAAATTCATAAGCTTTACTTTAAGGAACTGAGGAAACCTTCCACAGTAGGTTTATGTTTTACATCTCAATTTCAGGTAAGTGAATAAATTATATTTTTTTTTTCCGTTATGCCCGGCAAGTCATTAATTTTTTTTAGTCAGTAGTTGAAAAAAAATGATTCAATTTAAAGATTAAGTATTTTTTACAAAATTATTAACATCTTAGTGTTTCGTGGTTTTGTAGAGCGTTATAGTCAACGATAGGCGTATCGTTGTGTTTTTTAATATTTTATTATAAGGTCTTAATTATATTAACTTTTCATTTCCTCTTAAATGCATGAGATAATTTAATGTGCTTTCTTGATATCCTTGTGTTATATAGGAGCATTTCTAATAATTATCGCTATTCCAAGTCCGCTCCCTAATTGTATCATATGGTGTCTTCAAAGAGTCTCCAGGTATCTCAGTCTGCTGCCAGTTCCTGTGCATCCCAAGTCAAGTTCGTGTTCCGTAGTTCTGACATGAACTGCCTACGACCGGAACCCCGGGAACCGGGTGCCTCGCAAAGTAGGCAAGCGTGGTTAAGGCTTTCAAGTGGCACTCACAGTATATTGCCCAGCTAAGAGTATCGAGTTTGCTACGTCCATTCTCTTGTTTCTTCATTTCTTAGAAATTCCAGCCACCGCAATATTTTGAACATTGATTAAATGTTTTTTTTTATCCCTCATGCATGTTAAGGTAGCAGACATTTTTGAATAAAACGGCAAGTGTTTCCCAACTTTGCAAAGGCTTTTTCTCTCGAAATTACATTTACACCTAAAGAAATCTAGAATTTTCTTCCAAAATCTGTTTGTATTACCAACAGATTTATGCTCGGCGTCATTTTACCGCCCCTACACGTGTACCGGCAGAATAATTAGAGTTCGGTAATAGGTTCTTCCTTTATGAGAAGTTTTCTTAGGTGGAATATGAATAACTTATTTCATTTTCGTATTTTTGCATTCATATTCCATTCCTTTTGTTTTTTATGTAAGTTCTGAGCTAATGGTAAAGATATTTTACGTCGGTATGTAATATTATTAGACTACTCCACCTCTCTTGTAATAAATTAATCTTCATGACTCCCTAGGGGGTGGAATCCAGTTCTTGTCTGAAAACATTTGGACAAACCTAAAACATTGTTTATAACACCAACTGATTCAATAAAAAGCGTCCTGAGTAAAAAAAAAATCGTTCAGAGAAAAACAATTATTTGTGTTTTGTCCGTTCAATCAGTTTTTTTTTTATATGACATATCAAAGTTATTTTAGACTCGAAACCTGCTATCAGATGACTCAAATACACTTATTAATTTACTATCATATACGTTATTATTAAAATTTAATTTTTGAGAGTATTTTTCGGAAATATGTGAAATTTTTTAACATTGCAGTATCGAATTGAGACGTTTGAAAGGGACCTTTATCCAGCAGTGGAGAGAATTAGGCTAAAAAAAGAAGAAGAAGAAGTATCGGATTTGGTGAATTAATTTCTGTGCTAGCAATACAGCTTTAAATTGTTATTACAATGGCATTCTTACTTAAATACCATAAATTCATCAATTTTGACTTAGGACTTAGGAGGAAAAATCACCCCTCAATTATTTTTCTAGCATTCATTAGTAGGCACGTGAATTTTTTTATTTACTTAATTTATTTATTCATAATACGAAAAAAACGTATCCCTTATTCTATGGAGTCCTGTGTTGAGTTGGGATACAACATAATAGGAAGTAAAAGGATGCATACTATTAACGAATACTAAAAATAAAAATTATTACATAAACATGAAATAATTCAGTTAGATCGTCATGATTGTAAAACAACGACGCTTGTTATTTTTTTTAACTTAACATGAGAGCGATTTAATAAAAAAAATTCACGCTTTACGTCACAACTCTATAAGTACAAAACTATGTCCTTTAATACTTGGGTCTGTTATTTGAATAAATTCTTTTTTTTTTTAAATTTGGAATATAAAGTCTTAATAAAACCTTCTTAAGATCAAATATAAAAGAAAGTCAATGTCGTATTTTTCGCACATCTGTCGTTGTTCTACGATCACGACGAGATGTATCTCACCCACATTCATTTTAATATCGTAGGATAATCAATATGTTGATGGATATTTTGATTATATAATGATAATAATAATAACTTAGTAATTATTTTTGAGGTTACTTAATGCTATTTATGACACAGGGATTATCCCCCAAGATTGGTTGAGATCTACTGTTGTAACATTGCCCAAAAAACAGCACCCAAAAAAATGCAGTGACTACATACTAATAAGTCTAATGAGTCATATACTGAAATTGTTCCTTAAAATTATACATGCGAGGATTCGAAATATATGAGAACAGGGTCTGGATCATACGCAGTTTGGCTTTAGAAATGCCTTTGGTACAAGATAGGCTTTATTAGCTATCAATGTTTTGCTGCAGAAGTGCCGTGATCAGAGAAAAGAGATTTATGCATGTTTCATAGATTATGATAAAGCATTTGACAGAGTAAAACATTCTAATTTGATGCAAATATTGAGGGAGTGTAATATAGACACCAAAGATCAAATGTTTACCCAAAACCTATACTGGTACCAAACAGCTGAAATCAGACGCGGAAACGAACTATCAGAAGCAATACCCATTCATCGGGGAGTGCGACAAGGTTGTATCTTGCCCCCTTGCCTTTGCTTTTCAACTTGTATTCTGACTATGTTTTTAAGAAAGCGTTGAACAACAATGAAAAAGGCCTTAAGATCAATGGAGTTGTAATCAACAATATCAGGTACGCCGACGACACTGTTTTGCTGGCGGATACCATTACTGATCTTCAGGAGTTGTTAAATAGTGTGGATGCATTTGGCAAACAACTGGGTTTAACAATTAATGTTGGCAAAACAAAATAGATAACATTTGGCCGCCTTGATTACTCCGCATTTTCTCTCAAATCAAAGGGTAGATTGACATTGAAAAGGTGGACGAATTCAAATACCTCGGCAGCATTCTAACAGAGACCCTCGACTCAGATATACAAATTTAATGCAGAATTGAGACAGCAAGGTCTGTTTTCAATAAAATGAAATGCCTCTTCTGCAATGTTAATCTCAACTTGAAAATAAGGCATAGATTAGTCAAATGTTATGTGTGGTATGTATTGTTGTATGGCTGTGAGATTTGGACTCTGAAAGTGAACACTATGAATAGGTTGGAGGCTTTTGAGATGTGGTTGCATTGCAGAATGCTTAAGATATCTTGGACAGTTCGTAAAATTTCATATCTGGGGCATATAATGCGTGGAGAAAAGTACCACTTGCTTTATTTAATTTTGAAAGGCAAGATTGAGGATCACAGAGGAGCTCGAAGAAGACAGATGTCCTGGCTGCTAAATATACGAGACTGGACTGGCTTCAGGACTGTGGAGCAAATTTTCCGGGCAGCACAGGACAGGGAGAATTTTGCCAGAGTGATTGCCAACGTTGGGGATACCTGACAGGGCACTAAGAGAAGAAGAAGATAGATATTTTAAATACTATTTTATATTTAAAAATACGTGCATAGTTTTATTCCACTTTTATTTATAATGTTTACCAGTGACCGAGTTTCGTCCTGACTGACATCTTCAAACTGGTGGGACACCAAACAAATTTGTATACAAGCGTAAGCAGGGGTTGTCAATCATGGTTTTATTTTATTATTGGAATAAATGAGTTTTAATTAAATTTATTCAGTATAAAATATAACAATTGTATGAAAATTGTTTGAATGATATGTATTTAAACTTTATGAAAACTATAACAGGGGGCCGCTGGTTGGTAGTTCCTTCAAAACCATGTCTCCGGGCGGGGGGTTATTATGGGATTCTCTGAATGCTAAATTCCTGGCAGTTAATTCTTACAGAATAGTCTCATTGTTTGTATTTGAATGGATAAAATAATGGGGAATGAACTGGTGTTACTTGATCGTTTAATGTTATTTTATCGTGGCAATTCTTTAAGTGGTTTATTTCTAAAATTGAAGTTTATATAATTTTTTACCTTTGCTGCATGTGTGAAGGAATTTAACATTCGTATTTTTATCATAAACATGATTTGACTCTGTAAGGTGGTTTGCTAACGTGGATTTTCCTTGTTATTTCTCCTATTGGTAAAAACGAAATCCGGTCACTGGTAAAAAATATAAATAAAAGTGGAATAAAATTGAAAACGTATTTTTATTATTACAATTATTAAAATGCAGTTTCACCGAGAAATGTCAGTAGAAAAACTCAATCTGTTGATAAGTGAAATTGTTACCAAGTGTTTATATACATATATTGTGTTATTGTTTTGTTTAATAATTTAAATATATATTATTATAACTTATTATATAAGAAATCAAACACTGATTTGAGTCTACTGAACACTTTATTTTATTTTTACAAATACATAAACAAAAATTTCGTGGCAATTGTTTCGCCTTGTTAGGGCATTTTCAAACGAATGTGAAAATTAGATGGGTTAAATCTCTTATTGGATGATTGAAGATCTTTACATTCGTTTGAAAATGTCGTAACAATTGTGACGAATTTTTCGTTTTTATATTTATAAAAATAAAATAAAATGTTCAGTAGACTAAAATCAGTGTTTAATTTCTTATTTTTGAGTCGGGTTGTGATCCTGTGGCTAGTGTCTCGGACTCACGGATCAAAGATCCGTGGTTCGAATCCCACTCTACCCCAACTTGATTCCCATTTTCTAATAGTGAGTTATTTACAACTCATTAAAAATGACCCTCAAAATTAAATATTTGGGTAAATCATAAAAACGCAAATATTTATTTTTTAGTAAAAAAAACTAAAATAATATATTTTTAAATTTAAATATTTAGTCCTACAAAATAAAAACCAAATCAATTAATATATTATTATCATGGAATTTCACCACGTATGTATCTAATAAGTTTTTAGATTTAGTTAATTTAAATATGTATAAGGTAAATAATGAACTCGTGAAAAATTATCATCTTATTGATTGAAGGGTATTTCAAGTGAATTGTTTATGAAACTTTATTTATAATGGATCTATAATAAATGTGAATTGATTTGCCAATTGGCTGCCTTATTATAAACATTCCGAGTGCCTGTTTATATAAGTTCCATCTTAATCATCATATTATCGCCTGTAATCTAATCTGAGAAAAGATATTTCAACAAGTATCTCCCAGTAAAATTATGCATATAACTATATTATGGTATGTGATACTGATTAACGACGTTCAGAACACCTACTCGTTCAAACACCTCAGCTGTAGGTGTCCTG
Organism: Micrasema longulum; assembly: GCF_059751315.1. Taxonomy (NCBI): domain Eukaryota; kingdom Metazoa; phylum Arthropoda; class Insecta; order Trichoptera; family Brachycentridae; genus Micrasema; species Micrasema longulum. The sequence goes on from NW_028277229.1 coordinate 133,181, forward strand.
ATACGAACCCCGAGTAGAGCCTTGAAAACACACTTTTGTGCAATTTCTAATGCATGAATATCATTTTTCCTGGTCCCACCCCACGCAATTACACCATACTCAATTAGACTTTGACATAATGAGAAATACACTTTTTTCTACGTTTTTTTTGTCTAGAATGTTTTTTAAAGAGTTGAAAACTAACACAAGTTTTTTTATTTTTTTTGTTAAATTGTCGAATTGAGTAGTCCAGTTTAAATGCGAATCTATGATAACTCCTAAATATTGTATTTTATCAACTTTATTTATAAATTTACACTTGTTTCCATCACTACGCTACATTACACTTTTACATGTATGAATCATGGTCAGTGTTTAGTGATAGTTTTTCTATCCAATCTCGGGAGGCAACCATAACACATATATTGCTCTGCCAGCCATATCGCCTCCGCTTTATGACGGTTGTCATCGGAGATTGCTACGTCCGTTGTCTTTTTTCTGCATTTCTAAAGCCATACTACCCCAACCCAGTATTGTTTTGAAACACCTATTCTCAAAACTCAATAGTCTTTAGTGATTCACATTACTAATCTTTAGACTTTCTCTACGTGTCCAAACCAAAGCAGAAATTTCTGTTTTTGGCCCCAATGAGGTCCCACAATTCGCATACATAGACGAGAATAGGTGCTGCGCAGGTATTATACAATCATATGAAAATAATAAAATGTGTAATCATTAAGTTTGGTTTGGTGGTTGGAAGAGGAAACGGATGGCATAGCAGCACGACATAACAGTTTAAATTTAAAGTAAAATTGCACTTGTTAAACGACACGTCTTCACAATTCCCATGACACTTGTTATAAATCTAGTACTTAACATTCACTGCCTATTCATTGATCCTTTGTAAGAAAGGGGATCGAACTTATATATTACAATAAAACTTTATGTACGGTGTGATATTACGACCCTTAATATGGAAGTGCTTTAATGTGTATCGTCGTAAAGCAAAAGCGATATTTTTTATCGCTCCGTGTTAATGCGCATGGAGAGGGATGTAGATGCAGGCCGAGGGTTGTTTTAATGCCAAATATTAATTCAGTTTTATCGATCTTATCGCGATAAATTTAATATCTTGTACTAACGGAATTACAGACTAATTAAATATTTTGGATCATTTCATCGCGTTGAAACACGCTTAAAAATAATGGTGCTTTATTTATAAACATGTAACTTTAATTTACAAAAAAATATATAGTTTCGTAAACATTTTCATCATCATTCCCTTTCCGCACCTATTAGTGCATTGGGTACTGCATTGGTACACCAATCGCAGCGTATCTTGATCATTTTTGTTACATGAAGGTATCATGATCAGTCTTACGCTTCAGGCACCAGTCTAGAGACTATGAAATATTCTAGTGTTTTTTCTAATTCTATTTCTAAACACCTTTTTCAAATAAATATTTAATTCAATACTGAAGTCTTATTTTATCTTATTTTATTTCATTTTATTATATTTTACCTCTAATTCTTAATATTTTTAATATATTTATATTTTCGACACTTGAGACTTGTGCAATATTTACACACATGTCCACCCTCATTGCAATATAACACCCACCCTCTCACTCACTTACACTCACACAAACACACTAGTATGTATTGTACGTGTATTTAATGTATTTCTGTGGATATCTGTCATTGGTTTTATTCTCTGTATATTTTGTTTGTTGTATTTTTGTTACATGTATTACTGTTGATATCCCCAATAAATATAAAAATAAAATGTCGGGAATCAAACTCGAGACCTCTTGAATGGTAGGCAATCGCGCTGACCATTACACCACGAGGCCGATATTTATTTAAGCGATTTTGTAAAGCACTTTGAAATAAATATCGCGTCACAAAATAAGTTATCATATTGTTTGATATAAAATCTTATGTTCTTAGAACGCGTAGTTTGTTTTATATTAAAACAAATATATAATATACTACGCATTATGTATCACAAATAATGCTAGCTGATTTTACAAAATGATTGTGACTGGCTCAAAATCATTAATTTTCCACAAATAATAAATTAATCATTTTGTGGTGTTACTAGAATGAGCCTTAGTTCATTTGTTTATTTTTTTGCAAACTAGGACTAACAGAAAAAATAAACAGTTTTGTGCATACAGCGATAAAGTTCTTTAATTCACTTAAAATATATACAAAACAAATACGTACCTAACAAACACCTTAAAAAAACTGATGTTATGCATCGACTTTTAATAGTGTTATAATATATTATATCAAATCATACCAGCACTTTTGCTGATTGGGAATATTTTGCAGAAATAAAATATTCATGTTATGTAATATGTAATTTAATATTTAAAGTAAAACGATGTATTTTGTCATTGATCAATTGATCAATGACAAAATATTTGATCGTCCGAAGACGGCAGATAGATTTTGGCGGTTTCAAGGGATTTTGGATGGTCCTAGCTCCCATAAGAAACAATTTATAATAAAAAACAAAGGACACGCCAATGGTTAATATGTGTTGTGTGTACAAAAAGCATCGCTCCAGTGCCAAAAGCAGAAAATACAGAATACGTTTGTATGAAGAAAAGTTAGACCGTGCATCCTCTTATAAACTTAAAAGTGGTTCCACTGTAGCTTCAAATCCTCATTTTGAGCGGCTGCAGTCAAAATTAAAATTGACGTGATGTTGGTTAACGTATACCGCTGAGTGGCCCTTTAAAAAGAAGAAAATGTAGTCGGGATTTTTTAATTATAATATGTTAGTTAGGCACAATAACCCAGTAAAAACATAGTAAAAAAATGAATACAACCCATTTTATCAAAACGTCACATCGCATTGAATTTATTTCTCTATATTTCAATGACTCCGTTATACCAGAACAAATTATTTTACTACTCAAAATCACGGCAACATTGTTTTTTGGGCATTTCTCATTTTTACAATGATGTTCATGCTACGGCGCGGCGTTGCCAGGCCTATCATAAATTGAAAGATTAAATAAGCTTTACGACTAAATTATAAAGAGTATTTCATTCCGTGTACTATTATGAGATCGGCCATGTTACAAAATGTTTCTTTTGAAATTTTACATCGTTTTTAATTTACCTTTATTAAAAATTAATTGACTGTTAACCTTTGTGTAAACTCCTTTTAAGAACCGCTTATTTTTATCTTGAGGTATTACGTTTGAAAAAATATTTTTTTTGGTCTACAAGTTTATTTAGTAGGTCAAGTTTTTAGCATAATGCCCTCCCCGTAAATAATTCTTGTAATAACATTAAATCTTTTCTGTGCTTTTGTATTGTATTGATTTTGATAAAAAAGGGAAAATATTTTAGTTAAAGAGTTTTGTTTCATTTAACGTCTATCTAATTTTTCATTTTACTTGATGTTTAAAAAAAGTATAAATGTTTAATTGACCAAAATAAAATAAAAAACAGTTTCGTCTGATTGTAGAACGGCGAATGTGATTTTTTATTTTTATTTGATTAGTACAACATTATATTTTTTGATATTTGGGTTAGTTATATATATATATATATATTCAAACCTGCAATACAAAACCTTTAAAACTTTCCAAGATCAAATATTAAAAAAAGTAAACGTCCCGTTTTTCGCTCATCCGTCGTTCTTCTAAAGTCACGACGACTTGTGCGTTCCAACATCAATTTATGAGTTTAATTATTTTTTAAGTATAAAACCAAAAGACTCATTTTCTTGATAAAAATATAAGTATTAGTAGTGTGTGAATTCGTTTTTAAATGTGAACAATTTATATAATTGTTGTTCGATATTCGATTTCCACTCAGTTATCTTATGTGAAAGTTTTAAGTTAGAAATTTAATGATCTGAAAATTAATGTATGTTAATGACATACACTTTAACTGTGACGCAGGGGTATAATGACCATTTGTAAGCAAAATGTTATGCCACATTAATAAATCGTCACTACTGTAAATCATCTGTTCATTTCTCCGTAGTTTGTAATATATCTCGTTATCCGCTACGCGTCACCCATCGTTATTCCCCTGAACCATAAATTCATGATTCATGCATTCGGCTTTGCAGATACTAATCCGGCATTACCCTGAACAAAAAGGTCACATCAAGCTCTCCCCGTCTGATACAAATATACCGTCTTTTGGATAAATGGGACGTGCTTGGGGGGATTTCGACTCTGTGGAGACTTGCCATAAGGAGTGCGGAATTAAAGCTTTCTACAATAAAAATAGCTATCATAACGAGAACGTTTCCTTACGCCTCAATAGCCACATCTTCAAGAGGGATAAATGTACTGAGATAATAATATTTTTCGGATCCATTTATTTATTTCTGGCAACATCTCATTTTGGAGATACATAGTACAAACATTGTTATTATTGTCTCATACGAAGGGTGGTTTTACAAATTACATAACTGTACTTATACTTTCGTCAAACATAACCCTTGGATATCAGAATTCAATAATCGGTTATCGAAAGACATCTTGGTTACATTATGTTGTAGGTTTACGTAAATGGTTTCTATTCTCTTACAAAAATCATAACTATCATTCCCTTTCCGCAGCTAATAGAGCATAGGGCACTGTTTGATACACCAATCGCAGAATATTCTCTAACCAAATACCTACGGCCCGTTGTGTTGCTATAATCTGAAGCTAACATCGTGGTCAATAATCGCAGAATGTTATATCTCCGCATGGGCGACTATATTAGGTTATTGTTCTTAGGTTGCCACAGTATTGGTAGGTTTGTGGGATTTTGGTGGTTGTGTGTTGGAGCTCCTCCCCCAGTTTAAGATGTACAGAAAACTAAAGTTTAATGTTTAATGCGTGTAGACATTACACGGCGAATAAATAATAAATTGATATATGTCGCGAGAGTGTAAAGGCGATGTGTTAAAATTACTACACTTAAGCTACATGCTGGAATTGAGTGACTGCGTTGAGCTGCCTTGGCTGAGCTGTCTCATTGGGCTGATTTGATTGGGCTGACTGGGCTTTACCACACCCTAGGGTTTCTTTATAGGCCACGTCTCTTCGTTCTTCGTGCCTCCATGGCGTGAATGTACTACGGGACGTTGCTCCTATGTAGACAAAAGTTTTATGTGCAATACTATTAAACTTGCAGAATATAATGTATTGTATTCAATATCTTCAAATTCTTGATGAATTCTGTTAAACTTGGAAAATATAATATATTGTATTTTATATCTATAAATTAAATTATATATTAATAAATTGTTTTTATTGACATAATAAGTTATATTTACATTTAAGGTGTACCAAGTATTTTTAAATTAATAACTTATATGTAAATATACGTTATTACATCATTACAATGGAATTCCATCAATAATTGTCAATAAATAATTTAAATGTAATAAATTGATTTTATTTCAAATAACATGTATGTAATCTGTGCCAATTGCCTTAGGCCGTTAGTGAATAAATAAATAAATATATATAAATTGATGACTTGCTTCATAGGTCGTTGCGCTATTTTCAGTTAAAATCATTGCACGTGTGTGTGTGTGTCATCGGTTAATGGACTATGACCCTCACAGGTTGAGCGAGTTTTGTGTGATAAAATGAGTAATAAAACATGTATTTAAGGTATGGGGTGATAGTTGAATATTTGTTTCTGCCGGGATGATTAAACTCAGCTGGCATATAAAACTGCTTACCCAAACTTTTTCGTGTTAAAGATTTTCGAGTTTCGTCAAAGAGTTTCGTGTTATAAAATAAACATATAATATCTGAAGTTTTATTTAGTATGTCCGATAATGCCAACCAATAAATCAATATGTGTGGGCCAAGTTAATGTAAATGATATCGATAATAATGTTAGAAGCTTTTCAATGAATACAAGTTGATTTATTTTTTTCACTTGAACGAGCCCTTAGTGAGTACTTTCACCGGAAATGACAATATTTCATGTTTGGTGCGTCACTGGCTTCCGCTTGCTAATATTTTGATTTATTGTTATATTAGTTATATATGTATTATAGCGAAGGGTCGCGATAAATTTGTGTCTGATATCAGAATAAATCTTTTACGTAGATATTTAGATATATTCAGATATTTATGTATTCTCTCGAGTGGCGTGGGAGTGTCAGTTTTGTCACCTTCCCTAATTGATAAATGTTGAATTGAGTTATTTCATTGAATAATTGCGGGAAAATTATTGTTCAAAACTCGATTCCACTAACTTTTGTCTTATGATTATTTTAAGCACTGAAGTTTGAACAGAGACGTGTGTTATAGTAGTAAAAGTTTAGCTTTGTTATGAATTACCGATATTTAATTTGTTTTAAATAAATAATATATTGCATTTTAACAATTACTGTTTGAGGATTGTGTACAAATAAACAAGAACAATTTATTAAATAAAACGCTTTGTTATAAGACCACTCGAATTTATTTTGACGCGCTGCTATGTGTTTACTTACAGATTTAGTTATTTTTAAATATTTTATCATCTAGATACGTCCAGAGGACTTTTACATGAAAAGTATAAAATTAAAATTAAATAGTTTTATGCTATAACTAGTTATAAACAGTAGATGGAAAGAGCTTTGCTTTCCGAAACTATTTACGAATAGGTAACAGGGCTTCAAAATAAATTCAAAAGGTCTTATAATAAACGATTTTATTTAATAAATTCAACCGTGTTATTCCACAAAATTAAATCCGATTAAATAACGGGTAGATTCCATAAAATACCTTGGGTGTTATCATGATAAGAATTTGCGATGGGAGGCTCAGGCCAGTCAGTAAATTCTAGTTTGAGAAAGCTGTGTCTACTATTCTGTTCTCTCAGAAATGTGTACTTTGCTATGTTTCAATCCACTGCAACCTATGAAATAGTTGGTCGGGCGGGTTGTGCGGCATCTATCTCAAAGCCTCTCATTATTTTACAGAAATTTATTATTGAGAATGATATTCCGGCGCCATCCAACATACTCGTCAGAACAGTTGTTCCAATGCACGAAGACAACTGTACCTAAAAGAAGCACTTACACACTTCTAGTCGAACAACAAGGAGATATCTCAACGAGGTTTTCCCAGAGCACGAATTATGTCATATCCAAAACCCGCTCGACTTTTAACTTTTCGAGAGTGTTAAATATTTTGAAAGAGTGTATTTAGCTCTTAAGAACAAAAGCTATTATCAAGAGATCAGTTAAGGACTGGATTTTTCTTAGTGGGAGGGATTTGAATGGGAAACTCCTTGATGATTTTCCGAATGTTTGAGTTTGCTGTTTACCATATTGATGTGCCATATATAAAAATATAAATATATATATATATTATTATGATTTTGATCCTATATAATATTTGTGGTGATAGACTTGTATGTCTGTGTTAGCTAATTACGCGTCCCAACTCACCCTAGGACTTTAACTCCCATGGAGCTGGAACTTATGTCTTGAAAATTTTGCAATAAACTGTTGATAAGTAAAAAATCTAAACGAGCTTAAACTGCACGTCAATATGATAAACATAATTATAGTAGATACTCTTTTTTTTGTAATTCCCTTGTTAATGTCGCGAATAGTGATTTTAACAAATGGTTGGACATGGAGATGCAAAGGCATGACTTCTGGTTCAATAAGGAAATATAATTTTTTTTAAACATTTTTAATGTAATAAAGCTCCATGCAATACTTTCCAGTAGCTTAAAAAATATTTTTAAATTTGTAATTTTGAATTCCCGCAAAAACGGCCATTCTACTGACCACGCCTCCAATACGTCACTATTCAATTTTATTTGTTCCTGACCATTCAAATTTGTTCAGAACATTGTCACAAATCTTGACGTTACAACTATCGAGGCCAAAAATGTCGCGTTTATCTATGTATAAAAACATTTCTCCACAATTATTAATATTGAATATTTATTCGAAAAATTAATTATTCTAAACCCTTTTCATATATTTTTATCGGCATTTGTAGTTTGTGACCGTACGTAGTCGTACCTATTTCCGACAAAGTCGATAAGAAATTTTTGTTAAAATGGGTGATTTTTCACTACCGTATTTTTTAGTCTCTAGATGAGCATCTGGGGTGCTATTCTGAATCACTCTCGCGGCACGAAAAAACAAAATACACGCGATAATACGGCAGCGAGAGCGTTTGGAATACCAGCCATGAAGCTTAAGACTGATGGTTGTGGTCCCGTGAATAGTGTCGTGTACTCAGGATCAGGCGGTCCGGGGCTCGAACCCCGCTCTTAACATTATGTAATAAACTATCGAAATCCGTTTTATGGTGCAATTAAAGTACCTACCTACCAACCAATGCAATGAACGACTAAGCGACCTATGCTCTACTTTATTGACAATATTTTGAGTTTGTCCAAATTTTTGTCGACAAGGACTGGATTTAACTCCCTGGGGAGCTGTTCTTTACTTTATACTTATATTTCATATGCCCTGTGTGTCACTAAAGTTTTTTACTCAAACCAATTTCGACCCTGATTTTATTGTTATTATTATTGCACATTTTTTAAAATTAAATTTCAAGAATCAGTTTTTTATTCCAATAATTGAAAGTCATTTTATATGTAGAACATTTAGCAGTGAAAACGAAGATTAAAATAAATTCCTTTATATATTATATGAATAAAATGCGGTTTCATTTTACTTTCCATTAACTTAATTTTCTTTATACTACCAAAAGCTTCACGAAACACACTAATGCAATTCTTCCTACCTCCGTTTTACCACCTTCGCATTTTAATGTTCGTTTTCCAAACGCAGCCCCTGATTAAATATATCCCCTTTACATTTTCAACCGGAGAGTTTTCATCAAAGTTTGGAAATTAGCATGTCAGAGTTATGAATTACTAATTAGAAAAAAGCTCTGAAGCCAGAAGCTTTCGCTAAATTTACTATGCAACAGTGTTTCGAAATATTAAGTATTTATGCTTTTCACTGGCTGTTAGAAGTTAGTTTTTTAATCCTAGATATATAAATCTCTGATTCAAAATTGAATCGCGGAGATTCATTTATGTATTTATGCATTCAACGGCTTATACCTGAAACAATATATGAAAAAGAATCATAAAACAAAATATAAAACATTGGAGTAATGACGACTGTTTGTTGATAAACTTGGCATAGTGATTTCTGGGAAAAGATGAGCAGAGTGGTTTCCCGTTGCTTTCTCTGGTAGATTTTCTGTCAGGGTTACCTTCTCTTAGCTGGTTGGTTTTGGTTTTGAGACGCCAAAAACTCGCCTTTCACCCTCTCATTATCTGCTGTGATCACACCGTTATGAGTGTGATCCCATTGCCCACGGTTCGCGATGTGGACACTGGCGAGTAGGACTAGTCAGTAGTGCTGCCGGTGGAATGCAACTGGACGTTCGCAGCATTTTATAGAATCACATCCTCCAGCAAGATGCGACTCACTGCGACCCTACTGACAGTTCGAACCCCTTTATTTATTTTCCAACCCATTTCCTTATTACATTTTCTAAATTTTTTTCCTCTCTTTTGCAAGAAGTTCTGATATGTACAATTCCCTTACATTTGGACATACTCAAATCAAATTTGATTAAGAATTTCACTCGTTTGTGTCGGATTATTTATCCGCAATATTTAATTTCATATTATGCAAAACGTTTGCAATCATTTGGGAAACGCTGTTCTTCGAATACGCGAAGCTTCCGCTTCACAGATATCTGACGTTCACATTAAAACTTCCCTCAAAGTGGCAAGTTGTGTCAAGCAAGTTTTCACAGTTCCCGCGACACGAGTGATTAGTGTCAACGCGCCTGTATTCGGCATTTGCCTAATCCCGCCATAGATTGTACGCCGCGCTCCTTGCGTATTATGCGAATTGTGTATTATTTCTCGTTGTGTGGTACAGCGGCAGGCAAACAATTAATTTCACACCTCGTGCTTCGAACCCCAACCCTGCCCTGGAAATGGTAATTGTAACAGATTTCCCTTCATATGATCAACCCGGGGGTTCTAAGGCTGTGCGTGGAATGAATTAACACAAAATGTAATCCCCGGCGTATTAAAACAGTATCGTCGAGTCTTTTGAATAATTTTCCTAAGATTTTCCCAGTTTTTTACCTCGATGCTTGAAACCGCCCTAAAATTTTTACCTATATGCTCGCGTGGCCTCCTATAGTAGGCCGAAATAGCGTACGATTTTTTTTGTTTCGGGTATTATTTTTAATTAAAAAAAGTGCTAACCATAAAACATGTTTTAATTCAAAGGTAAAAAATACAACATGAAGTTTTAAAATAGTGAATAATTAAACATCACCTCCGATTCTTGGAATATAGTTAAATAATGGTATTTTTGAAATACTAAGACATAAAATTAAAGTGTCAATTTTTTTATTTTGTTAATCTTTATTTCTTATTTTGTATAAAATCGTAAGATTCAATATGTTCATTTACATGTAATTTTCTCAAACTGAACGGTTTGGGTAGGTAGGAAGAAATTGCCTTAAGGCAATATGCCCGCCCTTATATGTATATAAATTGTATATGTATATAAAGTGTCACATAAATAAAATTGAATAAAAATTACATCCTAATGATCCGGACGTACCTATTTCTCAAATGTTAAACTTTTTTTTTGTAGACCAATAAAATTTTTTGTAAGTTTTTCGCCATTGTGTTTATCTAAAATAACAATGAAATATGTGACTAACCAAAAACTGTCTACGATACCCTATATTTTTTTTAATTTTTACTGTACTTTTAAAACCCACAATTTCAAAAAAAAACTATCACACTCTCTAAACAAAAATATAACTACAATGCTCGCGTGGACTTCTATGATAGTCCATATAATTACCCACTAAATTTAATACTCGTGTGCTGACACTCAGCGTCTGGGTGGCACTGATTTTAAAGGTACGTTTGTCCTGGCACAGAAGCTGGACTCGCAAATGTCTATAGTTTAAGAAATATCGATTTAATTGTCACCCTGGATTACTAAAGTAGTCCGCGCGAGCACTCTATTGTTAAAATTATAAAAATGTTTTGAGCATATCCAAATGTTTGTAGACAGGCTTGATATTTAAGTATAATTTAATAAATGAAGTTGTTTACAGACATTTCGATATAAGAAAATACACGCAATAAAATAAAAATAAAACAACTTTGTTTTAACCATTTATTTATTTTTTCTCCCGACCGGTTTCAAATCTATACAAGCTTATTCTCTATGAGCTTGTAGCATTGCAACCGGTCGATAGAAAACATTTAAAATAAGTGGTTAAGAACTAAGTTAAATTAATTTTATTCTAATGAATAACTACAAATTTAATGCCATGAATATATTTTTTATAAAATGCACGATTTTAGCCAAGGCATTTCTTTTTAAAAATTAAAATAAATGTTTGCGTTCTCATTATAAATAATGTGTAATGTGTAAACACAAATATATCATTAAAAAAAAAAATAACCAACAAAGTTGTTTTATTTATTTTATTATAATGAATAACCACTAAGTTAGTGCTTCAAATATAAACTTTATACAAATATATCAATTTTGGGGGCATTTTCAACGAGTTGTACTACTACTACTACCATCACGCCATTTCCCCGTAGGGGTAGGCAAAGAGAATGGACCGCCACACACGTCTATCCTGGCATACAATCCTAGCCTCTAATTACTAATTATTTGGAAATGAGAATCCAGTTAGGGCAGAGTGGGGTTCTAACCTCGAACCTCTGCTCCGTGTGTCCGCAATTCTAGCCACGGGACCACAACCCGATTAGTTATTTGTTTATAAATTTGTAAAAAACAATTTATTTTTTTTAGTTATACGTCGGTCGGTTTTGAGGTTCCTACCTTAAGACTTTTTAGTACTTTACTCGCATTACTATTTATATTATACAATATTTTAAGAAAGGAACAACAAGAAAACTGAATTCGTCAGAATTCGCGAATCATTAATGTTGTATCCAAAACAACAAGTTTATTCAAGAAACGGGCGTTGAAATTTTACATTATATTTTTATATAATTAGTGTACTTCGTTTAGAAAATCTTGAAAAATCGACATAAGTAAAACCAAAAACTTCTTATAATAAAAATCTAGCAAATGATTTTTGAAGATCCATATTACTTTTTACTCTGTTTTTACTGTGTTTTTTTCCTACATGTATACATATTTAATTAAATATATCTTTTACTATGTGTGTGTTCTTTTTACTACGTCTTTTACTATGTTTTTTGCTATACATGTATATTTTTTTACTGTATTTTACTATCTTTCTTACTACGTATTTTTTTTTTACTACGTATTTTACCAGGTTTTTAAATATACTTTTTACTATCTCTTTTATCACGTTTTTTGCACGTATTTTACTACGATTTTAACTATTTCTACTGCCTTTATTTATTTTTGTATTAATTGATTACTGTTTTTTTATATATTTTTTTACTGTCTTAGTCAAAACAACTTTGTGTAAATGTATAATTTTATGTTTGTAGTATGATAATATAAAAAAAACTGAATAAAATAAATTCACCTTCTAAATATATTCCCGTTATGATTAATATTTTTTTTTTTCTTCCATTCTTCTGTTATTTTCGTACAATATTTTATGAAAAAATAAATAATTCTAAGTTAGTATAGTTTCTGATGATTAGATATTCATCCGAAACCTGTCAAAGTTAATGTGGTTCATACAAATTTAGAAAAGATTTTGATATCAAAAATACAATTATTATTATCAGCCAGCAACCATTTCATTTCATTTCATTTTTTTTTTTTTTGCACCACAACAGGCCAGGAGGCCCAATTACAGTGGTGAATTACATTACAGAACAACCAGGCTTGAGAAAAATCACATTTTTAATTTTTGTGTTCTCACCGGGAATCGAACCCGGAACCTTCCGTGCGTGAGTCAAGCGTTTTGACCACTACACCACGGAGGCCGCCGTGTTAGCCAGGTATACGATGTGTCTCTTATAACGGGTCCCGGATATTAAACAGAAGATGCACATGGTTAGGTAGCCAGTAGAGAGGCCTGGGGGTGGTTTATAATAAATAACTTACCCTAGAAAATTAAATACTAGGAAAAACTCACGTTTATGCCATTTTTATTGAAATTTGACTTATAAAATGACCCGTAGCACTTATATAACAAATTATCTATTATAGCTCTGCTTTCTTCATGCAATAAAGTCAAATTATTTTTCCATTTAAAGTTATTATATTTGTTTTATTTTTTTAGCTAATAAACATCAGAAATATCTATTTTTTTAATGCACCAGTTGCATAAAAACATAATTAATAATTATTTTTATGTTAAATAATCATTGAGATACATTAAAATAGGTGTCTCTATCTAACCCTGTATTTGTAGTCCTATTTACCCATTTCACGAAAGCGTAACAATTAATTCCTTTTTTTATTATAACTGGTCGTTAAGGTTTTACTATTTTATTCGTATTATAATATTATTCCTATTCGTGAAGGAGGTGAGCACATAAAACATTAAAGGGTCCTAGAATAAAATGAATTAATGAGCTACCCTTTAAAAATAACCGCTCATTGTCCCTTAACTGACGTAAATTACAATTTTAAGTGTTTTAATGTTTTACGATTTTAAAATTAGTCATAAAGCTCTCGTATGATCCTCGGGGTCATAAAGATGGCGCGTGTTAATGAGTATTCTCAAAAACTCGTGAAATATCTGTTATGTTTTTTGAAGACTACTCAATGTATAGGGTGATACAAAACCAGTGAAAGCACTCCCTCAACATACCCAAAAACCGTTTTAAAGACCAAGAATTCTTCTTTCGGTTTTGCACTTACTAAAAAAACACATTTACCAAACTCAGATAAATTGAAAAAAAAAACCTTAAACCGCGATTATGTTTGAATTAAACGTGATTTTGGCCAATTGTATTGAAGGCTAATGTTAGATACGATATAAAAAATATACCTTAATACCTGCTGACTATACATAATACAAGGCTAGCACAACGTAAAGGCTTGTCAGTAACGAGGGTCTCAAACAAGTATGGCCAAAGAACACTTCATTACACAATTCCAAAAAAATTCAATAAGATTCCTAGGCAGATTTTAAAACAAAATGTTGACAAAACATTTAATAAAAAAAAACTCAATGGCTGATATGCAACAAGGCTTTATATTGAATATTTTTCTATGTTAACATTCTGCTGTTTGAATTTTTGTATAAATATTGTGTTTGAAAAATACGTATGCTTATCCTTGAGTTCTTAGTGATGATTATATTACTCGGTCACATAGTGTGTTTTACGTGACCCAAAAGATCTGGAGAAAATAATAATCACGGGCAGTGTGCCAGGACGAAGAAGCAGAGGCAGAGCTGCAGTTTTTTTTAATTTTTAGTGCTAATTAATAGTGTTTAATACTTAAATTCATTAAAATGGCATTATATTAATTCATTAGTTAACCCAAAAAAAATATTTAAAAATTGATAAGATAAAAATAACTTTATTTAAATTACTTTCATATAATCTTGAATTGTCTATCCTTACCTTTGTTTTTTATACATACATTAAACTCCTAAATAAAGATACCAGTCTCGAAAGTGTCGCGAAAGCGATGAAACCGGTCACTGGATATTCCAAATTTGTGGATCAAAGTATCACTCGTCTTTAATTTATATAAAAAAATACAATGAACTTTCATCTAGAATTTTCACTTACCAACTTAAACGTTTTATATTTAAATTTGTTGCAACAGAGAGGAAAAACATTTTTGAGAACGGAATATGGAAGTTTAGACGCTTACATAATAAGTAGTATAAAATTGTCCACTCATTTTCATGAAAACATAAAACTGTTTTGGAAAGAGGTGAAAAAGACAAAGAACTCCTCAAACATTAAAGCGATAAAATCAAAAGATGGCCGAATGCTAACGAATGACGAAGGAGTGAAAGAGAGATGGATGGAATACTTTATGGAAGTATACGAAAGTACTGAAAGTGTCCCTGAGCAACAGCTTGGTTGTGCAGAGGAAGATACGAGTGATAATAGGTCATGTGTGATAAGCATGGTAGAAATAAAGAGCGCGCTGAAAAGTATGAAAAACGGAAAATCCGTTGGGTATGATAAGGTTGCTGTGGAATATCTGAAGAGTGGTGGCCAGATCGTGAGCACATGGCTGCACAGACTTTTCAATCTCTGCCTAAAGGAAGGACATACGCCGTTGGATTGGAGGAGGGCAGTTGTCATGCCTTTATATAAGGGAAAGGGATCTCGTGCGGAATGTGGAAACTATAGGGCCATCAGTCTTCTGAGTTCTGTCGGTAAACTGTATGGGAAAATTATAATCGAGAAAGTAAGAAAGGTGACGAAAGATAAAGTGTGGGACGTGCAAGGAGCCTTTATGAGTGGACGTGGATGCACGGATCAAATTTTTGCGCTGCGAATGCTAACGGAGAAGTTTTTGGCAAAAAGTCAAAAACTATTCTGCGCATTTGTCGATTTGCAAAAAGCGTATGATAAAGTAGATAGAATGAAATTGTGGGGCGTGTTGGAAAAGTATGGAGTAAACAATAAACTTATACGTGCAGTATCGTCTCTCTATGAGGAGAGTTCAGCGTGTATAAGAGTTAATGGGGGATTTACATCTTGGTTTGCGATCTCAAAAGGCGTGAAACAGGGATGTGTAATGTCACCATGGTTGTTTAATCTATACATGGACAACTGTATGAAAGAGATAGAATGTATGGGTATTGGAGCAAAAATGGATAATTTTTCAGTAAGCTGCTTGTTGTATGCTGACGATGCAGTTCTGTTAGCAAGCAGCAAGGCTGATTTGCAGCAAATAGTCTGTAGAATGTATGATGTATGCCTGGAGAGCGAATTGGCGATGAACGAAAGTAAGTCAAAAGTGATGGTATTTGAAAGGGATAGTGAGGTTACTGACTGCGTAATAAATGTAAACAACGAATGTCTCGAGCAAGTAGAAGAATTTGTGTACCTGGGAAGCATGTTTTCAAGAGATGGAAGAGTAGAAAAAGATG
Organism: Micrasema longulum; assembly: GCF_059751315.1. Lineage (NCBI taxonomy): Eukaryota > Metazoa > Arthropoda > Insecta > Trichoptera > Brachycentridae > Micrasema > Micrasema longulum. The sequence goes on from NW_028277229.1 coordinate 149,194, forward strand.
TTGAAAGAAGAGTGAATGCGGGCAACAAAATGAACGGAGCACTAAGCACAGTAATTTCTAATAAAAATATGTCAATCGAAGCTAAACTGGCAGTGCACAACGGAGTTTTAGTCCCAACACTTATGTATGGAAGTGAAACATGGAACTGGCAGAGGAAGGATGAAAGCCGAGTGAACGCGGTTGAAATGCGATCTCTTAGACGAATGTGTGGGAAATCAATGTATGACAGGGTTACGAATGATGAAATCAGGAGAGAGTGTAAATCTGAGACAAGTATAATTGATAAGATTAAAAAAGGGTCTCTGAGATGGTTTGGTCACGTAGAACGAATGGACGATGAGAGAATGGTAAAACAAGTATATATGGCAAAAATGAACGGCAACGTTAGACGAGGACGACCAAGGAAGACGTGGCATGATCAGATAAACCAAAATCTTAAGTCTGGTCATGTCAAAAGCAGACAGAACCGAAGGGCATGTATGACAAGATGTATGAATGTGGAAGAGGCTAGGAGTGTATGCCAGGATAGACGTGTGTGGCGGTCCATTCTCTCTGCCTACCCCTACGGGGAAATGGCGTGATGGTAGTAGTAGTAGTAGTAGTAGACGCTTACATCTTATGACCTGTCATTGGCTGGTTTATTTTGAAGGTCCAGCCAATGACAGGTCATAAGCCCTGTAAATGCCTCGACTTCCATATTCCCTTCTCAACATAGTTTTCCCTCTCGGTTGCAACAAATTAAAATTTGATACATAATATGCATTTCATTGAATAGAGAAAAGAGGGATACAAATTATTCACCTGACATCAGGTAAAAATCAATCAATCATGTCTAAAACACTCGTCCAGGATTCTGATTAGTTCTACTCACTGAACTTCATCTGCTTATACCCAGAGAAAATAATTTAACAATGACGGTTTATGAAATTTAAAATTTAGTAAGAAACTTAATTTGAGTTTTTTAGTTTTCGGGCGGAGGCAATCCTTTCTATGCCAATTCTTTTGTCGATTTACAATAGGCTAGAACCTTTATTGATATTTGCGAAAACGTAGTTTTTCATATTTTTTAAAATTATAAATCAATCCTGCTTCCTAAAAGGTTCAATTCTTTCTAGATCCATACTTACTAGATCATTTTATCTTAAAATTTCCGACACGAATGTTGAACATTATTTCTCTACGCACTGTAGAGAAGAAATGTCTCGTCCGCACCATAAATAATGTTTTTGTGCTTGAGAACTTCCGTTTAATACGTGCCCAATGACCTAACCTGAGTTTTTGTTGCCAAAAAGGTGTACAATCGTTAAATCTATATTTTACTTGGCATAATTTATCAATAAAAATTATAGGTACATTGAAAAATATTAATTAAACCATGACGGAGAACATTTTAGCGATACCCTTTTATAAATGACTTTTTTGAAAGGAAATATGGAACTCTGTGAACTTGGCGGCCTCCGTGGTGTAGTGGTCAAGATGCTTGACTCACGCTCGGAAGGTTCCGGGTTCGATTCCCGGTGAGAACACAAAAATAAAAATGTGATTTTTTTCAAGCCTGGGTGTTCTGTGATGTAATTCACCACTGTAATTGGGCCTCCTGGCCTGTTGTGGGGCAAAAATAAAATGAAAAAAAAAAAAAAAAAAACTGCATATTTATAGAGTAGCATAAGCTCGTTAATGTGTATTTAAATTTAATTTTCATAATTTTTTCAGGTTTATTTTTCGTCCTTATAATATTATTTTTGAATTTGAAATAATACAAATAGTAAATTAATAACTTTAGCATGTAATATAATATAGAAACTTAACTGGTCCATTAGAATTATGTCTAATTTTGAATACCCTCAAACTATGTAATAGTACACTATGTTTCATGAATAAAAAAATAAATAATAAAAAAAAAAACATCCCTATAATGTCATTTAATATCTGTCTTCATCGATTTTTAACATTTCCTTTTTTATCCTTAATCTCATCTCATTTCTCTTTTCCTCTCCCTTATTTCTTTTTTCATATTTATTTATTTATGCTTTATTAAGTTAGTTCATAACATCTTAAGAACTAATATAAACTTTTAATAATATTACATTTTTTTAATCAAAATAAATCAATAACAATTTTTTTCAAATTAATTTTAAATATGTTTTTATAATAATGAAGTTTATCGAGATATACTTTATCGAGTGGAGATAAATCCGCCTCGCAGTTTAGTAGTTGATGCGTTCGCCTACCATGCTTCAGGTCCTGGATTAGATTCCCGGTAGTGTTTTACTATGCAATATATTATTGTTCCTAAGATAAACTTAGTTAAAATTCCTTTTAAACTGTTTAAATATTTATAAATTAAAATTCCTCCTGCGTTTATGATCAAAGGCCATTTTATTTTTATATCAAGATGTTTTCTTTACTTAATTAAATTTTAAAATATACTTCATCGTTAATTTATTGAATTATTTTTTGTTTCAGGTACTTTTGGCTTTACAGTATTTTCCAAATACACGTGGAAATAAACTAAATGAAGAAGAAGCATAACAGGTTGTATATTTTTGTAAAGAAATTTTTTTTTGACACATTTAACCCCTAAACAGTCTTTAATAATACGTTTTTACCACTTGCGAAATAAAAAATCTTAACTTTTGAATTTAATGGTAAATAAACGCATATAAGTATTTAAAAAAGTTCCCGCGAATCTTACTCTATTAAAGGTTAGCAAAAAATTGTCTCAATATTTATTAACACATCATTACTGTCATATTTAAAAATAGAACAGCTTTAACATATTACAACAGAGATGAAGAACATTTAAGATAAGGTAATATAGAAGTCTAGGCATCTACAGGGCTTATGACCTGTCAATGGCTGGTTGTTGTCCCCCAGGGAGTTGTCCCACAGGGAGTTGAATCCAGTCATTGTCTACAAAAATTTGGACAAACTCAAAATATTGTTGAGAACAGCTTTAAATAATAAAATTACTATTTTTTTTTAATGATATTAATGTAGGTTTTCTGGTAATTTTTTTTTGAGTCATTATACCGTGTGTTGTTTGTCCATCCTGTCATTGATTTGGACGGCATTGCAGCGTCCTAAGGCTTGGACATCATCAGGGTTAAACGAACCATCTGCAAAAAGGACAAACTATCTTGATATTGAGCTATCTTGATTCATTAAACAAGCGGCTTAGCCATTGAATTGAATGCCGGCATTTGATAAACAGCTTAGCCGTCCAATTGAGTGACTGATTAAATGATTTGGAGACGACATATATACAACGCGTTTTAAAAAAAAAATTGCGTGAACAATGCGAATGGGAGGGAATATTTCTTTTTTCCTATGAATTTTTTTTTTTTTAAAGTGGTATCTATCATCTTTTGAATGACAGACATCTCAAGAGTCATTACGACATTTAATAAAAACTTTTGTATCAATGAAATAGGAACTAATGACATTTCTGTTATCGAGAACATTTCAAAAGGTGATTACGGATATCTAGGAATTTAATTGGGATTACTTTGTAAGGACCAAAAAATACATAGTTATCGACTAAAACTAGATTTCAGGCCGAAACCTCATTTCGGCATCGGTTCTATGTAGAGAAGGCAGAATATTTGTTTTTCGGCCCAGCCTCGCCGATACCGTAATTTCGGTTTAGCCACTAATAATAAATAAACAAATAATAATACGCGTGAGTTTCACATAGTATGCAAAATTATATTTTTTCCACATCAACAAGGAAAAATGACAGAACAAGGCAATGAGAGTGTGTGAAAGGTGGTTAGTACACCAAAATTAAATTCATGCTAGATATGTAAATTAAATATCTTGGACATTAAAAAAAGGATTATGTTTAATACTTTCATCTACTAGTTGAAAAACTGACTGTTTTTCGGATACTTATAAGGATTTCCACGAGTATGGAACGAGAAGTGGAAGGGATTTAAGGCTTCGTAAGATGAGACTTCTAGAACTCAAAACAACCTATACTATAAAGGTTTGAAAATGTTTAGTGCTGCCCGAAGCGCTTCCACTTTTTAATCAAAATGCTTTTTTAAGGTTAGAGATAAATAATTTACTATGTAGAATTTAAGATAAATTTATTTTCATTATAAAAATGGTGTTATACCTACTAGTAAGCAAAAGTGAAATTTAACGCATTTTTATACATTTATGGAATTATAAAGACTTGATAGAAGCCAAAGAAAACATGGTGATTGTAGAAATAAAGTTTTTTGTAAAGAATTACGTCCTTTTGCTAGGGAGCACTGAACCTGAGTGCCATTTAAGTGATTTACTTTCGGGCTTCTGCTGGTCGCCACGTTTTACGTGACTCCACCCACTCCCACGTCATATGACTGAAGTAGTAACAACATCTATTGACAAGCGACTGTCACTTCTTCACTACAGTTATATTGTAAATTTACAAAAAAATAAATAAATAATTAAGACATCTTTACGCTTCTCAAAAATGTTAACCATCCTAGTTGTAATCCATAAATTGATACACTGTTAGAAGGTAAAATCCCGTACGGGTCTATAAACACTTGAACGTACTTAAAATATGTTTTTATTTATTTAATTTATTCTTAAAATAGTGCACACATGTACGAGTATATACGTATTCCAAAATATTCTTGATTTCAATAAAATATTATTACTATGAATTTTTATTCAAATAACCGCGAATCTTCCCGCTGAGCGACAATGAGTCATAAGTTTTATCTTAAATAAAAGTGTGCGTACTTACGGTTTGATCCTTCATAAATTTTCAGTATACAGATAAGGTGCGAATTGAAAGAGATTCTTCGCATGCGGCGTATATGACTGCTATTTCCTGTATAAAGCTTTTACCTACATTCCGCATTTAGGCAGAGCTTTTTATAGCTCTGATTCGCAAAGCTCTTTCACCTGTAACTCTAAAACTTGCCATTCTGAAGAGAAAAACCCATTCCTTTTTCGCTTAAGTATCTTTTGAAAGAGTATTAAAACCTTGCTGACTCTTCTAATGATCTAGACCGGTTGTTTCCTTTTATTTTACTATTTTTATCGATCTTCCTTCTTACGTGTATATTTGTTCTATGTAAATTTACATTGTACAAAAAAACGCATTTCAATAAAATTCATAGCGGTGTAAAGTAATGAAAAGTAAAATCGGTGAATTTCATAATGTAATTTTGAATGATATTCTCTTAAATAGATTTGGAATGACTTCTGACAATATATATATATATATATATATTTTTCTAATAAAAACAAAACACATTATAGAATTCATACAATGGTTTCAATATGTCGGTAGAAATATATACATAAAATGTGTCTCAATTACATTATGAGGATAACTTATGCTATCTTCTTGTTTTAGTGTATCAGTTTTGTTATTATACATGTAAGTGAGTATATGTATTTATATTGTGGAATTGTCTGTGTATTTGTGTATGGGTGTGTGAGTATTGTATGGATGTGACAATGTGTAGTGAATAAAAGTAGACTTATTGGACAATGTTTATCAAAAATTGTCTGTTTTTAAAACCTTACCGAGGAAACCTATCAACCACCTTATCGATCGATGTAAAATTTTTAAGAACGCTGCGGCCTAAAATCCAAATAAAAAAAATGTAAAAATTAAAAAAAGTATTTAAAAAAAATATATATATATATATGTAAGTACTCATTATTCACGGGGACCCGTCACAATAAATCTTCACAGGTCGCAGTGACGTCAGGAGCCTGAATAGCACTGACTCCCACCTCTGAGAATAACAATAAATACTCATATACACACATACATATTATGATTATATGTAGGTATGTATATTATGTAAATATTTAGATCATGACTGTTTAAAGAAGTTGAAAAAAAAGAATTGCTAAAGTGCAGTTTATTAAGTGTTCAATAATTGGGTCCTTGATAGATCGGCTTTTTTGGTGTAAATACATTTAAATTATGAAAACTATGTGTTTGTTCATAAAATTCGTGCTGTAAAAAGTGGTGAAAAAAATGGTCACTTGTTTGAATTTACACCAAATTTTTCTTCTAACCCTTTTTTTAATAGGGTTGAATATTAAAATATTGTGGATTTTATAAAAAAAACCTTTTATTTATTCAGTACTTTCAGACAACTTAACGGCCAAATATTTAACGGTGAACTTTTTTTCTTCGATAAAGAAGGAATTAAGATATCAAAATTTATCCCCGTATGTTTTTAACCGGCCATTAATTTTTGTCGACCATTACAATGGTCAGCGCACTTCACTACTATGCTAGAGGTCTCGGGTTCGATTTCCGGCATAGTTGATTTGAAATATTTATTTAAAAGGGTGTTTTACACTAAAATATTTCATAGTCCCTGGACCGGTACCTGAAGCGTAAGACTGATTAACTTAACTTCATCTAACAACAAATAAAATCCAGATACGCTGTAATTAGTGTACTAATGCAGTGCCCTATGCACCTATGAATGATGATATTTTTAATATTTTACATCGAGCCCGCAATTTGATAGCGGTATCGCTTTAGCGGTATGTGTGATACATTACGCGTGATGCCTTCCCAGATCAAATAATTGAAAATCGGTTTAATTTGTATTCGCCCAGTTATATACTTATTTGAATGGGTACAACTTAATTATGGAGTTTTCAATGATTTCATGAATATATAAGTTGAAATTATCCATTAAAATTTCTTCTGAAATTGCAATATGATTAAATAGACAAAACGTTTGTTTAGTTAGGCTATCTCTTTAGTCTTTCGATATTGGTTAAGATAATATATCCTCGTTAATTATATGAGTAGTTAAAGTAAACGATTGGGATTTATTTTTGCTCTAAGTTATGCATATTCATACGTTCTGAAAATATGATTTTATTATTAATTTATGTATTATATTTAAAACTGTTTTTTTTGCTGTATAGCTATTTCTTCTTTTCCAATAAAACCTCGAACCTAGTCAATGTTTCTCTTTATAATGTGATATTAAAAAAAATACAGATGATGTTAACGATATTTCAATCTCTGGCTCAATTCAAGGAAATATGACGTATTTATTTTATAAAATTTAACATAGTATACACACATAGATAGAAACTTGTATTAAATACATTTATAAAATATTGTGACAGTCGGAACATTTCATGAGATTCAATTTTCCATATCTCCCTACTCTATATTCATGTTTCTACTAAAGTTGCAGTCCTACATACATTTTTCTGGACTGCTTATTTCTAGTTTGAATTTTATTTTATCGATTTCAGAAGGAATGTTTATAAAATAATCTTTAAAAAAATAACCCAGTTTCACTCGCTAAAACCGCCGGCCAAATAAAATAATAATGCATGGATTAATGTTGTACCAATTTTACGTTTCCGTCTTAAGGCCAGTTCCATCATAAAAAGTTGATTTAAATGAAGTTTAGTCCCTAGGGGAAAAACATTTAGACAGACTCAATTAAAAAAATTACGTTATTTTCTATGAAATTTTGTACAACTGTACATTTACTTGATATTTTATTTATGTATGATATATTATTTACATTTTAATACAAGAATGGTCATTTTGCCTAGGTGTAAGAAATGAAATAGATACGTACGTAAAATTTGTGATTCGTGTAGTAATGCAATGTCTTATACCGATAAAATAATATTATTTTGAATTGTTCATAATGGGTCAGTTTTCTAAATTAAAAAATTTAAAACATATTAAACGTAATTTAATATAAGCTTTTGTAAAAAAACTTATTTAGGGACATGCAGATTACAATATTTATTTACCGACGTTTTTATATTTTAATGTAAGCAAGTCGTGATGTTAAGTTAAGAATCTTCTTAAACTCTATCGCGACAAATCGGCTTAAATCTGAAGAATTAAAATCAGCCTCCAATACTAATCGCAAGAAAATAGAAAGTTTACCAAATATAACAAAACTGAATGACTGATACAACTCTCTTTTAGTGTATATTTGTGTGGGGGTTTCAAGTGTGAAGTCTTGAGTGTATATCGGTAAAGTTCACCTAGAAATATTCGGTTCTCGTAACTTCTAGGAAGAGATTCTAACAAATAATAGGAAAAGCGATCGGGAAGCGAATTGCCGAACATTGTATACGGAACTTACAAAAACTGTTAAACTATCCAAGTAGTTCATTGGAAAACTAGTAGTTTTTCTTTCCTTGTGTATACACCTCTGATGTTTAAATGTATGAAACAATGGAAACAAAACGTGCTTGAAAATCTCACATTAATAATAATTTATTGTTCGCAAGAATCGGGTTGTGGTCCCGTGGCTAGTGTTGCGGACTCATGGATCAGAGGACCAAAATCCGAACCTCACTCTGGCCCAACTGGATTTCCATTTTCTAGTAGTGAGTTATTTACAACTCGTTTGAAAATGACCACCAAAATTGAAATATTTGGGTGAATTATAAAAACGCGAATTTTTCTTTTTATTAGATAAATAAATTAATCTACGCATCTTTTTTGTTAATTTTTTTCATAAATAACGTACTTTTTGTTAGACTTTATCTTTAATTTTACTCTTTTTATCTATTTTTTAAGTAAGCAGGTTCTGTAACCTCTATTTTAGTATGTTATTTAATGTCAAGTTTTTGTGGGTTATTTTTAGGGAATGCGGAAATTTAGGCATAAACAAAGTTTATGACCTGTTTTTGGCAGGTTTAAGTCTTTCCAATTTTCAGGAGGTATCAACTCAGAGCAGGCGTCCTTTCACATCATTTGACTAATTTTCATAAGTGACATCTGTACTTTTAGGTAGTGTTTTTTTTATGCTATGGACTATTCTTTCGAATTACATTCTCTACCGCTAGAGTACGTTTGATATAATAAAAAAAAATGTTTTTAACTTTTTCATTTTAACCAAGTATGTTTTATTTTTTTTGTATTTATGTTTCATTTTTTAATATAAGCAATTATAATTTATTTAAATTAAATTGTTAAAGCATCATTTAATGAGAAAACAAATGTAAATAAGAGATTTTTCTTAAACAAAGGAAATTCTTAGATTGTCGGGACCTGAAACAAAGAACCTATGTACATTACATAAATAAATAAAATATTTAAAAATCCAATTGAGAAAACTAGTACTTAAAAGATTTAACTAGTATTTTTTCGCTTTTGTATTTTATGAACTTCAAAAAAAAAATCTGAGTAAAAAATAAAATAAAAAATAATTTTATTGGAATAAAAGTAAAACGAAAGTTATACTTTCTATGGGTTTTTTGTCGTATTTGCATTAAAATTACTCTCGAGTATTTTTGGTCCGACGTCAGACCTAAGGTCAACTTGTTTAGAATAATAATGTTCTGTCGTCACCGTAACTTCGTTGTGTACGAAAACACATAATTTTCATAACAATACGAGACGAAGAGATTTGATATCGTCAGCATTGTGTTCGCTTCTCAGATATACGAAACACAACACTCGTATATCTTATTGTAATCTCAGCTGCGAAGCGAAACCTCATTTTGTTACTCTTATTCTTTGTTTATTCAATGAGAAAGCTTAGTGGGTTTTTTATATTTTTTTATTTGTCAATAGACTTGTAAACCAAACCGAAATTATTTTATAAAATGTTGACATATCGTATTATCAGCGCTACGTTTTTTTGAAGTTTTGTATTTCTGAAATAACTCCGCGTGTGACGTCAGAGGTTCTCTTCCGCTTATTCTCGATCAGTTCTACCCATTGGTTCATTCGCAGCAAATCAGAAATCTTCTATAACTCTCTTATCATTTGATGATTCATATGAACCAGTGACGTCGTCCAAAGTAGCCCGTTTTTATTAAAACGTTATTTTCTAAAAAAAAGTTACATTTTCTGGAAACTTTGCCGGACAATTAAACGCTCCAATTTTTACCGCGCGCAAGAAAACATTTATTGAATCCAATTTTCCGTAGTGCTAAAGTTCCACATTATAAGTAAAACAACATTATTGACGTACAAAATAAGGAAATGTTATTTCTTAATGCTTTTTATAATATAATAAATAGTCTTATCTGACGGGATCAAAATGTGGCGTAACTATAATATACTAGAGCAATGTGATTCTGTCGATACGATATCCATAGAAGCAATATGCGCCATATAGATCCCCGACAGAACACTCTACAACACGATACAACAATGTCCTCTTATGCTATTTATTGTTTCATCATTTACTTTGTGGAATAATATTCTGTATAAATAGAGTTTAATATTATAACTGACTAACTTATTACTACACCTGATGATGGGTAATCAGAATGCCTGAAACGAGTTGGGTCTTACTTATTAGATTTCCTTATACCAAGTTTATACCAAGTAATATTTTTACCCGGAGTAACTATTTACACCCTGTACAATAAAAGGTTACTTATAAAAATATTAACTATAAAAAAACTAGTACTAACTAAATCGTTAATTTTTTTACCATGTCAAATTTCTGCTTACATTTACGAAAAAGCTGGGTGTGCATGTACATAACTTGCTTGTCCATAAATACCGCACACCCCATATAAGGACATAATTCTCCTTGGGGGTGCCCACATACACGGAAAAGTTGCTCGTTGCCAAACGAGAAAAGCTGCCCGAAGAAGCTCTTTGTAATCTGGTAGCATTAGCATCTTTGTGCTGAAAGAAGATAATTCAGACGTACATAATATGCACTTCATCGGATTGAGAAAAGAGGGAAGTGAATTAATCTTCTGAAGATGATCGGCGTTTTTATGATTTTTATTGATTTTTCCATAACAGAGCTTAATTATACGTTAACTTTTAAAAATTATGGAAAAGGATTTATTCATCATCATCATTACCTTTCCGCACATAATGGTGCATAGGGCACTGCATTGGTATACCAATCGCAGTGTATCTTGATCATATTTTTTTTTTACGTGAAGGTAAGATGATCAGTCTTACGCTTCAGGTATCAGTCCAGGGACTATGAAATATTCTAGTGTAAAAACACCCTTTTAAATAAATATTTCGTGTCAACCATGTCGGGAATCGAACCCGAGACCTCTTGCATGGTAAGTTAATGCGCTGACCACTACATCACAGGCCGACTTTATTATTTAACAGTATGTATCCATGTTTTTTTTCATGTCTGGACTTTAAAATATTCCGTCTTTTGCTTGTGGCACTATGTCACCGCGCGCCAAGGAGTTATTTACCACGTTCTTTAAAGAGTTAAGAACATTTTTGCGTGTCAAACACAAAAATGCAACGGCGTCAAATGCCTTGATTTGTTTGCTTATTCGCTTCACACGTGTCTGATTGTTTTCTTACTGATTTCCGTGCTCGATTGCCTCTGTCGCCTCATTTCTCACGTTAATGAAGGAAACTGAACATTTTTCTGGCTTCTGGCTTGCGTGCTAGTACCGAACAGCGCAACGCCATGTTGACGAACGTTTCCACAAGTGCGTGGCGGTTTTTTCAGCGCGTATTTGCATTGTGTATCGTTTATTGTTAGGCGGTTTGCAGACATCATTGGAAATAGTCGGAACATGCTCTGAACTCTACACAAAGGTAGTTTACACGGATGACATTTAAGGTTCACAGCCCCATTTTCTCAAAATACTTTATTGGCTCTTTTTAATACCAATGCCTAAAGGGTTTTTTAAGACCCTATAACTTAAAATGGTGCTATATTTGAATTAAATATATGATATGATCAGAAATATATTCAAAAATTTACTAAAACTTTGGACATTGCAAGTGTTTTATTTATTTATTAAAACGCCTGTTAGGCTTTTACGTGTTTTACATACATATAAACAAATAAAGACAGACATGTATTTTACACAGAAGTAGCAAAAAAAAAAATTTTTTTAGATGATAAAGAAAAATATCAAAAATATCAGATTTACATATTAGTATAAAAATGGAAAGAACAGAAGTGCATTTTTAAATATGAAGACAGAAATGCATTTTACAAAAAAAAGAGCAAAAAATAAAAATGAATTAAGAAAAGTAAGAAAAATAAAAAAATAATCATTACATATTAGTAGAAAATGTATGGGGATACAAAATAATACATTCATATATTGCAGTGGAAAAAACTGCAGTACATTTCAGAAGAAGTGAGAAAAATACTAATTTAAAATACAGATATGTCGAAAAACGGTAAACAATTGAAATCAACAAAGTATTATTTAGGTATAACAATTTGAAGATAGTAAATTAATACACTGCCTTTTAAAATTCAAAAGTGTTGTATTAAATATATCTACGTCATTTGCAAATGTATGCATTCTTCTTATTGGCGAGTGTTCATTTTGTGTATTGTATTTTTTTAGTAGTTTATGCAAGAGGGTTACCTTTTTTTCCTTCAACCCATCAGCGCTTAAATTTTTTTGGGTATATCCCTGATCACTGGACTACGTAGTTTTCATCAGGTCATGGTAAATTCCATGAAAAATTATTTGCCCTTAATATTGTTGATTCCCCTTCGTGCTGCTGTGGAAATCCTAATCAATCTTTGAACACATACTGCGGTCTTGTCCCTTTTCCCCTTTTTTTATTACCAAAAGGATGTTCTCGCTACTATCCATGGCCTTGTTAAAGGTCCCGTCGGTCAAACTGATCTAGTGGCATCCAAAAAGAATTTCAATGCTTTTGAATTTTTTTGTAATCATTTCGGCGAATCAATCATGTCCAATCAATTACATCTTAGTCAGTGAAAAATTCCCTTCTCTATTTTCTCAATCTTATGAAGTGCATATTATGGATTTCTGGATTACCTCATTTCAGCACAAAGATGCTAAGGCTGCCAGATTACAGATAGCTCATTCGGTCAGCTTTTCAACGAGCAAAACTTTTCCTGGTATGTGGGCACTCCCAAGGTGACTTACGTTCTCGGGTGCAGTGTGTGGTATGTAGTTGGCAAGCTGGAGTGCGCATGCAGGCTCGGCTACCCCAAAAAAGGCTTTGGTTGAACACCACATTGAAACGGGGTATAATTTTTCCGTTGAGAGTCACAAAAATCGATTGGTAAAATAAACGATCCAGATGTAAAAACATCCTAACAGTATAAACAGAGATGATAGGATGCGATTAAAATCATCTTAGGCGTGTATTATGGAGTATTTGCGTACAAAATATGCACTATACCGAGCTATAAATGCGTTCATTGTACCTGTTATGATACCCAATTATAAAGAAATCACATAAAAGCGTAGATTGTGAAACGACACAGATTTCAAATTAACAAGCTGCAACGACTGCGACACGGTACAAATCCTAAGTACATAAATAAATAACTTAAACCTTGATAATGATCGCTGAAATGCGATCTCAAACGTCGGAAAAAAAGTGCGAATGACACAGGGCATAACCAAGAAAAAATACTGTTCCTTTGCGATAATGCACGCAATATTTCACCGAACGCCAATCAAACTCAGTTACTAACAACATTCTAGTGGTGAATTGTGATTTTATTTACAGGTAAGCTATAAAAAAACATATATTTGTACCTACATTGGAGGTACATAATATAATGTAAGTAATATTTACTATAAATTGATATTTTTCTGTGGTTCTGTGTGATACAATGTGATACAACAACTCTCATTCATGAAATCAACTCAAACGATGTAACTTCGTGATATATAATATTATATAGGTATATTATCTAATACTAAATAATAAATACCACTATAAGTGTAATTAATAGTGCTAAAAATGGCCGCGTAGAGCGCTATATGTCCCGCAATATGACGCATGAAAGTAATTATGGTCGTATGTCAAAAGTACCATCTTAAAGAAAAATAGTCCTTAAGAAACAATATTTGAAATACTGTTTTCCAAATCAAGAATCTTCAAATAATTTGTGTAATCTGCAAGTTTAATCTAGGAGTGCCCGCACTGGGGTTAAGGCATACAAAATAAAGTATACTTATTTGTATGAAAAAATAATCTGGAATAATCGGCTAGTTTCTTGGCTCACCGCAGGCGCTGGGCGCGCTTTATTAAAATTTTTTTTTTTATTTTTTTTTTTATTTTTTTTATTTTTGCACCACAACAGGCCAGGAGGCCCAATTACAGCGGTGAATTACATCACAGAACACCCAGGCTTGAGAAAAATCACATTTAATTTTTGTGTTCTCACCGGGAATTGAACCCGGAACCTTCCGTCTGTGAGTCAAGCGTCTTGACCACTACACCACGGAGGCCGCCAATTTTTATATTAGGATAAAAATACAAACGGTGGAAATGATTTAAAATAAATGGTAATTTTTTATGTATTTGTTTTTCTGTAAATGAAGTTACAATAAAACATTATTAAGGTTAGTCAAATATAATGGTAAGCTGCGCATAATCGCTTCTATACACAGTTCGCCCCTGCACCCTTCACATGAACCGTCATCAGATTTAGTAAAATATTGGTGAGAGAAAAATCGTTTTAATCCTTCACTGACATACCGTGTGTATTTGTCATACCACATACCACATTTATTTACATCAAAGAAGGTAAAAACAGTAGGCACTAAAAATATAAAGTTATGACTCTGGGTATTTATTTTATTATTACAGCCTCATTTCGAGATTTAAAAATATCATTCCAGGCCTTTTCAAAAATTTAGAGAGACAATAGAGATAAATTTTATGAACCGTAAAAGATTATCAAAAATGGGTTTCCAAACACATCGTTACCTAGTACCTACCCGATTCAATGAACCTATTAAGAGGGTTGAGTTAAAGTTCATATACCGTCATTTTGCGGGCTATTGCGTATTCAAGATACCTCTCTCTATTATTATGTATCTCCTTAGATACACTAACTACCCTTGTACGATTTATAGCGCAGGTCAACTGAAATAATTGCGGGGGATGATGATAATTATAATCAGACTTCCGCATTCCTCCAGACCCTGACTAAGCTGACAATACTTCCGAAATTCAGCGGGTCCCGTACACCATTGTTGTGTAAACTAACTGTTTCTTAAACAAAAAGCCTTCCCGTTTCTCTCACTCCCTCGCTATCTTTCTTCTCCCCCAATTCCATTCTATCCTCGTCTTGTCTAATACCTCTCTCCTATATCGGGGATGTAATTTACAACACAAGTTACCCTACCTGCTACCCGCTACCTGCACTATTTGTAGGCGGTTTTTACTTGTTACATCGCACATTCATATTAAACCGCACCCTATTGGAAGCTTTTATTGCTCTAATTGATACACGTAATTTCTCTTGTTTGCGAATTACGGCACGATAAATAATGCACTTAATTAAACTTTATTGAGAAGTTTATTTACGTGTTTATTTCCAATGCAAAAGTTTTGATGTAACTTTTAAGAAAACACCCCTCCGTAAAAGCTACACACAGATTCTTATGAAAATATAATAAAATATGAACATGAGATTTTCTTACCACGTAATATTCGTATTAAGTAACCGCTATAACTTTAAAACGAATGGGGCTGTAAACGTTACCTTACATTACTTACGAGTAAATGATTGTTACGCGTGTTAATTCCAATTAATATTTCACCGTAATCTCGGAAAATACACTACACATAACTAAAATTTAGTTTAAAGTTGGCTAAGTTATTACGTAACTCGTCATGAATGTTTAATATTTACTCCGATTTACGGCCGAGTTCGGATCGAGACGGTAATCAACGCCACGCTAAGTAGAAGACTCGACTCTCGTTTAGGACGTGCTCGGTGCAAGATATAGTGAAAAGGCTTCGTGATTCTAGAACTTCCTTCTTTTTATCGCAATTCCCGCCACCTTTTATCACAATGTCTCCGTAATGGAGGCACCTCTGGACCTCTGAATTGAGCGCAGCGCCATCTTGTCGCGTCGGTCGCCCGAATTGCTACTGCGCTTAATTTTCTTAGATTTTTTCCCGCACAGTCGAGTGGTTGGGAAATCAGGTTAATAGTGTTCGGATTTCCGCGCCGAATGGTGCACTCTTGTTGCTTCCTCGCAATCTAAATGTTTTGTCTTTTTTAATGAACGCCATGAACAGAACATTTATTCAGCATAAATTGAAACGTTTTTCAATTTAGAATGAACGTTTATTAAAATTATCACCGTTCACAAACCATGATTAGTTAACTTAATCACGTTGACGTGCAAACTAAAAATGCATAAAAAAGTATTGAAAACTGTACATATTTACTTATTTGTTTTCAAAAATAGATTTACTTTAATGAAAACTGATTAAAGAGCTAATTTAATATAAACATAATTCATTATCCCGACAAATGGTTAGAACTTCTTTAGCGCACAGACAATACTACATAAGACAAAAACCTTATAAGATTATGCCAGAATCATAGAAATGTTGTATGGACACGAGCTAAATAAGTTACTGACAATTTTCTTCAGTGAAATTGGTAGCGGAGAGTCAGAGGGGTTAATGATTGTTAGATGGCCAACACATGTTCTTATTTAATTTTTTTTATTTTATTAACTGAATTTTGAAGACTCTTATTACATTTAAACGTGTTTTTGCTATGTTTTTTTTTACTAGGTACGTTTTTTACTGTGTTTTACTATGTGTTTTTCTACGTTTACTACCTTTTTTAAAGATATTGTTTTTAATTTGTTATATTTTGACTGTCTTAGAGCGGTGGTTTGTTGTCATTGTAACTAGACAGTCAAAGCATCTATATATGAATGTATAATTTTATGTATATAAGATGATAATACATAAATTGTCAATAAACATGAACCCAAGACCTAATATTCACAGGGTGCCCACTTAATTATTACACTCTTTCAATGTTGTAATTGACTATAGAAATAACGGACTAGTAATATCCACAAATATGAAACAACCATTGACGAATTTTATCGCTTTCGCTTTTATTACTAATTTTTCTATTATAAATTACAATGAACTTCCAACAAGAATTTACACTAACAAACTTGAATGATGTAATTTATAAATAAATGTTGTTTGGAGTACCTGTATACGAGAAAAAATTACAATTAGTATGATTTCGGTATCATGCAAATTAAATCAGTTTAATACACAACTGAAATGCAAAAAACATCCATTAGAATAATTAAGTGAGCACCCTCTCTAGGTAAACCACTGATAGTATAAAATCAGGCATTGTATACATTACATGGCCATAAATAACCCCTTCATCCCTCTGTATGTTGTTAAGCCAAGGTTCCAGGTACACTTAAGGTTGAATCTTAAACTAGACTTACGCATAATACTCGTACTTAGCGACCCCTGCTTTCTATTTCTACCCTGCAAGTAATTATTATCGTGTTTTTTTAGAAATGTATTTTTTTAAAGTTCTCCCGTGAAAGACAAAACAAAAAACCAATATTCTTATTTGATGATTAAAAATATTTTTAAAATGCCTAGCTTTGTGCTTTTTAGGTAACTAGGTGACTGTTTTCATTCCTAAAGTTCTTTATGCTTCAAAACTTGTGCTAAGGCTTGAAGACTGAAGATCTACAATCTAAGTCGTATATATGTACTACATCAATCATTATTTTAATACTGACCTACAGGTAAGGTTTCATTCGAAAAAAAATGTTTTAATAACATTATTATTACAATTAGTTTATATCGTATGTATTTTTGTTGAATCAAATAAAATAAAAATACCTGTATTGTTCAATCTCATTTTAACATTTAAAACAAACTATCAAATAGTAGATCCTCCTTTTTTTATTATTTTTTTTTAAAGAAAAATAAATTTTCGCGTTCTTATGATTTACACAAATATTTAATTTTGAGGGCCATTTTCAACGATTTGTAAATAACTCACTATTAGAAAATGGGAATCGAGTTGGGGTACAGTGGGATTCGAACCACGAACCTTTGGTCCTTGAGTCCGAGACACTAGCCACAGGACCACAACCCGATTTTAATATTATGCGTTTTGTATTACTCAGGTACATTATCAATAATATATTATAACAATATTTTTTAAATGGTCAATCAAGCACTTTATTTGTTGGGGTCGCACCACGTTGGGCCCTAATTGCAACGCCGAAAGTTAAAGATCTGGGAATCATTTTTGTGAATTTCCTGACATTTCACGATCAGATTGAAACTACATATAAATGAATAAATAAATCAAACTGAACGTAGATTGTGCGGTGCCAAAGCTCCATTGCACCCAAAAGATTATATCCCGGAGTTTTTTTCACTTTTTTTATTTGGATTTTGATTATTTTGGGCGAGCAAACCTTCGGAGGATAAATCTTTTAGGTGCGATGGAGCTTTGCCATCACACCATCTGTGTTACAATATGTTGGTAAAAATAGTGATAAACCGTGATCATGTACTATTATTCGGACTAAATACACGATTTGCCATATTGCGCCGTTTAGTATTTAAGAAAACCATCAGCCTTTATTCGTTTCTCAAAAACTTTTTTCCAAAATACAAAAAACTTGCAATTTTGTATTTCTTGCTCTGGGTTTTCGAGACCTTTATGGCTGTCCAGAGACAAACTTGTGCAAGGGGGTGCGTGTTATGGAGTTCGTGCACCGAAACTACATAAAACTTTATTTTCCGATTGATCTTTTAACGCAGACATTATTTTCGAACGTGCAACTTTAAAGATGAAAAAATATACTGAAATATCGGGAACAAAATGTCAATATAGGCCTATGGTTTTTGATATTATGTAGTCATCACTCACCATAATAGGTATATTTTGTAAATCACTGTACTTATTTTCACATGTTTTTTTTTTAGTTAATATTATTTTTAAATATATTTTTTGATCTAGTTGTCTTTTCTGTGTGATGCTTTTGTCCGCTATTATAGATTTTTAAAATGGTATTTTGTTGGAAAAAAAAATACATCGCGCAGGAAGTTTTTGGGGTCTTACTATGTTAGGTAATTTTTTTTAGAGCTGTATGCCAAAATCATAATTTCCTTATCCGCGCTTAATGGTGCATAGGGCACTGAATTAGTGCGAAATCGCCTTTAAAATAAAAATTAAAAAATATTTTTTTACATTTTTAAAATTTTAAACTCAGGAGTGCTAAATGACAAACCTCATTGTTTTTCTGTTAACAATGATAAAGTGAGGAATATTTAGATATGTGTAAAATTTAAAAACATTTTATTTTTACGATAGTTTTTATTGTGATTGTTTTATATTTACAGTTTTTGCACCACAATTACATCATAAATCACACAGGCTTGAGAAAAATCACGTTTGTTTTTTTTCTCGCCAGGAATTGATCCTTCCGTGTGTTACGCTTAGCCTAACCACTACGCGGAGGCCGCTAACTTACTTGTAAAAAAACTTTTTTACACAGTACATTCGTTTCTTTTTTCAATATTTTTATTCTCAAAAATGGCTGCTACTAAATAGGCTAATTGAAGATTTTGAAGGTGAATTCCCGCTAGTGGCAGCAAATGCGGCGGAAGTCCGATGCAAAATGGCGGCCAGACTGGGCAAAACCACTAACTACGACCAATCGTTTGTGTATTGAAATGCATCATTTTATTGACTTTAATAGTTCGTGACTAATAACCGTTAGAGCGCTAGAAAGCCGTTGCCACGTTTACTAATTGTGTCTAATTCAACACCACATTTCTAATTATTCAAATAATCATTTTATTAAGAGCGTCTACCAGAAAAATAATTTCGGGGAGTAAATAAAAAAAATGATTTATTCTGACAAATTATTTTGTCGTTTTTATTCCTTTGGTGATATAAAGGAAGTTATGAAAAATAATTTTAAATGAATGTAATAATCATCGTCTTGCTTGAGTAAGATCATTAAGATAGGCGGCCTCCGTGGTGTAACGGCTTAGACACTTGTATCAGGTACGGAAGGTCCCGAGTTCGATTCCCGGTGAGAGCACAAAAAAATAATGTGATTTTTCTCAAGCCTGGGGGTTCTGTGATGTAATTCACCACTGTAATTGGACCTCCTAGCCTGTGTTGTGGTGCAAACAAATAAAAGAAAAAAGATATGCTTTAATGAATGCAAGTATAAATTTTGAAATACGCGTCTTATAGCTAATAGTAAGAAAACCATAAAATAATAAATGGTTGAGGAAGAAAGCTGCATTGTTTAAAATCTGGCATCTTAAATACATAAAAAAATTGGTTTTCTTTTGTTGATGCTCGTACAAGGGATTATTTATCATATAAAAAGAAATTAAATTAAATATTCAAATGTATCTGTTTCAAATCTGGCACCTTAAATACATAAAAAAATTGATTTTCTTTTGTTGATGCTCGTACAAGGGATTATTTATAATATAAAAATAATTAGATTAATTTTTCAAATGTATCTGTTTAAAATCTGGCACCTTAAATACATAAAAAAAATTGGTTTTCTTTTGTTGATGCTCGTACAAGGGATTATTTATCATATAAAAATAATTAAATTAAATTTTCAAATGTATCTCAGTGGAGGGGAATATCTCCCAACTAGATTTTTTTTTTACTAAAATGTATTTTTAATGTAAAAAAATCTAGAAAGAAACATGGCCTGCAACTACAAAGGTAATTTAAAGTGTTTGTAAGTAAATATTGTTATAATATTAAAACAAGTAAATATTTGTATATAACCACTTCCCGACTTTTCTATATCTAGCAGTTTCGAGACGAACTTGTCTCTTCGAAATGCCACTAATTACACTAACCGCACGTGCATCAGTGCACGTAGGTGTTACTTTCTTATAGCATGTGTCATATCAGCAGTTGGTTTTGTAATTTGTGCATCATTTATTGTGATGGTATAAGGTGGAATTATAGTGGAAAAATATAAAACCAGCGTTATAAACACGTGTTTTTTTTTTAATTTTCAAATTAACAGTAACTTAATGTTAAATTCAGGTTTCATACCTTTCAGAACGCTTTCAATTCTTTATTTCATCTCTCCCTGGGGCCACACTAAAATCTATTGTTTTATTTTTACAAACTACTCCGTGGCCCATCAAAAGCGCACCATTTTAAGTATGTGCAAATGCAACACAAGATTAATTCCACCATAAACCTGCATTTATTACCGGGAACGGGTCCCAAAGAGCGCCAAGGGTACGATTCGGGAATATTCCGGGATTCTCTGCTCTTCCCCATTCCGCTTTCTCCATTCCTTCTCTCCTCTCCCTATTACCTTTCCTTCGTCCTTCCAGAATCCAAGGGGTGTGTTAAGAGCATATCTGTACAGCCAGACACTGAGAAGAAATTTACTTAGTGTCAGGTTGGATTCGTGTGATGGAATTTATAGTTACAGGGTGCTGCGCCCCAAAAACATACTAAGTTTATTACGTTCTCGCTTTTTAAATTAGTATTTCATATTTAAAACGTCTTATGAAAATATTTTGTATCTTGAACTTGATAATTATTTATTTATTCATATTTTTTCCATTATAAGTTATATTTAATAGTAAAAAGAATGTGACCTCAATGGGGTTACCCGTGTCGAGGACACTTAACAATATTTTTTTTTTATGTACATAAAATATTTTTACATTTGAGAATAAACAAAGCAGGACTACCTTAATAAACAGAGATAATTAACAAAATGTTCAGACAGTTTTAAACACTACGTATTTATGTTTATAATTAATTTACGTACATCCGTATTATTTATATTACAAAATGCACAATGAAAAAACAAAAACATAACAGAGGCTATACACTTGTGGAGCAGTCGATTCAATTTTACTTCTACCTAGCTCCACTATCCATTACTTATATTATTAATTACAATATTTGAGTTTGTCCAAATGTTCGTAGACAAAAGACTGGATTTCACCCCCTCGGGAGTCATTAAGATTAACAAATTACAACAGGGATGGAGAATACCTTAAATAAGGGAATATGGAAGTCTAGGCATTTACAGGGCTTATGACCTGTAATTGGCTGGTTTAAGTGGCCACTTTACACACTATGTAACGTTCACCATTTTCAATTCAATTCAATTAATTTATTTTAAATATAACATATACATTACAAAAATATATTCAATACGTATATACTATAAAAAAGAAAAGATAATTTTGCCTATGTTTAAACATCCATATTTCTTCAGTACTTTTATTTGTTAATTTAAGTGAAGTTAAAGAGCTGAAACCTTTATTGTTGCAAAGAGATTCATCAGACTGAATTATTTCACATACTAGGCAACGTGCAACGCCTGAAAACAATTTTTCAATTTTTAAACTTCTTCTTGGACCAGTTGGTTTCATCCAAGAAGTTTAAAAATTGAAAAATTGTTTTCAGGCGTTGCGCGTTGCCTAGTATGTGAAATAATTCAGTCTGATGAATCTCTTCACAACAATAAAAGTTTCAGCTCTTTAACTTCACTTAAATCAACAAATGGAAGAACTGAAGAAATATGCATGTTCAAACATAGGCGAAATGGTGAATGTTACAGTGTGTAAAGTGGCCACTTAAACCAGCCAATGACAGGTCATAAGCCTTGTAAATGCCTGGACTTCCATATTCCCTTATTTAAGGTATTCTCCATCCCTGTTGTAATTTGTTAATTTATATTATTAATGTTTACAGCATTAACGTTTCGTCAAACATTTATATAAATGTTAGTTAATATTTGTTTATATCCACTTACCAACTTTTTCATATCTACTGTTTTCGAGACCTACCTGTCTCTTCATCAGGGCACTAATTATTCTCACCTGCAAATCCCCCTTACCTTTACCAAAGTAGTTAAAAAGTAGCAAAAATATATAAAACCAACGTGCTGATAGAACATATGTTTTTCGGAGCTGAAGAACACCGACGTGCACTGATGTATGTTTTTAATATCTTTTAGGAACTATAATTGAAGAAAAGGGGAAAGAAGGGATGGAGGGGTAAAAATTTACTAGGCACAGGGTGACCATTACAATGGGACATCGATGGGCTATATTGAAATATTAATTGTATATGTATTAAATTGAAATATTAGGGTATATTATAAAAACGCTAATATTTATTGTTAAAGATATATTTATAGATATATAAATACCCAAGGATAAAAAATCAACTAGCATTATATAAGAGTTTAATTATATTTATGTTTAATTGTATTGGAATTCCATAAAATTTACTACTTGTGAGTAATTAATTATGTAATTAATTAATTTTCTTTGAATTTCCAAGATTCAAATTTTATTTGCCAACCAAATATCCAAACTTTCTTTCGGAAAATTCAAGTTGACTACGTTGAGTAGCCATTTATAATTCACGCCAGGTAAATTCTTCGTTTGAACAAACATTTTGGTTTGCGACTTTCACTCGAATTAAGCTTGTATTACATGTATTAGAAAACGTGCAAGATTTGACCCAATAAATATTGTAATGTGTAATGCACAAATTGGGTGAAATCTGTAATCAGATTCGGGAAAATTAGAACAGATCCTAATTTTCAACAAACATTTAAACGAAGATCTCCCCGCGCATCCTGTGATAACTGCCAACATCAGCTGTCACCGTGTATTTGTTTTCGCTTGTGTCATTTTATTTATCCTTGGTCTTACTTGTTTCTGTAAAATATGAATTTCACTAAGGTTCAGCGTCAATGTTGATTTAGAAACCTGATGGTAATTGTTGATCGCAGAATTATATATTGTTAGTTGTCAGTAATCGCGTCGTCACAAGATAGCTCGTTTTGTCAAGTACCCATTATCTTTCGTGGTGCCGAAAGCATCTACGTACTGCGCATGTGTACCGCTATTTTCAATCTCAGGAACTGGTCCTTGTTAAACAGTAAATAAAAAAGCCATAAATTTGGCACCAGAAATATTGTACCAGAAACTGCACATAGGAAAATAGGAAACTGGATGGCTGAAAACAGACTAACATTAAACCCATCAAGAACTGAACAACTGTGGGTGGCTTCAGCCAGACGACAGAATTCGATCCAGGATACGGCTCTACCTAATGTAGGGAGTACCGCTTTACCCACCGTTAAACTACTGGGAGTTTTAATCAATTCTGACCAATCTCTTGACGCTCAAATGAGTAGAACGATAAGTTCATGCTTCTACCAGCTGAGACAAATTAAATGCATACGCAAAAATTTGCCGGTTGATGCCGCCCGTCAATTAATAAATGCGTTTGTAGTGTCTAGAGTCGATTATTGTAATGGTATCTATGCAGGTCTACCAATGAACAAAATGACTCGCCTACAATCTGTATTGAATGCCGCAGCGAGACTTATTTTCGGAATCTCTAAGTTCAGTCATATCACTCCACTACTTTGGGAACTTCACTGGCCACGTTTCCCACAGAGGGTCGAATACAAACTCTGTTGGCTTATGTATAAGTCACTGCACAACTCGGCTCCGGAATATCTAAGGGAACTATGCATTCCAGATGAACTAGCTGACAGGCTTCTCACGCTTAGATCAGCTACGTCTACAGCGAGAGGAAAAGTTATTATACCTCTACGCAAACAGCGCACTAAATTTAGTGAACGCGCATTTGCGGTCGCAGGCCCTATGGCATGGAATTCTCTCCCAGCAGAGGTGCAAGGCTGTGAAAGTGAAGTGATGTTTCGGAAAAAACTTAAAACCCACTTGTTCTCTAAATCATTTGAATAAATCCGTAGCACGTGACAACAAAATAAATTATTTTAATTAAATTACAAATTTAAAAGCTTCAATTAAATTAATTTAACAATAGAATCACCATGTAAAGCGCCCTTGAGGTATTTTATTACGAAAATGGCGCAGTATAAGTTATCCATAATAAATAAATAAATTAAAAATCTTGCCCATGAAACTGCACAAGATCTTGCCCGAGAATCTGCACAAGATCTCGCGCAAGATCTTGTTCCGTTTTCTGACCCATGAAATACAAGCTTATAATGTAATTATCCATTCATCAATTTCAATTTACGATAGAACCTCATTTATTTTAGATTGATACAAAATTTATTCGCAAAGTTTCAATTGATATTGCTGCATTAAAAGATGATTAAACTTTGCCTACTTTATTTTCGCCACAATAATACAATGTTAAGTGCCAGAAGCACGCACTTCGCCCCTGTGCCAAAACTTTTAAAGTACCTATCTACCTTATACAACCCTCTTTTTTCTTTCTTTTAAACCAAAACAAAATTCGAATTTCGAATGTCTTGTGCAGAAATAAAATCTGCCTACACACTTTATTGACTATTTGAACTGAATAAACAAATTATAATATATTTAAATATCTACATGCATATACTGAAATTTGTGTATGTTTTAGCAAACATTTTTTCCAATGCTATTTAACAATTTAGTTTATATTTGACGAATAAATATTCATATTTTTTTTTTTATAAAAACCTTTATTAACATAAATAAACAATCAACAATACATTCAGTAAAAAAATAGGAGACGTAAGGTTGAATTCGCCAAAAAATAGTCTGGCTCTTGTGTTTGGCAAGTTTACAAAATAACATAAAAAAGAAACGAAAAATGCAAAACAAAATAATAATAAAATAAATCAAAAATTAACACTAAAAAATATTAAATAAAAACACAAAATCTATAAATTTATAAACACAGGCACATATTAAACATACATCTCCATTTTCAAAATACACTTAATGTTAATTATGTCAAGAAGCTTTTCTTTAATTTATCCTTAAATTTCCCCCAATTTATTTATTGACGTAGATTTTGTGGTGAATTATTGAAAAGTTTCCGTCCTATGTAAGTATAATGATTTTTGGCTGTGGTAGTTTTAGTTCTCTTTAGAGCAAAGCATCCTGTTCTTAACCTTCCCGTAATACGGTCCGAAGGGAGGCTCTCCTTATGCACCTAAAGCATACAACACTTTCCGTAGATATCCTCCACTCTTAAAACATTAAATTTTTTGAATAGTTCGGTAATTGAGAACAAGGGCGGTTTATAAAGTATTAGTTTAATGATTTTTTTCTGTAGAACTTTTAAGGGTCTAAGATGAGCGTTATAAGCCCCTCCCCATCCAACTATTGACATCAATTGTTATATCAACAATATATTGAGTTTTTTTTAAAGTTTTTAAAGACACAAACTGGATTCAACCCCATCAAAAGTTATTTAAAATAATATATTACAACAAAGATTTTTTACATTTTGTAGAAAGTAAAACATAAGTCTTGGCATTTACTGGGCTTATGACTTGTCATTGGCTAGTTTAAGTAACCAATTTACACGCTGTGTAACATTCACAATTTTTCCATTTGTTGATCTTTGAGAAGTTAAAGAGCTGAAACCTTTATTGATGGGGGGAGATCCTGACCGAATTATTTTAGCTACATACTAGGCAACGTCTGAGAAAATACTTTTCAATTTTTATACTTCTTCTTGGACCAGCAGGTTTAATCAACAATATAGAGAGAGCTGGGATCATTCTCTTTAGAAGTTATTTATATTAATATAGTATGTTACAAAAAAGATGGAGAACAATTTACACACTCATTTTTATTAAAAATAATTTTTAAAAAGTATAATTCAGTTTAATTGGGTGAAATCCAGTCCTTGTTTACAAACTCAAAATATTATAAATTAAACCAACAACAACAATTCGAGATGAAGAATAAACAATGTAATGTATTTTCATGTTTAGTCTAGTAGGTTAAATAATTAAGTATGATAAACCCAACCCACACCAATAAAGGATTCAGCTCTTAAAAATCTCATAAAAATTAAAAGAAATACATTTAATACCTGGACTTCAGGTTTTCTCCAATCGGTTTTGAAATAAAATGTTTATTTTAAGTATATTTTCAATATATTTTAAATAAATAGATTTAAAAAATATATTTTTTAGTCTTTGGTATTCGGTTACTTTTATCTTTGGCGAAGGTTCGAGATTGTCACAAAATAGGAATTTTAAATTCATTCAAAACCATGACTTTTTACTGGAGGAGTTCCCCTAGGCTAACATCAGTCAAACTGTCAGCGAGCCTCCTGATCATAGTTTTGTATTCTGTCCCCGTAAGCAGTTCCTGAAGATATATTTACTATTTGCGCTCAACACACCCCCAACCCCTGTCCAAAGGAGAGATTCCCTTCAGGGCTACACTATCACACTGTGTAGATGATTACTATACATTCAAATGCTTGCTCAACTTTTTTTAACTTTTCATCATTATACTTGCATGGGAAATCTCGTAAAAAAACGATTTTTTAATATTTTTTAAAGGAATAAATAAAAATTACTTTGTTTTATGAACCACTATATTAATTGTCACATCTGACTAGTTTCGGCAACTCACGTTGCCCTCTTCAGGGTTATATAATGACTAAATATACATACGTAAAAGAAACGGTGGGTGTCAATAAGGATAAATGAGTGGCTGATTGTGTTTATGGTGGTGTAGGAGTAGGGGAGGGGGTAATTGTGTTTAAGGTAGGGTTAGACTTTATAGGAAAAAAAAAATTCCGAACGTCAAATCTCTAGTTATGATACAGACTCATAAAACAAGTCATCTCTTAATCTAATCGATTGAAAATAATATTGGTATGATTTAATACTTGGAAAATATTCATGAATTTTCACAAGGAATAATTTTTACTTGATAACATTACTTTTATTGAAGGGTTTGTTGTTTGACAATAATGACCCCTATGCAAACGAAATTTGAAATATCTTATGATACTATTACTCCTAGCAATTATCTCATCACTTTTCGGATTACCCGTTGAGCCTCTATTATTGAATTTATAAATTAATAAACACGATTGGAATTTTCAGATTATCAACTTAAATACCAACATGTTATGATTATTCATTTATTTTTAAAGCATTATTCAATTGCCATGTTTAAATCATTTTATCATTTTATTTCATAAAAGTAATACTTGCTATTTTGAGCTAATAGCTCTTTAGAGACAGCTCAGATATTCCCAGGGGGGCAATGACAATAATTTACATGAACAGGGTTTTTCGTGATTAAAATAGTTATATATTTGACAGATAGCATTCGAATATTTTTATTTTCGTTAATTTATAATATATTTTTAGTAACCGACCGATGTTTCGGTTTCGACCGGAAATAGAATAGAAGCCGAAGTTCGGCTTCAGTTTCGGTTGAAAATCTTGTTTCAATCGGTCAGTATTCATTTCGTTCAAGTTGTAAAAATATTGATACAAAATTAACAGGTGTTATTTTATAACCTCGTCCATCTAGAAAATTTGAATTGGCTAAGATGTCTCTCTTTTTTATATTGAGCCTTTCGTTTTATCTTTTATTTTCAGCATGCTTTTCATATATACATCAAATTAATTATTAACTTACTTAAAACAACCGTAAACATCCATCAGGTACAATATGCTAAACGTCTGTATAAAAATAAATCTATAATTTGAAATGAGTAACTTGATCGAGTCATTGTAAAGGATTTAACAATTGAAATGATGATTCATAGTGGATTTATATAAACAAGATAAGCAGGAAGTTATGTTAATAAACTGAACTATTAATTTGATGATTAAAATGACTTTTCTCGCTACACAACAGTCTGTCATTTAGCAGATATCAAATGAAATTGTATCACAGAATAAATATGATCAAGAAAAATACCGCAATTCATATAACATCTATCTACATTATCTCCTTAATAATACTTGTTAATGTTTTAACCTGTCCGTGCAAATTAAAATAAATTTGCTGTTTTTTTTATATTTATTTTACATAAACACTTTATATACATAATGTACAGTTTACATACATATGCACAAGGGCGAGCATATTGCCTTAAGGCAATTTCTTCATACCTACCCTTTTTTCATTTTTGTAACATAAAGGTAAGGTGATTATTGTTACGCTTCAAATACCAGTCTAGGGACTATCAAATATTCTAGGGTAAAAAACACGATTTAAAATAATATTTCATATCAACCATGTCGGGAATCGAACCCGAGACCTCTTGCATGGTAGGCAAATGCGCTGACTATTACACCACGAGGCTGACTGTTCATATACCACCGATTTGAGAAAATCAGGTAATAATATATAATTGAAATTAGAAACACGTAATTTGATATAGGTATTTAATTTTATTTTATGTTCGTCTCGTGGTTTTATTCGTCCAAAAGTTAGCGTACTTTTAAATTTATAATTTTATTTATTGAAGGGTAGGTAAGCAAAATAGAACATTTCAGACTGAGCTTCGATAATGTTAATTTTTTTGATTTTATTGTCCTAAGACTTTTTCTCTAAAAACTGACAATAGAAAACAAAACATAAATTTCACTTTCACTCATTTACAAGCCGGTGTAGTCTGATGATTGGAGAATTTACAAAATATTTATGTCTTACTAGACACTGCAATAAAGGTAGAGTGTAATCTTGTACGTGTATTATATATCTCAAGTACCTATATAAATAATAATTCCCGTAACCCAATAAGTAATTTTAGCGTAATTTTCAACATCAAGATAGGTACAGTACTTATTACTTCCTAAACGGTTGCAATTTTGCAACAAAGCATGTTTACTCAAATAAGCGAGAAATCAAGATTTATGATCCTTTTAGAGGATATAGCAGTAATTGGTCTTAACTTTAGTTTTGCATAAAGCAATTAATAAACAGTGTATTTACCTTGATGATTTATACTCGTGGATCTAATTGAAATGTTTTGTTTCTGTTTGTCTTGGTACAATCATGAAAAATATATATTTATAATTAAAAATATCCAAAATTATTATACCTTAAAACATTCAATTTACTCAATTTATTTCTTGTATTCAATAAAATAAAAAATGAAGAAAGACTATGTATCTTTTTTGAATGATTTATTTTATTAACATATAGGTGCGGCAAAACTGCCTTTTACAAAAATTATAATAAAAACATACTTGTTTTCATTAACGCATTCAATACTTTTTACCCAAGATTAAGAAGCAAAAATTATACCTTAAATTTTTATAACACATTCAAAAAAAGTTTAAAACAATTAAAAAATAAATGTAAAAATCAAATTAGATAATTAAATATTTTAAAGGATTAATATAACAAGAAAATTTCATAAAAAAAATTCATAAAAAACGCATACCACACTTTTTACCCAAGGTTAAGAAACAAAAATTAAACCCAAAAATTATATAACACATTCAGTAAAAGTTTAAAACAATTTAAAAAATAACTTTAAAAATCTAAAAATATAATAAAATATTTTAAAATATTTTAAAATATTTATATAATATAACAAGAAAATCATAATACAATGTTCCATAAAAACCAAAACAATACTTTTTACTCAAGATTTAGAAACAAAAATTAAACCTAAAAATTATATGACACATTTAGTAGAAGTTTAAAACATTTTTTTAAATGTAAAAATCAAATTAAATAGCAAAATGTTTCAAAGGATTAGTATTACAAAAAAATCATAAAGCACTGTTTCATAAATATAATAATTATACTGGAGGTTTAATTACCATTCACCATCTTTGAAAAAAATCAATAGGTTTGTTCTATAAGAACAATATCCTTCACTAAATATATCAGATACGTTGGAATAACTATTGCCGAGTCTATTTAATACGGTATTACAAATATATTCTGTCCGTGAATTGTTGCCATAAAATAGTTGCACCTGTCTAGTAATTTTTTCAGGCACCCTGAAGTTGATAAGAGATAACAGTTCTGGACAATCCCATATTGAATCGACTATTTCAAATAAATTTAATAAGTCTGAAATTGTTCGTCTTATCGCTAAGTTTTAACAAATGATCTCGTGTAAGTTCGTTTTTTTCCGACGTTTCAGCTACCATTGCATGAGATATATTCATAGTAAACTGTGTGTTTTTGTAGAAAAAACCTTTGTCTTCTAAATTCTTTCAATAAAATAATGCGTATTTAAAAAAAAAAAAAAAAAGAAATATTAGCACTCTTATAATTTTCCCAAATATTTAAATTTTGGTGGCCATTTTCAACGAGTTGTAAATAACTCACTATTAGAAAATGGAAATCAAGTTAGGGTAGAGTGGGGCTTGAACCTCGGACCTCTGATCCGTGAGTCCGCAACGTTAGCCACGGGATCATAACCCGACTCAATTGTCTCTTCATTCCCCCGCCCCCCATGCAAAATACAAGCATTACAGTTCATCGCTCCATACGAATAATCAAGTGGGGTGGTGTTATTAAAACAAATATTTTACCCGTCGAAAAAATACAAAAATTAATTTTAAAAAAACCGTCTACTTTTTCTACTGTTCAATTATTAAATAAAAAAGGTTTTAGATATTAAATTGTTATATAAAAAGAATTGTTTGCTTTAAATACATAAAGACAAAACAAATAGTAGTGTTTCTAGGTCACAAAACGTAAGTGCGCCACCTAGAACAGATGGTAATATCTTAATTCTTAAATTAAAAAAAACTACAGCACAACAACATTATACTTACAGAGGAATATTTTTGTTTCATGAAAAGAATAAAGAAAATAAAAAGTGCAGTTAGGAATACAATATATTTGAGAAAGAAATGAAAAGTTACATTTATATTCTTTTTTTTGTGTAGCACTGATTAAAAACACCATTTATATTTTTTGTTTTATTTTATTTATTTATTAATTACATTATACATACATTTGTTAAGGACAGAGACACAGTTTATAGCGACACAATCAGGAACGACCCATGTCTGTGAACTTGCTCCGACTCGCTGGAAAATCCGTGTTGAGTTGGGGCACTTGTAATGCATTCATAACCATACATTCACACAC
Source organism: Micrasema longulum (assembly GCF_059751315.1). Taxonomy (NCBI): domain Eukaryota; kingdom Metazoa; phylum Arthropoda; class Insecta; order Trichoptera; family Brachycentridae; genus Micrasema; species Micrasema longulum. Next base: position 180,788 of record NW_028277229.1, read on the forward strand.
ATATATACATATATATTCGCACATACATATTTAAATTATATTTCATTCACATATATTAAGTTTATACACATCATTGATACTTTATACATTATTTATTTTGTAATTTATATGTTATTTAAAAAATATTTAAAATCAAAAATAAAATTAACAACTATTGTAAAACGTCACCCCCCATTATTTACACAAGAATTTTTTTTTTCTTTTGCGTAATGAGAAACGTCAATGTAAATATACGTTTATAATTAATATGAAAATTGTAAAATGTTGTGTACTTATATTTGTTTTCTGATATATATATTTTTTTAAAACAATTCCGAATCGCTGTTGAAGTACACAAGTATTTTTAGCATGTTTTGACTGAAACTGGTTTACTTCTGCATAACTTCTTAAATGTTAATTTCTTCGAAAGCAAATTCATTATAACTTCGAAAATTCGTTAAACATAATTTATTGTTATGACTTTGGCGTGCGTTCGTTTCCGATTCTTTGTTGCGATATTTTAGCATTGTAAAGTGGGTTTATTTGAAACAATCGTTTAATAAAGTTTGACTACGTTGCATGTGTGAAGTTACCCCGCTTGCATTCTGCGGTCCCCATTGTTTTCGTTGCGAAATATATGAAGATAAATTGTGAACTAGGACCCCGGGATACTTTGCAGTCTGAGCTGTACTTGTAAACAGGGTCGAATTATAAATCTTCAATAATAAAAAAAGGTATATAAAAGGTATAGTCTACATGTAATTTTGTCACCTTTAAAATTTATTTATTGTACAGCACAAAGGATTTTTACAATAATTTATTTTATTTTATTTCTTTTATTTTATTTTATTAGGGAAATCAACAGTTCTACATATAATACATAATAGTTTTGAATAGAGTGCATAAATATTTTACGAATAATGAAAAGAGAAAAAAATAACTGAATTGTAAATATGATGTCGCAAAACATAAAGCTTTTATTTTTATTAAATGTTACTCAATAATTTTACTTAACCACTTACCGGCTTCTTAGATCACCAATAAAACTAACATGCATTTTTTGTTGCTTTACAACATGCCAGGAGGCCCAAATATAGTGGTGAATTACATCACATAATACCCAAGCTTGAGAAAAATCACATTTAATTTGAGTGTTTTCACCGGGAATTGAACCCGGAACCTTCCGTGTGTGATTTAAGCGTCTTGATCACTTCTCCACTTCACCACGGATGCCGCATTCTTATCCCAAATCTTACTTTGCACCTCTGCATGTTAGTTTAATTAATGTCCTGACGAAGAGACGGGTACGTCTTGAAACCGGTAGACATTGAAAAGTGAGTAAGTTTTTAAATGTTTTTATTCAGTAACATTTGTTATTATATTTGACCACAAAGTAAATGCTTTCAATACTATTTTTTTTTTCTATTTTGCATGGAAGTCTTAAGCAAGTTTGCAAAATATTACTGAATCTCGTTTATTTTCCTCGATCCTTAACTCTTAAAGACTGAGCTAAAAAAAATATCTAGATACGGTTATGTAACGTCGCGTCACATTAAGCAAAAGACGATATTTGTTTTGGAATACCGGTATTTAAAATATCAAAAAATTAGCTGACGTGTACATATTGTGATAAGTTTGAAAAAATATTTGATATTTTCTATACTAACTCTGTTAATACATTAAAATGTAATCTCACTCGTTATCTTTTAGAAAAGGAATGAATTTATTTAAAAATATATTATTAAATTTAACTTTGTTTTCTTGGATACATATTTTTGTTTATTGCTTTATGTATAAATTATACATTTGTGGATTTATTGCCAAATTCCAATCGATAAAATAAAGGTGTAATTAAGATTATTTAATATTTCATATTGATCCAAAAAACGTATTATTTTTAAAGTATTATTGTAGCATTATTTTTCTTTTTCATTTTTACTTAGCTAAATACTAGCCACTTTATGTTTATGTTAAATTATTCTTAATTTTACTTTGTTATATTTATATTTAGAGCATAAGATTTTCTCACTTTAATTGTTATCTTTTATTTGTCATCTTGGATATTTTATGTTTCTTTTTTACGTTTTTGTAGTTTAAAAAAAATATATATTACTTTAACTAATTTAATAATTTACCATTTATATAAAAACAAATAAATAAATATTGTACTGTTTTCCATAATATGTAAAAATATCCTATAATTTAGGACTTTTCTAGCATAGTACGAAATCATTATATGAAAAAATAAGATATATATATCAATTCTCGCATTCTATGTACATTCATATGACATCATAGCCACACAAGGGTTAACTGCTAGCAGGATTTAAAGGTCTATTGTACCTACATAATCTCGTTAGATTTTTTTTTAAATTCATTCTTCCACTTCCGTCCACCGCTGGACCTCTCACATATTCCTCCATATATCCCCGTCTTGCGCTTTCTGCTCCCAGTCACTAACAATTATCTTTAGATCATCTGACCATCGTGTGGGGGGTCTCTCTCTACTTCTTCACACCACTTCATCTCCACTCGACTACCCTTTTAGTCCATTTTTGGTCATTTAGTCTGGCAACATGTCCCACAAATGACCATTTAAGCTAAGCCACCCTTTCGTCGACGACCGTTACTCCCGACCTACGTATATCAGCGTTTCTTATCCGGTCAGAAAGTTTTACATGTAGCATGGCTTTTGAATTTTTTTTCTCTATGCTACACGGAGCTTATTTATAGTCAGTTTAATGAGATAAATGTTATTGCAATAACAAAATTATAATTTTTTTAATGTATCAATACGAGTATGTGTAAAGTGGACCCTCGACTTTCGCACACGATCAGTTTCTGAAAATATGTTCGAATGTTGAATATTCGAAAGTCAAGTGTAAAAAATCATCCTAAATTGTATTTAAAAATATTTATTTATCAATAATACCTACATTCAAGATAATTATTTATCAGTTGCACATAAAACATATTTATTTAACAATACGCGTAATTAAATTGATGAATCGTGTTTAAGTGCTTTTAGGTAGTTTCCTTCTAAAATTGTCAAGAGTTATTTGTTTAGTTATTTCTTGATAAAGAGTTCTATAACGTGATGTGTCTTTTTCGATTGCCCTACTGTACGTTCTCATTTGTGGGGTTCGTTTATTACTTAAACGTAGCTATCACTGTTTGATCGCGGGACTAACTGCACGCAAATTTTACATAATATAAAATAATAATAAATAAACAAAAAAACATAATTTTAAAAAATTTGCAAAATAGTGAGTGAGGAAGTTCAGTGTTTTTTTTATAATTTTTAATTTGTTAAAATACTTTTAAACTAAGCCAAGAAAAAAAAATGTTTTATATTTATTTACAGTATTATCAGCGCTATGATTTTTTAAAGTTTTGTGTTTCTGAAATAACTTCGCGTGGGACGTCAGAGGTTCTTCTCTTTCAGTTCTCCCGCTTGGTTCGTTTGCGATAAGGAAACCAAATATCCTTCATAACTCTCATGTCATATGAACCGGTGGCGTCGTTCAACGTAGTGCGTTTTTATTGAAATATTATTTTTTTTGGTCCATTTTCAAGAAACTTTGCCGTACAAATTAATGCTCTAATTTTTACCGCGCGCCAGAAAACATTTTTTGTATCCAGTTTCCCGTAGGGCTGAAGTTCTTCATTGTGCGAAAGTCGAGGGCCGCCTGTACAAAGCTTTTTTCTAAGACACGTATCTAATTCGCTTCTGTTTCTAATTCTTCCCACCTATACATCTTTCCTCTGCGCGCCGAGATAAATGCACGATCTTTCTTTCTTCTCCTCTCTCCTCCTTTCTGCCAAAGCCGGCAAACTTACAAATACGCAACAAATTATCTTCCTCCCCAGAGAATCCTTTCCCCGTGTGTACACCCGCCATTGTTTACTTCCTACCAGTCTATTTCCGAACATTCCATCCTCGCGTGCAACTTCTTTCTTACATTTATGGACGGAAAATAATTTACTGGCTGTGAAATAAATAAACACCGCGTTAGGGTCCTTAAGGATGCGAACTGATAGCGTTAATGCACCAAGATATTTTTAAACGAATGTATTATGAAATGTAACAATAATTTAATGGAATCTCTTCACATGTTTACGTAAATAACTTACGCGGTTTTTCGTATCTTTATCCGGTCATTACGGTTCATAGGGTACTGCTTGCTTTGGTACATTCATTTTTCACATTATAAACAATAATTAATAAAAAAAATAATGTGACTTTACTGGGACATAGAATCTTGATTGTCAGTTTTATCCATTCAAAATATTCCTTTAACAACAACAAACCATCACGCCGTTTCCCCGTAAGGGTAGGCAGAGAGGATTTTGCTTATATTTGAACATCCACATTTTCTCAATCTTCCATCGGTTGACTTTTGTGAAGTAAAATATCTGAAACCTTTATCATGCAAGTGAGATTCATCCCGCTGAACCAATTCACCTACTAGGCAATTGTAAATAGATAAACAATATAACATGTATTGAATATAATTTTTCACTTATTTCTTAAATATGTTGTACACAAGTTTGTATTATGAAACAGTTTTACTGTTAAAACAGTTTTATATGATAGTAGTTTTTAACTTTTGCCATCGCTGTGAATATTTTTTCACTTCTCTTCATTGTGGCAATTTAGCTGGGGTTTCTGTGAAGTAAAAGAGCTGAAACCTTATTCCACTTAAACTAGCCAATGACACATCATATGTATAAATGCCTAGATTTCCATATTCCCTTCTCGAAAATGTTTTCCGTCTCTGTTGCAACAAATTTAGATCTATATACATTTCATTTATTAGTTCTTTCATACATACAGGTATTTCTTAACCTTAAGTTTAAATTTCGAATTTTTAATTTCTTCATAAATGTCTTTTCCCATACCATATTTTTAAACTGCCTTATGTATTTATTTTTTTTTTATTTCGCCGTTTTTTTAAGTGGGAGTCTGTTTTTTATATCTTCTCTGGTATTTTGATCATATTTATATTTAATCAATCATTTTTAGAAATACTGTGTTTTTTTTAAAAATTAATAATATTAAACAATAATATCATCGTTTCGACAAATATTATTTGCTTACATGTTTGTACCGTTAACTCATTTAACATCGAATCATCACATGTATCTGAATCGACTCCATGTTCTTTGCAATAACTATTCCGACGTTGCTGATATTTTTCACTAAATGTATAGCTTATATAAATTGACTCTATTTAATCATTTCAAAGATGATGAACGGTAATTTGCATTTTTTAGATTATAGTGCTTTCTATGTTTACTTTTGTATGGGTACTATTGTGTACAATATTTACGCGTATACTTATTTTTTAAATTACTTTAATTGTCATTATTACGACAATTTTATTTATTTTTTTCTTTTGAGACAAAGGAATTTGATTGTATATTTTGTACCTTTTAAAGAAATATATGTATAAATTATTTTCCTTTTAAATTTTTATTTGCACACTTAATTATTTAATTATTGTTAAATTATTTTTTTATATCTAAATATGTTTTTTTATACAAAACTGCTTTGTTATATATATAGTATTTATGTAAAATCATACTTTTATATTTAATTTTTAAGTTTTTCACATTATGTTGAAATGTTTATATTATTTTTAATATGTATCTTTTTAAGGTAAAATGATGAATGAACCGCTATATTAGTTAATGTATGGTTCAATAATTGTGTTGTAAATAAATTTGCATTAATCCTTATCAACAAATCTTCAGATTTTTTCTTTTTATCAATTGTTTATCAACTTTAAAGGAAAAGAATAAAGACATTTACATTTTTGGTACCGCCTTATCTTTGCCTTTTATCAATACGTATTTCCGATACGAAAATTTCTTTTCAATTTTCTTTGAAGCCCTTTCTGAGTATGTTGTGATCTTCTCAAGCCTTTACAATTACCGAATACTAAGTCTTTCTTCGTCTTTCCAAAAGTTTTTTTTATTCCTTTTATAAAACTTTTGAATAAAATTTGAATTATAAGAATATTTACCTCGCGTGACCCGATTATATTATTCTGTTTATAAATATTGCTATACAGCATGAAGCGGCTTCTACGATGCGTGAAATCAAATGGCGAATTTCCATCTTATTCATTTTTTTTCGTTTATCCGCTTTGGAAGCGTAAACTTGGAAAAATGGTTTATCATTGTTACTGCTTTACTGGAATTCTTTAAAATCTAGAATCCAGAACAAAATCTTTACTTCCCTTACGATTAATTGATTTTATTTGTTTGATTATTTGATATTTTGTTCAAACAGTACTTAATTCGTTTTGATGTACTTTTATAAAATCTGATTCGGTTGAATAAGCACGTATTTAACATGGATTTATCAGTTTATAAACATGACTAGCTTTTACTCCCGGCTTCGCTCACATGGTATAAGGGTGAAATTAATTAGTTTTGTCGTTCAGTAATAAATTTTAGGTGGTACGAAAAATTTTTTCGGGACAGAAAGTACCTTTTCATCGTTTTTTTGTTCAAAAATCAAAAATCTTGCTACAAAACCAATACGAATTATAAATAAAGCAAGTCAATTATAGAATTTTTAAGAATTAATGTTAAATTTATTATTTTTGACTTTCCACCTTACCGCCTACTCATTTTCAAATAATGGTGCTCATTGTTGATAAAGGTATATATTTTTTTCATTTTGCTTTTTTTAAAATTCGGTATGAAAAATCAGTATCCTATTGTACATCGGCTTTCCCCGTAGAAAATTATGTCAATCCGTCGCTCCGTTAACACATGAAGGAATTACAAATAAGCAAATAAACACCTTTTCGCATTTATAATATCGGTGTGGACTCGCCTCTTGCTATCACATCCTCAATTTTCCTAATGTTTTTACATGAGATTAAATAGCGAAGTTTATCAAGTTGGATAGAAAAAATAAATAAACAATTAATACAGAAAAATTGTACTTTTTCAAAGTAAAACAAAACACTTTTTTAACCGCACCCGTGACTAAACGTGTCTTAACTGGAGCTTACAGTCTCGACATAAGTTTGAGGACACATAAAATCATACTTTAAATGATTTTTTAAAATAAAATGATCACAAAACGTACGAACTACCAAATAAACATCATCGTCATCATTCCCTTTCCGCACCTAATGGTGTATAGGGCACAGCATTGATTCACCAATCGCAGCGTATCTTAATAATTTTTGTTCATCAACATCATCGTCATTCCATGTCTGCTCCCTAGTTGGAGCATATGGTATCCATAAAGAGCCTTCATGCGTCTCTATCGGTTGCCGACACCTTTGCGTCCTCCCGAGTCAGGTTCTCGTTCCGAAGTTCTGACATGAACTGCCGACGAACAGTCAGCACTGGACGTCTAGGACGTCGAGAACCTGATGTATTGTAAAGTAGGCTAGCGTGGTTAAGGCTCTCATGAGGCATCCGCAGTATATGGATTAGCCAACCGTATCGCCTTCGTTTGACGACAGTTATCACCGGAGTTTGCTGCGTCCGTTCTATTATTACTTCGTTCCTCACAAAGCCCAACCACCACACTCCCAAGATTATTCCAAGACACCTACCTTCAAAACTCTTCAATTTTGTTACATCAGTCGTACGCTTCAGGTGCCGGTCCAGGGACTATGAAATATTCTAGTGTGAAAAAACCCTGTTAAATAAATAAATCAACCATGTCGGGAATCGATTCCGAGACTTCTTGCAAGGTAGGCAAATTCGCTGATCATTATACCACGAGGCAGAGATAGATCCCAATAGCCTAACTAAAAAAACATAACCGAAAAATCTTCTTAAATAATCAATATGTATAAATCTGTAAATAAATTATCTGTTAGGGCTCTACTTTGGTACAAATTAATATGTCAGCATGCGTTGCACTCCGAGTATAAACACAAGTTGGTACATGATTACAACACCAGGTTTACTAGTATGGAAGGGCTAGCTGTTCCTAGATATTGCAATAAATATGGCAAAACGACACTGCAATACAGTGTACCTAAAATATTTAACATGTTCCCAAACAATATTAAACACTCTGAGTTAAATACAGGCGTGAGACGTTTGCTCAAATTATGGTTAATAGAAAAACGTTTATTGTATTAGTGATAGTTTTTAATTTTTGATAATGTAATAGAATGTCATATGTAATATTTTTCAACTGCAATTATTATTAATGTAGGTTAATTATAAAAAATCGAAGCAATTTATAAGAACCTGCTCACGAGTTGTATGTATGCAACTCAGCAGAACTTTAATTTAAGACTATTTTGTAAATATTTTTGAAAAATAAATTTTAAAAAAGCGATATTCCACTATCATGCCATAAACATTTTAGTAACTTGCATGAAAGGCGTCGGTAAAGTTAAGTAATCCTTCAAAATAATGATCATAATATTTCAAATTGAACGTAGTTATAGACAGTCCACAAATGTGAAAAAGCGAGAAATTGGTGTTATCGGATATCGTAAGGTTAATTCTATTTTCTTTTTAAAAACAGGCCGCTTTTTACAAAAAACTGTAATTATCACCTTCCGAAAATAGTGATTATCACGAATATGGCATTTTTTAATTAGCAAAAAATACCTTAACACTAGGAAAAAATTACTGTTCCTTTAAACATGATGACGTAAAGATTAATGCCCCCAGAAATCTATTTCTCTTAACTAAAACTTAAGTGGATAAATAAATATTAATTTTATAAATACATCAATTTGAAAATACCTTTAGGTACTAAAAAAATATGTTTTAATACAGGTAAATTTACAAAGTGTTTTATTTTAAATAAATTCAAAATGTCTTTCCACAAAGTAAATGCTGAAACAATAAATAATATAATAAAATTATTTTTAATGATTTTATATCGAAGTGATTCTTTATATTTCAGTTCCATAATATAAATATAAAATAATCACTTAAATACATAATGACACAGCATACATCAGAGTATTACAAGGGCTAATTTTTTTCTGCAAAATCCACATTTTAGGTTGTGTGGTCAGCCAGATTTTAAAAATTGAAGCTGGTCTGATACATAATTAAATGCATTTTGTTTTACAAAAATAACAAATGTATGTATGCATTATTAATTAATTAATTTTCAAAGTAAAATACATTCCAACTGTTGTGTAGATTTAATTATTCACTATTGTCAGTTTCACTTTTCTGTGGCTGGCTGCTTTCTGCATAACTACGTTGAATTGATGTTATTAAATGTATAATAAATATTATAAAATCTAGAAATCGTAAACGAGTAACTCTATTTAGAATTTCTCCTTAATATTGTAAATACGTCGACTGTTTACGAAACAAGGCGAACCTATAAATAGGGATATTTTTTAAATAAGGGTGAGTTTAGCCGAGTTAGTGTTTAATTACTCACTTCACTTCTCTTTTCTTTAGATGGTTTTCGACACACTAATAAATTAGACTAAGCAGGTTGAAAAAAGCTTTTTCCTTTTCACAACCGTTTTTACAGATAATGATAATTAAGTCTCGGACTTTTTAAAGACATTTCAGACTTTTTGAACATTTTGACATAGCAAACAAGATTTATAGATATTTCAGGAAAAGTAAAATGACTTGTGGGTTATTTAAGAGATAATGTTTTCTCTAGATATATTAAAACAAAATTCTTTTTATATATATTTTTTTCTTTAACATAAACCGTTTTTAAAGCCGTATTCATCAACAGTTTCTACATAAATTCTTGCGTCGTTTAGACTGAATTACTTTTTTTTTTATTAATGTTTTTATAATTATACGTTTTTTATTCAGCGGTTTGCGTTTAAATTTTTTTTTACGTTACAATGCTTAGAAATATTATTAATTTAAAATTATCAAAAATCCTTTAATTTTCTTTGCATCATGCAAACAATAATAAAGGTTAGCGCTATGGAAAATTGGATATAAAAATGTTTTCTTAAGCGCGATAAAAAATTAATTACAGAAAACTTATGAAAAAATTTATAAATATTGTTTTAATAAAAATAAACTACTTTTAAACGTCACAGGTTCACGTGAACACGTGTCAACAATAACCAATAGCATTATGATATATTTCGAGTTTCTAGGTAGCCACGTATTACGACGTTTAGCGTGTTTTGACAGGTACGGGATTCTACTTTTAAATGTCTGAAAAACTCATCGACTTGAAATCATGACGTCACGGGCGGTGTAATTTCAAAACTTTGAGATCTCAGCGATGATAATACGATACATGTATTTTTTTCGCCTAATTTGATGGTCTATTAATAAAAGTATTTTTATTTTTAAGTGCACTTATAGGTACTGTATAAAAATAAACTATAATAAATCAATTTTGTGGTCAAACATTTTATTAAATATGAGTAAATAATTTAACTCAACTACTTACTGACTTTACTATTTCTACCAGTTTCGAGACGTACCCGTCTTTTCGCCAGGGCACTAATTACACTAACGGGAAAAACCAACTCAGATGCATACTCACACAAGATTAATTATTTAAAATATTTATTTCAGTACAAGTTGGTGTTGGCTTCTAATAACATGGTATTCTTATAATAACATATCAGCACGCAGGCTCGTTCAGCGCTACTTAAGTGAATGTATTTGCGTTTTGGTTTAATTAGTGTCATGAACATGGGTACGTCTCAAAACCTGTATATATAGAAAAGTCGGTAAGTGTTTATATACATTATTTATTTACATTTCATAGCCATGGGTTTTATTATTTTCTTTATTCATTGGTTTTTTTTTGTCACTGAGTCAATTTTTTCACGTATGATTAAGGTTTTTATAAGCCTTAATTTTTTCTTAGTCAATCTTAATTGTAATTGGTAATTTTATTTTATTATATTTATTATACATACGGCTAGTTACGGAAAGTTATGCAGAAAGCAGCTAGTCCACAACTTTACAAGAATGGGATTTTTGTGTTTTTAGGTGCAGTAAGGTCAATTCTATGTTAGCCTAATCTAACAGCCAGACCGGTTTCACACAAAAAACTGTAGTAATTACCTTCTAAAAATAGGGTTGATCACAAAAACGGCATTTCTAAATCTGCAAAAGACACCCACAGCAATGGAAAAATCTGATGGTACTGTAAAAATCATTAAAACTGGTCAAATATAAAATGAGATTTTTGTTTGTTTTATAAAATAATCAATAAAATCATCATCAATAAAACATCAACAGATGAAAGAATTGAAGGAATATAGATGCTCAAATATGGGCAGAATGGTGAATGTTACACAGTGTGTAAAGTGGCCACTTAAACCAGCCATTGACATGTCATAAGCCCTGTAGATGCCTAGACTTCTATATTACATTATCTTAAATGTTCTTCATCTCTGTTGTGATATGTTAATATAAACAGCTCCCCAGGGAGTTGAATCCAGTCCTTGTCTACAAAAATTTGGACAAACTCAAAATATTGTCGAAATAAAATAAACTAATCTATTCATTGTTTATTATTTGTCAAAGTCAAAAACATTCCAACTGTTGTGTAGATTTGATTGTTTACTCGTTTCAAAAAGGTGCTATTATCTCAGTTTCACTTTTGTATGGCTGGCTGCTTTATGCATAAGTACGTTCAATTACAACTGATAAATTAAGAAACATATGTATAAGAAACCGAACAAAAAGAACATAAAACTATGTAGTAAACACGATCAACACAAAATATTTCGAGCTAACCCATGCCAATACATCTTCATTCCACACTGTCTTAATAGCAAGGATATCTATGAAAAGACGTAGGATCTACCCCAAAAACTATGACAAATTGAATTATCGGCACACATTGGACATTTGGACACAAAAACAAAAGTTTCTCCTAGAAGATTTGATAACTTCTCGTGACACATAATATCTACTTTGAATAATATTTCGCAACATAATACATTTTTTAAAAGTTATTTTCATTTAATTTTCCCGATTTTCTTCACCGTTAACTTTCTAGCATACCGTATAATATACAAGTGTATAAAATTGATTTTTGAGATTATCTTTTCTGAACGATAGCCTTTTTGATTTCATCGAATCTCTTTGTAACATCCTTTGTTTGATATCCATTGATGGCGAAATGAAATAATTTATTTTATCTCGTGTGGTTACTACTAGTTTCATAGGTACAGATTTCCAATATCGTTATAGAGAATTTTGGTATACGAGGACTGAAGCTCCGAATAAATTCATATTGAGGGAGGACCGGCGTATTGTGACGGAAATTAATTTTGTATTGTCAAATATGACAGAAGGATCGGGACGATTTATCAGAAATCATATTGATAAAACTCCTTTACGATTCTTTTAATTCACGTACTAAAATATTTGATTTCAAAAACTGTGGAGAGAAGACAATATAAATTATCTTAGACTTAAAGTTATTTTATTTTATTTGAAAACCAACAGCTCTTCATATTAATATTTAGCATTCAGAAATATTGTACGGGCTCAAAAGCATTAATTGGTTTCCACAAATTGAACAATGTAAATTAAGAAATGTAATGCATATAATGATTAAATAAAAAACACAATTTCAGAGGAAACGCGGCCTTACTTTTCTACATACAACATAATATTCCCGTTATTAACCATTGAAGTACGAATGTGTGGTAAAACGATGTTTGAAAGGTACGCAAATGTCGAGATCCGTAAGGTGTAAGGCTCAGATATGCATTATCGACAGAATCAAGAAAGGGGTGCTGCTTTGGTTTGGAATGCAAAAAACGAGGAAGACCGAGAAAGACATGGCACGATCAAGCCCATCAAATACTTGAAGATGGACATGTCAAAAGAAGGAATAATACAATAATAATACTTGAACAAATACAAAGTAATACCACTTTCGGACAAAGGGATTTTGAGTATTATTCAATCAAAATATATAACCCACTTCCACTGTCTATTAAAACAATTAGTAACGAGAAAATGTTTAAAAAAGCTATAAAAAAATGAATAGTGGAGCTAGGTAGAAGTAAAATGGATTGTCTCATTCGCCCAAACCAATATTGAATCAATCGCTCCACAAGTGTATAGCTTATGTTAGGTTTTTGCCATTTTCATTGTGCGTTTTGTAATATAAATAACATAGATGTACATATACACCTAGTTTTTAAAACTGTGAATCTTATGTTAATTATCTCTGTTTATTAAGTTAGTCTTCTTTGTTTATTCTTTAATGTAAAAACATTTCAAAAAATTATATCGTTAAGTGTCCTCGGCACGGGTAACCCACCCCAGTGAGGACACATTATTTTTATTGTTAATTATAGTTTGTTAGAGATAAATATGTATAAATAAAATAAATCGGCTTGCGTGCATAAGAAGATGTATGAATGTAGAGGAAGCGAGGTCTGTATGCCAAGATATAGTGATATGGCGTTCTATCCTCTCTGCCTACCTCTACGGGGAAACGGCGTGTTGGTTTGTTTGTTTGAGTATCTCTATCGTTCTGCTTTTTTAATAATTTGTTTCTATTGGGAGCTAGGACCATCGTAAAACCTAAAAAAGCGCCAAGTTTGACCTGTCGTCTTCGAACGTATGGTTCATAAATATGATTAATAATTTTGCGAAACGGAAAAAATACCGACATAGAAAATTTCATTTTGATACATTCTTAAAATTAATAACCAAATTGGTTCAGTTTAGGGGTTTGAAAAACGGGATAGCGAAACGTCGATGTTATCGATTTTAGTTATGCAAAATCAGTTCCACGTGCAGTTGTATTTTTTTACAGTATCGGGAAGGCATTTGCGACAGAGTGACAGAAAACCAATGTTCAAATAGCTATTAATTAAAATTATGAGGCATCGCTTATCCTCTCAAAATAACCGAAATATTCTTGTAAATGAAGCGGAATAAGAACGTGGAAAGATAAGAGAAAGGAAGAATTTTTTAAATATACATAATTAGTATTACTGTACCTGTTAAGCTGCATATTGAAATTTGAGTGCTTATTCTGCCAGTAGTCAGCACTGAAATTAATTTAAGTCTTTATCTTTAAATTCAGAATTATGTACTGAACAGAAGCTGCGGTAAAAATGGCATATTTGTAATGTTTTATATTTTCATTATTTCAACCTTCCTTCTGTCTACTTCTTAGTGTAGTGGGTAGTGAATTTTACATACCTGCTTTAAATAAGATTTTTTCCCCAGGTTTGTACAAAACCTTAATAAAAAATGTGTGTTTTTCACTTACCCGGTATTTACATTGCCTTTATGTAAAGAATCACACAAATCATCTAGATTTGCTGTAAAAAGTTAAACACCGCAGTTCCCTATAAACCGTTAGGTGCGGATAAAAGTAAGAATAATAAGAAATTTTTGAATTAAGGCTTTGAGTCAAAGAAAACCTTTTTTTGTGGATTTTCATAAAGCTTTTTAAATGTTTTTCACCAAATTAGTACATAATTTTTTACATAATAAATAATATATTCATAATTCAAAAATGCAATTTTTGTAAGGTTATTTTACTCAATTTTTTCCACAGTCATTTACCTTTACACCTTCCTTAAATCATATCTGTATGCGAGAGGTAAACTACGGTCTCTCCAAATATGCTGAAATTGAGTTATTATGCTGTCGAAATAGAAATTTTCATGCTCTATTACATGGCAAATAGCATTAACTCCTAATTTCTTCAATAGCTAAGATAATTTACTGTTGTAACTTCAGAGCAAATAAGAGGCCAAGGGCAGTGAGAAAACAAACAGTACACCCAAAGATTTTTTAAATGTGTATTTTCGCAATGTGTATCAAAATATTTTAGAAAACAAATTGACTTTAAAATCTCTTATTGAAACATGTAAAATGTTTAAAAGATGAAAAATCTTTAATTTTCCTCTTCTAAAAAGTTGGGTTTTCGGAGATACTGTACTTTACGTTTTCGTTCACTAATATTAATGCAACAAACATGCTTTTTTAAAGTTGAAGTTTATTTATACTGTTGTGAAAAAAGATGCATATTTTCTTATTAAAATCTTTGTTTCGTCTTGTTTTCTCCTTTCTATAAATGCTTTTTTTTCCCCATTTATGTTGTCAGTCGTGTATATAAAATAAACGGTTTATATACGTGCACAATTTACAATCTTATGCAGGAGAAGTTAATAATGGTTTTCATATGACATACACGTTGCACAAAAAATATTCAAACGCATTTGTATAATAAAAAATAATGTGGATGTACAAATATTCATAAAACATGTATGTCGTGTCTTCATTCTTGCGAATATTTTTTACTCCTCCTTCGCTTTCCTCAGCTTCGCCCTTGCTTTATGATTCATATCTCACAAGCCTTTAAGACTCGCACACGGCCTTTAAAATGTCGCTTTGTATTTTTAAAATAGGCTTTTTTCATTTGTACGCGAGTCACGCGTTGGATATTGCAAAACGGCAGAACTACCCGAGATGTGAATGATTCGAATTGCATCTTAACATTCACCGCACGCTGGGAGCGCATTTCACATTGCAAATTGCAATCTATGTAAAAGTGACAAATCATCCCGCCCTAGCGGAGAGACAAAGGAGAAAGAAGATAGAAAAAAACCCTATTAGATGTCGTCCCTTTTTATTATTGCGACTTTTGCCATGAAGTTGTATAAGTGTACACATTTATGAATATTTCAAGGGATATCCTTTCGACTCCTTACTTTAGTTATTCCAATGCGGAGGGGAAATGAAATGTAATTCGGGCAAAACGCATCGCGGTTCGTATTCCAGTCGCATTTTCTAAAGCTCTTTTCTTAGGGTAGGTTGTAGGGCTTAGTTTTATCTAGATTGGTTTTATTTCCCCCGTTTTGAGTATTTTACTCCAAGTTTAAATTACGTTATTATTTTATTAACAATAAAGCTTCGCACGTTCTATATTCTCCTAAATGATACCAATTAAACGCCACGTAACCATTTAAATACGTACAAATATGGAATATTTAAATCCTATAAGTAGCGCAAATTTCTCTTTCCAGTATTTCAATACCCACCATAGAAATAAAAAATGCAAAATCGACTCTTAAGGTTTGATGACATTGTTATGTTGTGTTTTGGGGTGGTGTGTTGGGGAGCTATCTGACGTATATCGTCGCCGTTGTCACTAGGTACATGAAAAAACATAATTTTGAGAAATCGCAATTCGAAAGTTTGGAAACCAAACCAAAATCTGACTTTATGTGTTTTGGAGGTTTTATGTATACAATATAATTCGTTTATGTCATTTCAATAAATTCCATCCGTTATTTTTTTTCTTTCGATACATTAAAAAATATCTCGAAGATTTTTAATGAGGCAAGTTGGCTTAAATTTAGTAAGTGACGTTTGCTTGTTTACAATCTGGAAAATGCAAGA
Source organism: Micrasema longulum (assembly GCF_059751315.1). Taxonomy (NCBI): domain Eukaryota; kingdom Metazoa; phylum Arthropoda; class Insecta; order Trichoptera; family Brachycentridae; genus Micrasema; species Micrasema longulum. The sequence goes on from NW_028277229.1 coordinate 197,111, forward strand.
TATAGGTGTTAGTTAAAACGAAATAAATATTAAAAATATTTTTTATAATAATAGGTGGTTAAAAACTAATTTTTATTTAAATAAATATTTTAAAACATGTTTTTTTTTAGTTGTAATATATACAAATATAAAGTCACACAGTAAAAAAAAATAATTTGGATTTACGCAACTTTTTTCCAAGTAAGTTGGTGACGTTTCTCTTAAACATAATGTTACGCTTCATATGGCATATTCAACTCAAAACTGTCATTTTTAGGGTTAGTGACTTTTATCTGAATGGCAACACATAGCTTCTTTGTATTTTATATGGTCAGAATAACATTGCTCTAGTACGGTGTGTCGTGGTGCGTTACGATGCAGTCCCGATCTAACACTTACAAAAATGGCGCTTTATGAGTTATCTATAATAATTATTATAACGATTTTTCATAGGCTTAATTTCGAGGCTATGCTGAGTTGGGATACAACATAATAGCAAGTAGAAGTATGAATATTATTAAAGAATATTAAAAATAAAAATGATTACATTTGCATAAATTTTAATTAACATCTGGAAAGACACGCTTAATAGTATATAAATCTATGTAACATCTCGCATCTAAAAGGGTACTCGCAAGGGTTCGCTTTCGACCTAATAAAGCTCAGCCGAAATCAACTGAGGGTTATCGCTATTGAACAAACACCTTGCGAGAATGAAAATTTCCGAAACTTCTAGATGAAGGTTTTGCAGTGCATATGAGGAAACACCTATTCAAATTATATATCGTCGCTTAAGCGGCAACATGACCAATCTCATGTTTTTACTAGATTGAGATAAGTATGTAAAAAACTTTGTAGCCTTCTGAATCGACCTGCATACTCAGTGTTGACATACTCCCACTAGAGGCGCCACAAATCGACTCATATTAACATGACATATCAAAATTTTCTAGACAACATGACGTATATCTTATTCAGTTTTTGTCTTTCCCGTAAAGTGCAAAAAAATTAGATAGGTCATGTGGCCGCTCAAGTTAAATGAATGTGATGCTTTAAAAGAAGCCTTATCCTCGGGGGACCACTGGTTAAACCCGAGGATGTTAAAGAGCTCGCCCTCTACCTAAGGGATCTAGGTTTGGAGGGTAGATTTAGCAAAATGAGAACTCTCGCCTTCCACACAGTAGCCAGGCTCTTTATAGTTTTGGGCTTGGAGGTCAAGAACTATTCACGGGGACTCGTCGCAATATATCTTCACAGCTCGGAGTGACATCAGGAGCTTGCGTAGCACTGACTTAAATAAGAATTAGAATAAATGTCACGCAGAAGTTTCCTTCAATGGCCGTTGTCCTACCGTCCTGTGAGTCACGTTGTGAAAAGCGTTACTCTTATAAATTTCTGTCATGTCATGCATCTTCAAACTTCTGACAAAGTGAAACAAGTGTTACATAAACAGCGTAAAACATACAACTCATCAACATCTTCACGATAGCGGTATCCGTGTGATAGTAAAAGTACAGTGCTTCATAAAAGAAACAAACGGAAGAACTTTAAAGGAGTACAATTTTTATACAGTCCACCAATTCATCCTTTTATCAGCGTACAAACCCTGAAAGGTTATCAGCTGACCAAACATTCAATAGTGTACTATTCAATCCATTTCGTTGAACAATAAACGATTTCAGATGATTTAAAAAAATCCATCTTGCCGTTTTCCCATAGTCGTAATCAGAGATAGTAGAAAGCTACCCCACTCCGTATTTGTATACAAATCTTGCTTCTTCTACATGAATACATCTTTTTATGGACTCATGATGATTGTTCTGACTGAGGATATGCGGTGAAGACCAGTTTGATGAATGGGTATTTAAATGTAGTTTTTCTGACACTCTCGCAGTTGCCTCTTCAATACAAATTGGACTGATTATACCTAACTATAATGATCCAAACCGAGGTCTCGCATTCCCGATTCTCGCGCCCCAAAAACCGAATTTGTTTTTCTTTTAAATATATGTGTAAAGTAAAGTGTGTAAAGTGGTCACTTAAACCAGGCAATGACAGGTCATAAGCCCTGTAAATGCCTAGACTTCCATATCCCTTCTCAAAAACGTTTTCACTCTCTGTTAAAATAAATTTATATATAAAATTGTTGGTTGGTCCTAGCTCCAATGAGAAACAATTTATCAAAAAAGAAAAAAAATATTGTGTGAGAAAAAAAATCGTTACGCTAGTGCTGCATCCAAGAAAAAAATACGTTTGTATGAAAAAAAGTCACGCATACATGTCCATCTTGATACTATATTCATGTTATGTATTTATGGGTCTTCCTCGTTTTCTGCATTCATTAACGTTTCTTCTCTGTCCATTATCTCTACGAATCCAAACCAACACAACACTTCTTTCTTGATTTTGTCGATAGTGCTTGTCTCGGCCTTACATATTTTCATCTTTCACAACACGGACTATCTCTTCGTTCTAGTAACGAGAGAACCCTTTTAATACCCTGTCATCGCTCTAATTCTTGCCTCTTCTTTCACAGTAGTAGCCGCTCGATGGAATTATCTACCCACTAATGTTAGAGACGCCCCTTCTTTATTTACATTAAAGTCAAGATTGAAATGTCACTATCTAAATATTTAAATTGTTCCTTTATCCTTCTTCTTCCTTCCTACCCTCTCTCCTCTCTTCATAGTATAGTGTTATTTTTTTTTAAATATATTTATTTTTGTTAACTTTATTAAAATTTTTGTGTAAAATTGTAAGATTCAGTATGTCCATGTATTTATAATTTTCTCAAACTGAACGGTTTGGATAGGTAGGAAGAAATTTCCTTAAGGCAATATGCCGGCCCTTATATGTATGTAAAGTGTCAAATAAATAAAAAATAAAATACATATAGTAATGCATGAATCTCGACATTTGTGCAATCGTACATAGTTTTGCATTTCGATAGCATTTGATATTATTAAATTAAAAATCAAATTAACTAACAGTTTTCACTGCTAGTTTAGTTTACGTAACATTAAACTGCGTCAGTAATATAACTCCAATTAGAAAAATTAACAGTAACATGAATAAGTATCTCTAAAAAGTTGCAAAATGTGCTCTGATAACAGAACCTTATTTTCGCGAATAGCATGTTCTATCGAAGGCATTTCCCAACCCCTATAGAAGTGAGGGAAATAATATTACAGCTGTTGGGCATTAAATAATTTCACTTCTGTTATTATACTGGTAATATTTTGTTTATTAGGATACTTCAACCCCTCTCCCTCTTGTTTTGCTTAATGTCTCTATCTTCCGAAATAAGGTATTCCAGGATTTATATTACGATCTTCAGAAATTCATTAAAATTGTGTTGGAAATGGGGAAACAAAGGATTTGCCTGTATTAAAGCGGTTTATGATTATTTGTGTATATTTTTAATTATTTTTTTTAATTACTATATATTTTGATAAAAACATTTAAAAACAGTAATAAACAATAATCATTCGTGTATCCACTTCCGATAATGCATAGGTCATTGATAATGCTTAGGGTATAGATTTAAATGTCAATTGTCTTTTGTATGTTGACAATGCCGTGCTTCTTGCTAACAACAATGAGGAACTGCAATTCTTGGGAACAAATTCTACGATGTATGCAAGGGAAGCGATTTGCTGATGAATGCCGATAAATCGATCGTGATGGTTTTTGAAAGAAATAAAAGTATGATTAAATGTGAAATCACTGTGAATGGAGTTATACTAAAACAAGAAGAGGAGTTTGTGTATCTGGGAAATATTTTTACTAGGGATGGAATGACTGAGAAAGATATTGAAAGGAGAGTGAGTGCCGGGAACAGAGTGAACAGTGCACTTAAATCAACCTTGGCAAATAAATGTTTGTCGCAAGAGGCAAAATAAGCAGTTCACAATGGAGTCCTGGTCCCGACCTTGATGTGTTGGAGCAAATTATGGACTTGGAAAAATAGGGATGAAAGTAGCTGTCGAAATGGGATCTCTCAGGCGAATGTGCGGTAAAACTATGTACGATAGACGCACAAATGTTGGGATGCGTACATTATGTAAGGCTGAGACAAGCACTATCGACAAAATCAAAGAAAGAAGCTTTGCGCTGGTTTGGACATGTAGAGCAAATGAACAGCAAAAAAACGGGTAAGAATATTTACAATGCTAATGTTGATGCACGCAGAAAAAGAGGAAGACCGAGAAATACATGGCATGACCAAATCGAACAATGCAAAGATAGAGTGATGTGGCGTTCTATCCTATCTGCCTACCCCTACGGAGAAACTGCGTAATGGTTTTGTTTTTTATTTGTTGTTGCATTGAATTTGTAAACTGTACGTTACGTAAAGGTATGTTGGTCAATTCAGGTCAATAACAAACGCTATCTTCATCGGTGCATACCAAGATGGTATACTCAACTTCTCTACTATCTCTATCTACCTCGGTATTCTCTACCGACTTGTCATCTCTGACGAGATATGGTCAAATTCAATAAATGAGTAACGTTGAACATTTTTTTCGGCGTTCCTTACCTAATTAAAGTAGTTCTCTTTTGTATTTTAAATAAGCTTCTGTGATAAAAAGTGGCCACTTCGAAGCTATTATAAACTCACATAAATCCTGATTAAAGGCAAAAATTCTCGCTTGAACATGACTTTCGTCCTTATTTATTTACCGAGGTATTACAAAGCTGGCTCTTTTTACATCTCAATATTATCTACATTCCTGAAGATAATGAAAAAGATGAAAAAAATATACTTACTAAATTTATTATTTATGGTGGAAATGTTTGTACAGTTAGGTGATACTATATGTTAATAGGGCAGCAGTTGGCCACATTATCTCTGTATCTAGCCGTTCGGATTCAAAACTAACAGTTTTTTTAGAATTTAATTCTACTTCAATCTTTCGAACAAAAATTGCTCTGTGGAACATAATTTTTGTAACAAAATTTAATGAGTAGATATGTGTACCGTGATGTACTAGTCCTCTAGGTACAAATCGATGAACCTACCTCAAAACTTGAAGATAGAGCGTCGGTAGTGTATATTCGTAAACGCTCAGCAGAAATTATTTTCAGCTATAACGTCACTTTATTTTATTATTTTATTTTATTTTATAAGGTAATTAACAAAGATACATATAAGAAAACATAATTTTTTTTAGTATTCAGACGCTACAATTCCACATGCATATAAATGTTCAATCATATTTTAGAATTACACAAAATAGATAGAAGTAATTTTTTTGTTTTTTTTTGTTAATATGTTTAAAATTTCTAATACAAAACACAATTCAATAAAATAAAAAGGTTGTACATGTGTGCCTATTAGCTAAAATATATTCCCATGAGATTATTCACAAAAGGTGGGAGAGTGTCATAAAAATTACGATTTTGTTATTTCGGCAGTACATATTATATTTCAGACACATACGGGCCATAAGTGTGTGGTATGCTGCATTACTTGAAAACAAAGGCCATTTTAACATGTCTTGATGTTTGCGTATTCTCAAATCCGCATTTTTGTATTTTATTGAGGAGGTTAGTACCTACTTTAAAGTTAAATATTTTACAGAGAAATTTTATATCGAAAACAACGCGGCGTTTTGTCAGAGAATCAAAATAAAAATGAGCTAGAAGTTGCTCGTAATTTGAATTTGAACGTGGGTTAGAAATTTATAATAATAATCATGATGAAGGTATGATGTCCTTAACTTCCGATTGTAATCGCGGCCCTGGTACCTCAAGCACGCGTCAATTACTACACTACCGATGTTGCTTTCTCCACTTGGTTTTCTTTTTCAGGATTTTCTCCTGAGAGTACCCATCCAATTGAAAACACCCGTCAAGGATTTTGGTTATTTTCACACACATTATTATATTATTTATCCGCCTGGACTCAGACAAACCTTTATTACTGAAGAAAAAAGATCTATCGTATTTTTTCCACGTGTCTTTTATTTTATAATTATCCTTAAATGTTTTACATATTTAAGAATCGTGTATATTAAACTTGTTTCACCGAACTGGTTAAAATTGTAATTCTCTCCCAGCCCCTATTTCTGACAAGATAGTCACGGAGCAGTGGAATTTGTCCGACGAGTTAACAAGGGGGTGCCAAAATATGATTAATCACTCTCTTCAAGAGGGAGTACAAATGTCAACGAAATGTCATTGGCCGTGACGTCACGCTCTAGATTTGGCGCCATCTGCTTACCCTTGCCGTCCCAACCTAGGGAGGATTATCCAGTAGGTATACGGACAGAAATTTCAGTCTGGAATCCCACAAAAAAAAATTGGATCTATATCCAGTTTTAGTTTTTAATTTGAATGTATCCACATAAACTGGATATCTTTACATATATAATTCCTCTGTACGTGTGATGTCACCGTACTCCTCCTAAACGGCTTAACCGATTTACGTGCGGGTTTCAGAGAAATATAGATCTTTGCGCTGTGCGTGTTCGCAGACATTAAAATCTTTAATCAAATATGTAAAAAAGAAGTTAGGTGCATAAATGTTTTATTTATCGATCTACCAGGATTGCATTCGAGGAGAATGCATTTGCAAAATAATGGAAAGATGTTGTTTTTTGTGCACAAAAAAAGTGTGTTTTTGAATGTTTACAAACAGCATTTGTTTTTTGTGGATCTCAATCAGATACTTTCCTTAAATTCCTTCTAATTTCTATCCATTTATTTCTTGTTACTGGATTTTTGGTAATACTAAAATAATATTAAATTCAATACGTTTTTGAAAATCGTATTCCCACATAAGTACACCCCTCTGTTGGTGAGAAGACAGGAGTTTGACGTTTGCAAAAAGAATGCCATATATAAAAATATTTATTTTATGTTTTGGAATTCAACCATAAACAAGTACCTAGGTACCTACTTGAATTCAATATAAACAATTTTTAGTTTTGGAATTCAATCACAAACAAGTACCTAGGTACCTACTTATCAATGAAAAGTTTTTTGCCAACGTTCGGGCAGGACAACGTCTGTCGGGCCCGTTAGTGAAATATAAAACTATACTTTGTGATGCGTTTCGTCGACATTATCAAACTAATTTGAATTATTACTCGAAGTCTTATATGTTGATCGTGTTATTAAATATGTTGTATACTTGTTTTGTATAGTTTTATGGTCTTTTATTCAGTTTTTTGTACATATACTCGTATGTTTCTTCAAATAACTGTTGTCGTTGGCTTAGCTCGTAAATACTATAAACACATTATATGTGAATCTTTATACTTTTACTACACACAATTAGTGTGCGGACTTTAAATCTATTTCGTGAGATAGAGAACATTATTTTCAAGATACGTATGTACATATTTTTATGTTTGGAGTTTTTTTTAAATAAAATTGTGAAAGAAAATTATTCTCATTTTATATAATTGACATATTAATGAGAAGGTATTTCAATTCAATTGATTTGTCGTTGACTTGCGATCTTTGTCTCATAGTCTGTCTAGAAATATCGTATCTTAAAATAATTATTACTTGCAAGTTCAACGACTCCGTTTCACCTACGGCTAGAAAGGCGTATCATATGTGAAAGTCTGTGCTTACTTTTGATCTTATGAGTTTTTTACATTACGTTTGATCCTCGTCTGGTTTGTTGTTTAGTAGTAGACGCGTTCGCCTACCATAATGAGGTCCTGAGTTCAATTCGTGGCAGGGTAGACATGAAATATTGATTTTCAAAGGTTTTTTGAACTGCAATATTTTATTTACTTATTTTTATTTATTAAATACACATATGGTGGATGTTTGTTACCCACTAAACGTCGGGTTATGTCGACTGCCTAGTAGGTTCTACATAAATTGCTAAATATTTATCCGCGTTGATATCGTTCCGTAAAAAACGTCTCGTGAGAACGTTTTTTACTTCACGCTCGATTTGGATAAATCTTCAGACTAACATGGTATGTGTAATGCACAGATAGAGTAAAAAACTGTACTGACAGTTTAATTACCTTTTATTAATACAAAATAAACAATATATAAACTTTACTAAATTTAATATAATAGAAAATGGAAATACTTAAAAATAACTTGAGAAATCTAATTTGTAAAACGTAAAATAAAGCAGTTAAGAAAAATTATGAAATCGGAACAATTAAAATTAAATCACGTTTTTGTCTAAAGAACGTGTGTCACCGAACACAGCCAAAACGTTTCTCGTCCTGTCCGTCGCTTGGACCTGGCGCGCGACGTCTCGTGTGACGTCTATAGTGTTGCCACACACATAATACGTAATTTTACCAAAGCACAATTCTTAATGTTCATTTCCCGACTTGTTAGAAAATCCGTGTTAAGTCGGGACTCTTCTGTATTAAAAGCAATACATTTATGAATACTATGAAACATCCAAATACAAAATACATAACTAAAATTGGATCATTGTTTCTGGACTGTTACCTGAAATGTAAGACTGATCACATTCCCTTGTGCAACAGATGATCGAACTTCGCTGCATTTGCGTATCGATGCATTGTCCTATGTACATCTGGGTGTGGACAGCGGGATGATGATGCTAATAAAATTTAGTTTTCATAATTATAGCAATAAAAACTTTTTTAAACTAACTTTTTTTTCAACCATGTTTTGAATTTGTCCAAATTTTTGAAGACAAGGACTCGATTTGACTCCCTGGGGAGCTGTTTATATTAACATATTACAACAGAGATGAAGAACATTTGAGAGAAGGTAATATAGAAGTCTAGGCACCTACAGGGCTTATGACAATTGAAAAATTGTTTTCAGGCGTTGCCTAGTATGTGAAATAATAGTCAGATGAATCTTCACAACAATAAAGGTTTCAGCTCTTTAACTTCACTCAAATCAACAAATGGAAGAATTGAAGAAATATGGATGTTCAAACATAGGCAAAATGGTGAATGTTACACAGTGTGTAAAGTGGCCACTTAAACCAGCCGTTGACAGGTCATAAGCCCTGTAGATGCTTAGACTTCTATATTACCTTCTCTTAAATGTTCTTAATCTCTGTTGTAATATGTTAATATTTTTTTTTTAATCACTGATATTTGTGGTTACGAAAGAAGTAAAAAAAAACTGTGCTACTCACGCTTCTTATTTTTTCAACGAAACAGTATTATTAATCTGAGATTTCTTGACACGAAGAAAATGGTTTTTTTTTGTTTTTAATTTTTCAAATACAGAATTATTTTAACACTTAGACTTTATTCTCTGAATTACACGTAAGTCTAGGTGTGCCAAAACGGCCTCTTAGATTGTCTGTAAATTTTCCGCTTTTCATAACATCTCAGCTTTTCCGTCAGAATGTAATCTCCACGTAAGCTTTATTTCATCTTGTTTCCATCCTGAAATATCGCATCTCTCACCGTGCAATCTCGGATCTAACACCTGCGTTCTTACCTCACCTGACGGTTCCATACCCCTTCCTTTATATATAATGTTCTGATATGTCTTCAGTTTCCATTGCATCCGGAAACATTTTCGTTCGTTGTTTTGTGGTTACTTTACTGAACAGAGACGTTGCCGAACAGACTGTCGTTTGAGTGGGATGTGGGTGCTTTTATTTTAAAGGAAATGTCGTGGGAATTAAGTGAAACATTATTTTAAAATAAAATAAATAAAACAACTTTGTTTTTAACCACAATTTTTTATTTTTCACCGATCGGTTTCAAAGCAAACAAGCTTCATCTTCAAGGTTTTAGTAAATAAGTTTGTTTGCTTTGAAACCGGTCGGCGAAAAATAAAAATTAGTGGTTAAAAACAAAGTTGTTTTATTTATTTTATTATAATGAATAACCACAAAGTTAGTGCTTCAAATATAATCTTTATATTAGAAACATTATTTATTTATTTATTTTTACATAAACAGCATAAATTGCCTTTAACATATATTAAAAATAAATATGAAACAATATTTTGAGTTTGTCCAAATTTTTGTAGACAAGGACCGGATTCAACTCCCTGGGGAGCTGATAACATTAAAATATTACAACAGAGATGAAGAACATTTCAGAAAAGGTAATATAGAAGTCTAGGCATTTACAGGGCTTATGACCTGTCATTGGCTGGTTTAAGTGGCCACTTTACACACTGTTGTTTTCAAGCGTTGTCTATTAGGTGAATTGGTTCAGCCTGAAGAATCTTACCCACATGATAAAGGTTTCAGCTCATTTACTTCACGAAAGTCAACAGAATTATTAGTTGAAAAAATCTGGATGTTCAAACATAGGCAGAATAATTAATGTTACTTAGTGTGTAAAGTGGCCACTTAAACCAGCCAATGACAGGTCATCAGCTTTGTAAATGCCTAGACCTCCATATTCCCTTCTCAAAAATGTTTTCCCTCTCTGTTGTAACAAATTGAAAAACATTAGGATATTAACAACATTAATCTCTTACTTAACAGAAATATTCAACCGTAATTTTATAATGGCTGCTAGTGAAATGTCACTATTGAAAGTCAAATGAAAATAGTTTATTGGGATATAATATGTTAATCTGTCAACACTCCATAAACAATATTCTTGGAATGTTTCTTTTAAACACTAAAATAATACAATTTTCTTTCTTTTTGCTCCAAAACATCGACTCGCTACTGAGTTTCAAAACATTCTTACTCAGTGATTTCATAATATTTTGTTTTGGTTTATTTTGGTCCCAACGCTTCCAGAAGCAGTTCTCACGAAGATGTTTATGAAGCTAATAACGCTATTAACAGGACAGTTTATGATGTGAGGATGAGAATGCTCCAGAAATAAATCTTCTGCATTTTTTCGTAGACGCAGTTTCACAGGACCTTGACTCATATGTTATTAAAATATCATTGCTCTTATTAGTATTAAATACTTTATTTAATTATTAGTGAAAAGTTTTATGATATTTAGTCATTATAATAATAATAATTGTTTTAAAGGTTAACTACATTGGATTATTGTAAACCGCAAAGGCCTTTTGAAATATGATCTCACCCTATATGTACTTATAACGTAACAGGTTTTCAAAATTATTAATTAATCAAAAATAAAAAAAATTAATAAATCGTGACCAGTCGATAAAATAAGCCCCTGGAAATCCTTTTGTTTTTTTCAAAAGGCTTTTTTTATTTATTGAGTATGCGTTTATTTTACAGAACTCAATTTTAGAACCTAAATTTCAAGTCTGTTGAGTCATTAGTCTGCTTATTTGACTTATTTTTTTTGTAAAAAATCGGATAAGCTTTTCGCCCTATTAAAACATTTTTAAAACAAATGTGAAGATTTTTTATTCTGCAGGTTCTTATGTACTGCTTTTTAAGTCAAGGTACTTAAATTATATATTTTCTGTAGTAATTATCTCGATGTATATCAATTCATTAATTTCATCATCTGTCAATAAATGTTTACCATAAAATATTATCGATTTCTTCAAAACACAAATAATATAATAAAATAAATAAAAATTTGTTTTTACATCATCATAATCATTCCCTTTCCACAACTTATGGTGCATAGAGCACTGCATTGATACGCCAATCGCAGCATGTCTTGATCTTTGTTGTTACATAAAGGTAAGATGACCAGTCTTACACTGCGGGGACTATATTTCATACAATTTCTACAAGACTATATTTCATACAAGACTATATTTTATACAATTCCTCTTTCTTCTCTAACTCATATAGTGTCCATGCGGCTCAACTGTGGAATCATCTCCCATCCACCATCAAAGATGTTACTACATTATCTCTGTTTAAATCACGTCTGAAGAAACATCTCCTTTCTCTTCCTTAATCTCTCCTCCTTTCCTTTTTTCCTCTTTCCTCTTTTTTCCTTTTTTCCATTGAGATAGTTTTGATTTAAGGTAATTTATAAACACATACGTTTATTTCTATTTTTTAATATTTTAAACTTTTTAATCTTTTTTTTTCTATTGAATATGTTCTGTAACTTGAATTATAAAAATAAAACTTTTATTTTATTGGTTGGTTGGAAGAAATTGCCATTTGGCAATAAGCCCGCCAATGTACAAATAACATTATGTACAAAAAGTTAAATAAATAAATATAAAATATTCTAGTGTTTCTACGTAAATACCTAAACTCCTGACCATTTGGTTGCCGATCGTTACCTCGCCTCGCAATTAACTAAATATACCCTTTACACGCGAAGCCTGATGCGTTATATTTTTTTTTTATATCAAAAATATTTTTTACTTTGTGGTTTGTCATTTCACGCTTTTTTATTCTAAAAAATTTGTACAAACCACTTTGAGTTTGACTGGATTTCGAGGTTACTTCCTCATTATCAGGACTTACTCGCGTTGCTATTTATTTCATAAAATATTCTATTAAATAAACAGTAAAATGAAAGACGGAAAGAGAAAGAGGATAATAATATGAATCATAATTAAATGTTGAGTCAACTAAATGTTCTTTCATTCTGATTTTAAATTTACGTGAAGTTTCGCCTATATTTAAATATGGGCAATTTAAAGTATTTTATTTATAAATTCCCGAATGAATCAATTTATTATCCTTATCTATAAAATTTGATACAATTTTACCTATTTTATTACTAGTATAAAATGCTGGCCTTATATTGTCAGATATGAGCGATATTACTACTAAATGAGTTAATGTATATAATTTTACGCCAATTGCTGTAATTTCGGAACAGGTATTTACTACAATTAGTAATAACATACAGTATTATTGTTATCAAAAACATTTTTCACTTTGTGGTATGACATTTTACACTTATTTGTTTATAAATTTGTATGTGTGGTGTGTGGTGTGTAGTTTATACAAATTTATAAACAAATAAGTGTTTAATAGACAGTGCCTAATATTATTGCTTATATTTTAATTTTGCTCATTTGTATATTTCTTACCTTCTTCACTGTTTTGCAAACAGATCATAATAAAACTATACTTTACTTAAACGCCCATTTTTTGGCATTGAACTAAAAAGAACTAAATTATAATTATTATTAGGAGAATTTTGAGGATGACATATTTATTTATTTCTTTGGTTTATTTTTATTTTTTTGTTTCAATATTATTAATGAAATTTATTTTGTAGCCATTATTAAAAGCTTTACGTAAATTAAAAATTCTAATCAAAGAACATATAAAATGTCTCAATAATAATAACTTCTCAGAGTACGCAAATCATCTCATATCCTAAAACCATAATTTTAATCAAGAAACGGCTGTATAATATAATAACGGCCCATAATAAGTAATCAATTTAATAAAACTTCCAGTCCTTTTTTAAAAACAATCCCTTTGTGATTCATATTTTATTTTTTATTTTATTTTTATTTATTAAGGATAAACAACAATTGTTATATAAGAATACTAAATATGAAAAATAGTAGATACATGTTGAAGTTTTTCACAAATATAATAAGAGAACGTGTTACACAGTAAAGAGAAAAAGTGGAGTGAAGTGGAGAAGTGGAGGAGAGGAATTTTCATAATATAGTTGACCAATTCAAAATATTGATATTATAATAAAATAAACATAATTATAGAAACATAAACTTATTACACACTGACAAGTATATTATTTTACAGTGTTTCAAAGAGTTTTTTTTTTGAAGTCACAAAATTTTGTATTAAAAATATATAAATGGGGACAAAGTGAATTAAATTTGGAGCAGCTACAATAAATAAACGAGTTTTGAACATAATTTTTTTTGGGCAGTAAATTATTAAAAAAATGAACTTGTCGTGTTGACTTTACGGGACAATTGATTGAAATACGCTCCAAGAGATATGGACTTAAGATAAAATTGTTTAAAATTTTGAAGAGGAAAGACAGATCAGAAATGCTTCTACGTTTAGTAAGGGAAGTTAAACTATGAAAGGAAGAAGCGTATATCATCCTCTTTCTCTCTCTTTCTTTCATTCTTCTGTTTTTTTCGTACAATATTTTATAATATAAATAGCAACACGAGTAATAATAAGTTAGTTTTATTCCTGGTGATGAAGAAGTAACATCGAAACCGATCGACTTGTAACTATAAAGTTTAAGTTGTTTATACAAATGTACAAATAAATTAGTATTATTTATGTTTCTAGACCTTAGAGTAATAATTTTCTATAGAAGCCCTTAAGCTCTATTGCTTATCTAGAGTATGTTGTATCGCTGTAGTTTCTAGCCAACTTTTATTTGGTATTTTTTTTTATAAGAGAAATACTTGAGTTCGTATTATTTACTCAAATATTAAAATTTTAAAAAAAATATTAAAAGTCGAGGGTAACTTCTGCTGGAAAAATGGAAATCGAGTTGTGGGATTTGAACCTAAGGCCTTTTAGTGAGTCCACATTACTACTAAGAGACCACAACCCGGTTCGTCAATAATCATAGAATGGTTTTTCTGCATATTGGCATTTTCTTATAGGTTATTACTCTAAGATCTAGACTTAGATAACTGTATAAGAGAACCTTCAGTACTCATCTTTACATTGGTTTGAAAATGTCTTCATAAGGCGAAACGAGTGTCCCATTTTGAAAAAAAAAATGGGTATATCATATCAGTTTATTTTAAATATTAAGGATTTGTTTACCGGTTGTAATGTATATGATAATTCATGACTAAAATATATGTGATTAAAATATTTAAAAATAAATATAATTCAACATAAATGAATATTATTGTACGAACATATTACTCAGTAATCCTTCGTCTCTATCGAGATATTTTCTCGTTTGTATTCACTGTGTAATTATTCCTCGTGGCATACATTATTTACATAATTCTGCACTAAAACCTGCCAATTTACCTGAGAAGCTAGTTTGGTTCACGCCTCAATGGTCGGTAATGCATGCATTTATAATCTGATGCACCGTAGACGGGTAACAGTGCATTCGAGTGCATTTGCATGCAATTATTCATGCGTGAAATGTCTGATAATGCTAATAATACGTCTTGGTCTATCAAGAAACCTGATAACTATACTTTTATTTTAAAATATTTATCATCGTCATCATTCCTTTTTCGCACCTAATGTGCATTGGATACTGCATCGGTACACCACCCGCAGCGTAGCTTGATTATTTTTGCATCATGAAGTTAAGATGACCAGTTTTACGCTTATAAGACCAATCCAGAGACTATGAAATATTTTATAGTAAAAATCACCATTTTAAATAAATATTTCATGTCAAAAATGTCGGGAATGGAACCCCAGACCTCTTTCATGGTAGGAAAACGCGCTGACCAAAATGTATGCTTACTGATTCATTATTTACCTAGTAATCATAGGGCACTGCATCAGTATGAATGCAAATGAATCTCCCGAATTAATAAAGGTTTCGGCTCTTTTACTTCACAAAGGTCAACAGATGGAAGAGTTAAGGAAATGACGATGTTTGAACAGGCAGAATGATGAATGTTACACAGAGGCCACTTAAACCAGCCATAGATAGGTTATAAGCCCTGTGAATGCCTAGACTTCCAAATAAAATAAAAAATGTTTAAAATTATTTCAATAGAGGGGGGGAACATTTTAGATAAGGGAATATGGAAGTCTAGGCATTTACAAGGCTTGTGACATGTCATTGCCTGGTTTATGTTACCATATTTTTAAAAAGGGTCACGGGGCTTATAATCTGTATTTGTCTAGATTTAGTTATTTTTTAACACTCACGTTACACAATGTGTAAAATGTAAAATTCTCTATTTTGCCTATTTTTGATTTTTTTTACGTTAAACGAAGAGTTCGCAGTAAAACTTCGTATATTTCATGTTGGAATTTCGAACTAAGTTGTTTGTAAGAATGACGCTTAAATACAGACTCCATGCGGGATGCGGGATTGAGTTTATTTACCCAGCGTGGTAGAAAAGTGATTAGGGTACTTATTTAGCCAAAAACTATGTTTTGTCAAATCAATTTGAAATATTTTTAGATAACCTTTTTTTGTTAATACACAATTTTATTATAGCGCAGTAATATGTATTTTTTCTGTTAAGACTTTTTAGAAAATTCCATGTTACGTCGGGACTCTTCTATACTAAAATAAATAAATTTATAAATATCGCACATCAATTATACAAAATACATTATAAAAAATTATACATTTCAAGAAATATAATCCTGGTAAATTATTTAATATATAAATAAAGTCAAAATATTAATGGTAATGTACTTTTATTATATGGTACAATATATGACTTTATTAACAGATAAACAAATAACTTCATGTTCCAATTAATTATAGTTAAAATACATAAAAGGGTTATAATGAAGACAGAATCGGTCCTATAAATTTATTACCGGAGCAATCTTTTACATTGATCTATTCCCCACGTTAAAATTAAGTTATGGATGTTGACCACATAGACATTGTTTTGGAGAACTTAATATGTTTATCCAAGACGTTGAACACTCTTAGATTTTTAATGTCAAAGGTAGTATTTTTATACGCACAAGCACTATCCTCCAATAAACAATTAAACATACCAGTATTCACGTATTTGATAACAAGTTGTTTCCTTTTACACGATCACTGAATCAAATTCAATTATAAACACCTCTCTCCCGCTTCCACTCCCACCAAGTCTACTTTATACCATTGTGTCTTTCAACTTTCCGTTATAATCCGTAATAAACAGTAAACTACGTAAAAAAAGTAAGAGTAGTGTACTTGTATTCTACACAATTTGCACCAATTTGCTTAGGGGTAAAAATGATGAAAATGCATGCCTTAAAATTAATTAAATATTTATTTATTCATCACCACTATCATTCCCCTTTCCGCAACCAGTGGTGCATAGCGCATTGTATTGGTATTCCAATCGCAGTGTCGCTCCAGGCTCGTCGTCAGCTCCAGGTAGCAGACGAAAAACAATCAAATATTTCAGTTAAAACAAACCTTCAAATTTATTATTTCACGTCTACCTTGCCAGGAATTGAACTCGAGTTTTCAAGAATGGCAGGAGAATGCTTCCCACTTCATATCACTTACCCACACCCAATGATGTACAAAACATTTCACTGGATTATTGCGTGTACAACGTGCAGAACGCTTTTAAATGAACTTAATAGTGGATCGTTATGACACACTACACAATTCTTGATCAAATTTTACCGGTCTGTTTTTGATTGGTTAAAGACAAAACTCCATCACTGAAAGTAAATTTAAGATACAAACATATATGTTAGATTTATTAATATTTTGTTATGAATTTAAATTATGCAATGAACGAATTATTACACGAATAAAACGTTGAACATATCCTACAGGATATTATTTTTTTTCAAAAACTAAAATATGAGTAAAACAACATTCAGTTCAAACTTCTTTACTGTATTTTTCTTTATTAACATTATCATAATTTGTAATAAACTTTGATCAATACAAAAAATATTTTTGCTTGGGATTCTGAAGTTTTTTTAACCATCAAATGTCTAAAAAAAACTTTTTTCCTTCAGCCGAGATTACAGTTAATTGTACATTTTATTAGTGCTTATATGCAATTCATAAAAAATATATGATTTTATTTTTTATGCGAATATTTCTGTTTTTTTTAATATCATTTATCATTGTTTGTTTACAAAATAAATAATAACATTTAGTTTATGATTTTATAAACTTAAACTATAAATCATCGTGAAGTTTTTTGTAATGCACAATATGTTCATTTCAATAGATTTCCATGGATCAGTAAAGTTAAAACCTGCCTTTATACCTTAAAAACATACAGTTTATTTTATCTACTGAATTTTTCATTCTATTTATAGAATTAAAAATATTAAAAAACTTTTATTTGTTAAAAATTGGTCACGTAGTATATTTTATTTACTGATTTTTTCGCACATTAATTCATCAAATTAAATATATGTGCTTCCTTAAGGAATATGTCCAGTGTTTGTACATAGTAACAAATTAAATGTATCTATTTTGTACATAACGAATTGTGTAATAGATCTTTTTTTTTGTTTAAAGCTATTAATTGTCAAATAACTTGTAAAACGAATGTAGTGAACTTTATGCACTGAATTTTATAGCATATTCATCAAATCTAAAAAAAAAAAATATGTACTGAATTCGTTAGTACTGGTATTAATGATTTTTTTAAATACTGTTATTTGTCAAGGATCATGTAAAATGTATGTAGTATGTTTTTTTTACTGAATTTTATATTATTAAATAATTCTTTGACTAAAAGCATGTAAATCGAATTTTTTTTTTTTATGAATTATATTGTACCTATATTCAGATACATTATATATAAAAATAAAATGAAAAAGAACCCTATACTTTCTTTATTTTTCGATTAAAAATTTTTTAATACTAGTGGGAATGATTCGAAAAAGTTTTTCATGTTTTTTTATAAAAGTATCATTTCGTTTTGATGTCATTTAAAATTCATAAATTCCTTTTCAATCCAGCTTCTTGACAACTTCCTGACAAGTCTCGAAATAAAAGCTTAACGGAGTATAAATAATAATTTATTCTCTCTTAAAACTTCGAATCGTACTCTGATTAAATATTATCTTCGGTAAGTAATCATCAAATATTCTCACTGTGAAATTTGTTGTGCTCTTGACTTTATTTTCATATATAATCGATATAAAATGCAGTTTTTGTAGGCATTTAGCTATAAAACATGTTAAGCTAACACGCTTTTAATTTCAATTTTATATATTGGATTATTTATTTATTTGGTTTACAAACAGTGTAAAATAATTTTAAAACCGTAAATATTCAAAATATTACTTTTTTTTTTCATCATTAACAAAATAAATAATATTTTTAATGGAAAAAACATTATTGATTCAACATGTGTGATTAAAATAAAATTATTGTTAAAATTATTATATTTGCCATCGAAAATGGCAATCTAATTGGTTTCAATACTATTACATAACACATTTTTTCAATAATGATATATAAAATTATACATCATTATTGAACGAATCTTTGTGAAATTTTTTCTATTCCTTTAATTGTTACCATTAGGAACTCTTATTTTGATATCACCCTCAAGAAACAGTACAAGCTTTCTAATCAACTGTTATAAGATAGTAATCAATATAAGATAGTTTTTTAAAAATGGTCTTTAATTTTTAAAACGAAACTGCTAAAGTGTGTATAGTATGGAAATCAAACGATTTTTCAAATAACGTTTTTTCTTTCGAGTTTAATCAATTATCCTTTTTTTATATTTTTATCCCATATCACTTTCTAGTATAATGTATTTAATAGTACCTACAAATTTATTTACCGAATATGCTTAATCATTTAAAAAATCTTTTTAACGCAAGAAAGTGGATACAAGAATGTTTTCTCAGGCCCGTTAAAAATTAAATTGTACAGCAAAGTTTCTTGAAAATGTACGAAAAAAATATTTAAATTTGTTGCAACGGAGAGGGAAAACATTTTTGAGAAGGGAATATGAGAGTCTAGGCATTTACAGGGCTTATGACCTGTCATTGGCTGGTTTAAGTGGCCATTTTACACACCGTGTAACATTCACTACTCTGCCTATGTTTGAACATCCTCATTTCCTCAACTCTTCCATCTATTGACTTTTGTGAAGTAAAAGAGCTGAAACCTTTATCATGTGGGTGAGATTCATCCGGCCGAATCAATGCACCACTAGGCAACGCCCGAAAACAATTTTCCGATTTGGACAAACTCAAAACATTTTTGGAAATGGAACTACTTTGAATGACGTCATTAGTTCATGTGAATCAACCAATGATAAGAATCAAATATTATTATTTAAAAAAGATAATTAATTTGAAAAAGAAAAGTAATTTTGCTAAACGAATACTATCTGTAAGGGTTTCTAAATATTTATTTTCTTACTTTCGTTTTTATTAAGCGCATACTAAAGTAGCAAAACTATTGGATTGGAGCATAAAAAAATAAATATAAATATGTATTTTATGTTTTAATATACAAATTAAACACATGTTTAAGAAAATATTATGATATTTTTTCTTCTTTGAGTTTTTGCTCTTCGCTTTTCTCCTGTACTTTTCAAAATATGCAGTTTATTGTAGATTGTAGGCAAAGTATGCCAACATAAATAAAATATTAATGTGCATAGTCCATACGTGTATATTGTGTATATTACATTACTGTACCGAACTCGCATACTGAACGAGTTGGTTTGTCAAGTATAACATAATTATTGTCTACTCGATGCGACCATATATGACCAGTTGACCACATCCTCTGCATACATTTACTATTCGGTCAGTTATTATTTAATTACCCAACTTTGGTCCACGGGGCCCACACAATTACCCGAGGGATGTTTCTTAAACAATTAAGTATAGGGGTTGATTCGGAAATATTAATAAACCGCTCAATCAAATTATAGAATTAGGTAGATGAAAGTTGGAATAAAGTATATTGGAACAATTTGTTTTAATTTATCCTGTCATTTTCCTGTTCCGCTGTTAATGAATATCCAAGTTTATTTTGTATTTTGTCTGTGTCCAGGCGTTTCAAGAATAAAGTTATTTGTGTGAAATGTTCCAGGAAAACGTTTTTGACTCGGTGCCTATATCATCATCATCATTATCATATTTGCACAAAGTGGTACATAGGGCACCACATTTGTAATGTATTTATTTTAGATAGTTTTACAAATAACACCCAGTTATAATTTACTATTGGATGGTTTAAGTGATCGCTGTTAACATTCACCATTCTTTGTTGGCCTCGTGGTGTAATGGTCAGCGCGTTTTCCTACCATGTAAGAGGTCTCGGGTTCGATTTCCGACATAGTTGAGTACGAATATTTATTCAAAAGGGTGTTTTTACACTAAAATATTTAAAAGTCCCTGGACTGGGATCCGAAAGCGTGAGACTGATCATCTTTCCTTCATGTAACAAAAATGATCAAGATACGCTGCGATTGGTGTGCCAGTGCAGTGCCCTATGCACTATTAGGTGCGGAAAGAGAATGATGATGATGACGATGTTGTAGCTTATCTGATAAACAGCATATACACAAAAAATATTAAAAAAATAAAAATGGTTATAAAATTCAGACGCTTTTCGGTGACACTCCATCTAACTGTATGGATGTTTGTTTTTTAACAAAAATCATCGCCATCCCATGAAATGATGTGATAAACCCAGCATCCCTGATCTCTTTTGGCAACTCATGAAACATCCTAAGTCCTTTATGATACAGATTGTTTTAAGTTGCCTGGATTCTAGTTTTTGGTAGTCTAAAATTTTCACCCCCCCTCGTAGGATAGCGATGAATTTCGTTATTACGCTGAACATCACAAATCATGTATGCGTATCTCAATTATCTGTTACATAAAGGTTAAAATATCAGTTTTGCGCTTCAGGTGCCAGTCCAGGGACAGTGAAATATTGAAGTGCAGAACCAACTACCTTTAAAACCAAGATTTCACGTCCACCCTGCCGGGAATCGAACCCGGGACCTCATAAAGATAGGCAAACGCGTCAACCTCTACAATACGAGGCGGACTTTTATCCATTCAATTCTCTGTGTGAGTCGGATACACTCGGATACACTCTCTCAGGATTCTGATTATATTACACACACAGAACTGTTTTCTTAATCCGCCTTAACACAGACAGACATGGCTACTCTCAGGCAAAAAATATGAAACAGAAAATGAAGCAGGAAAAAGAAGGTTCACTTCATAGTATAATAGTTGGCGCATTCGTCTACCATGCTTGAGGTCCTGAGTTCAAAGTGTCGACGTGAAATTTGTTTTATACGTGGTTTACCACTACTTTATTGTTTTTTGACTAATACAATCTGTATCTTAAATAAACGTAGGTCACCTCCATTTTTTTTAAAAAAAGAAAAACCCGCTAAACATCTATTTTGAAAGCTTGTCAGCAGGTGGGGAAGAGGGGTTATAGAAGGAGGCAATGAAAAATACATCACAACACACTGACCAATTTAACCGAATTTTGTAACTGGCGATAATTGAACCCGCGATGCCAGTTTCACAGTTGGCCGTCTAACCAACTGCTCCACGGCCCCTGTCATTGTGAACGGTTAATTTCGCCCCCGCGACAAACATTTAATCTATGCTACCGACACGTTTTTCGTAGATATAAGCAATGCCTCAGAGTTATTTCCTTTGTTAATTTAAATAAACACATATAGTAAATTCTAACTTACTAAGTTTATTATTTTATTTGAGTGTGGAGTTAAGAACAAAAAAAGACTAATAACGCTGTCCCAGCGTACTGTCCTGCGCGGCCGAGGCGGTTCCGGAGCTAGGACAAGACAGTATTGTCATGTAATATTTCACTGAGTTGGACCGACACCTGAATCGTAAGACTGCTCTCCTAAACTTCCTGTTACAGATGATCGATATATGCTGATCTTATTATATTAATCCAGTGCCCTATGAGCCATCAAATGCGGACAAATTTCCGATGGTGATGATGACTGAATAAGTTTGTTTTTTTTGTTTGATTGAACGTCAGATCCCAACAGACGTAATATTAAGCTACTGACGACCTTAATTATCTCTGACATTTACGGCCTGATCAAGATGGAGAAGGGTAATAATATCACCCTGTTTACTTCTGATTCTATGCCAATGCTAATGTAGAGGTCAGCTTATTTTTATCAATAACCAATATTTTTATCGTTCATACAACATCACAAATTAATCAAAGATATATTATCTTTGCCAACAGCAAGCTGTCGAATTTTTTTTGCACTTCAACAGGCCAGGAGGCCCAATTACAGTTGTGAATTACATCACAGAACATCCAGGATTGAGAGAAATCACATTTAATTATTTTTTGTGTTAATACGTTATATAGAAACAAAGTATTAAAAAATATTTTGTCCTGATAAAATATTCAATAATATTTTATTTAAATTATTTATTGACAATTCTTGATGGAATTCTATTCAATAATATAATGATAATTCAAATATAGTTTGTCATCGGGCGCTCAGACATTAGTTTTAATTAATAATCAAATAAAAGAGTACAGACATAATACTGTAACGTAAAAAATAGTGAACAAATATTATTTTATTTTTGATGCTTTGAAAAATATTATTAAGAAGAAAAAACTCATAAAACCAGATAAGAATGGTTTAAATAAATGTTTTTTTTAAAGTAAGAAAATGGAGTAAAATAATACAATCAAAATTAAAGAATAGCCAAATGGCAAGTAAATAAGTAAATACTTAAATATATTTAAAATATAAGAAAAAAATAGAAACACACATATAAATAGTGTCACCGAGAATCGAACCCGGAACCTTCCGTGTGTGAGTCAAGCGTCTTGAACACTACACCACGGAGACGGCCATTTTATTCAACATAGTAATATATAAATTCCACTGTCTGTTAAAACGTTTAGTAACGAGAAAGTATTTAAAAATGCTAAATATGAAAATGGTTAATAGACGCGTGTGGAAGAACAATGGATTTTGTCATTTAGTAAAACCAATTTTGAAATCTTTACTCGTACTTCATACTTGTGTAAATTTTGTAAAAGAGACGTTTTTTTAAAATTTGTTTTATAATATTAATACAAATAATATATTTGGAGAGAAGTTAAAGATATTATATGTTAAAAAGTCTAAAACAGTATGTATTATTGTTTTCACATTTTGTAAATTTTAAGCTTCATCTGTAGTATGTGAAAAATATTGGATTTATTTCTCGTTGCTTAAAATTTTCTTTTTTTTAATATTGTCTTTGGCTTAGCGCTAGTAATATTAATTTGTGCGCATTTATTTTAATTTAAAAATAAGAAGACAATATAAAAAGCACTGAATTGGTGTTTCATTCGCAACGTATCAGTAATAATTTGTAATAAATATCAACTGGTCCGCGCACCCATTTTGCCTACATGTAAATACAAGTTAATACAAAACAGAACGGTACTTCAATTATTCCATTTAGTGCCCTATGCTCCATCAAATTTGGACAGGGAGTAACGACGATTACTAAAAATATCATCATGGATAACTTATTTGGCGCTATTTTTTTTATATGAACCTCGAAGGCACTTTCTTGATATTATAAACTAATTTAAAAAGACATGGAACCCGTAAAAAAATCTAAGGTACCTAGTTAACAGTCCCCTGTAGTATTTTTTCAGAATTCTTGTCACTTGAAACAATACAAATTTATCTGAATGGTTAACTGTAATCAATTACGATAAGTTTCACAAATCAAATTTACTGAAAACATTCCAATTTAACCGGTCGCATGAAAGCTTTTCTAAAGCTTTTTCAGATCTGAAAACGTTTGTTATATGTGAGCTTTCAATATTGATTGGGTAGTTATTTTGCACATTGAGTAAATAAATCACTACGCATAGGCTGTGCACGAATAAATTGATTTGGAAATCAATAACTGAACTTTTGACAACCTTAAGTAAGGAATGGTTCCCTAATTTCCTTCGTATCGAATATTGAAGATACATACATATTTGATTAGAGATCGATTAAATATTTTGTATAAAAGTGGAAAAAAAAATCTACAAATGAATTTATTACGGTACAAACTAAGAATAAAAATAATTTACCCACTGGCATCATAGACTTTGTAGGAATTTAAAAATAAATCAGTTTTGATTTTTTATCACGTATAATACATTTTTAGTTACGTGTGCGTCGTACCTAGTACCTTCCTTCATATACTCGTATATCATATACAAAAAAGATAATAATAATTATAATAAAAAAATAGTTCTAAGTACCTATTAAGGGTTTATGACCTGTCATTCGCTGGTAAAAGTGTCAATTTTCTACATTGTGTGATATTTACCATTCTACATACTCGTATATGTTTAAACGTATCAATGGATTTTTTTGATGTCTGTAATTAATGTAATATTTTCTCTTTTTTCAGGTATGTCGATAAACTTATTGAAATCTTCTGACGAAGCCTTCATACCCGATACTCATCTGAATGGTTAAAAATGTAAGTTTAAAAAAAATATATTTAAAAAAAATTACCATTTATCATAAAAAAACTTTTTCTCGTATCTGCACTAAGAACAGTTAAGTTTAAAAAATGTATTTTTTTTTAGTTTTAGACAATATAAGTTTTTTTTATTTATTGAAATCTACAATCGTAAATACAATAATACGGTTTTAATGTAAACGATACTTAATACTAGACTAAAAATGATTTCAAACTTATAATTAACAATAAACGTAATGTGTCATAAATAAAGTTATGCGCGTATAACTATAATTATGAGTTCCACTAAAAAATTTATAGTGAGTATCACAAATATATTATGATTCTAATAAAAAAAGTAGATATTAACAAAAATAAAAACTAAACAGTTCGTCAGGATCGTAGAACAACGACGGATATACGAAAAGTGCGACGTTGGCTTTCTTATATATTTAATCTTGAAAAAGTTAAATAAAGGCTTTTTTCCAGATTTGAAAAAAAATGGACACATAAAACTATCTTAAGTATCAAATGGTTAACTTTTTTACTTATCAAGTTGTGATTTAAAGTGTCAAGTAAAATTAAACCGATCTCACGTAAAGTAAAAGAAAATCACATACGTCATTGTTCTTCGATCATGAGGAATTGTAGCGTTTTGTCGAAATGGACAAAATGGATCGTTTCATCTTAAACTTTTCTTGCAATGCGTTTTGTCCATTTTGGCAAAAACTCGACCGTTATTTTACTAGATCCATTTTCAACTTTTTGTGGTTTATTTAGTCGCACACGATTATTTATCCAAACATTCTACTAAATTTTAAAAGAGTAACTCGTTTATTGACATTCTACTATGGGTCATTTCTGTTTTCCACCTTCATTGTAATATGTTAATTATCAAGTAATTTGATGATATCGTACCTTAGAGTAATTATAAGCCACTGGCTAATAAATTTGCCCTTGAGGACAAAACCATTCTATGATTATAAACTACAAAGTTAGCGACAGTTTATAACAACACAACGGGCCGAATGTACTCAGGTCGAGAATGAAGAAGTTCAGAGTTTTTTTTTCAACAATTCTTATTAGACTTTTAAACTCCAAAAAATATTAATTTTAATTTTCAAGTATCATATTATTAGCGCTATGATTTTTTTAAGTTTTGTATTTCTAAAATTACTCTGACGTCTTAAGTTCTCTTCAGCTTCTTCTCTGTCAGTTCTGCCGATCTACCGATCGACTAACTTTAAACCGGAAATGTTTCACAAATCTCTTATTATTGGTTGATTCATACGAACTAGTGACGTAGTTTGAGGCAATTCGTTTTAATGATAGCTCCCTGCAAGGTGAAACTTTGGAAACGTCAAATATGTATTACCAAAATCCCCTGATTGAAGCCCGCACGTTTATACAAAATATAAAATCAATAATGTCAGAAGGGAAAATGAAGTTTTCAGTTCTTCAACGAGACAAAATAAACGCAGAAACCGATAACCTATATCACATTATAGCAAAACTAGTATCAGAAAATGCGGAAATGAGAGGAGAATTGAAGATTTTAAGGCCTCTGACTACTCAAATAGTAAAAAATATATCGGAAATAAATGAAAAAATCAAAATATTGAATACAAAACCAGAACAAACCAATACTACGTACTTTAACCAAACTAAAAAAGCGGACCCAATGATTATTATCAAACCAAAAAGCGAGCAATCAGCTGAGACAACGACAAAGGATATTAAAAAACACATCGACCCTGTTGAAAAGGGAGTAACTGGTATAAGAAACTTGAAAAAAGGATCTATATTTATAACATGTAAAGGGCAAGAAGACACAATCACTATGCGAGAAGAAGTAAGAAGAAAATTAGGAGACAAATATGAAGTAAATATTCCAGAAAAGAAAAAACCAATTTTAAAGATCATTGGCCTAACCGAAAAACTCGATCCAGAAGAGATTGAGGAAAAAATCCAAATACAAAATAACTTTGAAGCAAATAGTAAAATTTCAGTTAAGTATATAAAAGAGATGAAAAATCGTAAAGATGAAACATATTTTGTCGTTTTTCTGGAAGTAGACGGAAAGACGTATGAAAAGATGCTTCAGAACGAAAAAATCAACATTGGATGGGATAGGTGCTCAGTATACACACATTTCTCTATACTACGTTGTTACAAATGTAATGGATATAATCACAAAGCCCAGCATTGCAAAAACAACAAGTCCTGCTCTAGGTGCGCAGGCAATCACAGTTATAGTGAATGCACCACTGAAGCAAACAACCATAAATGCATAAATTGCAGAAAAGTAAACGACCGACTAAAGCTCCAGCTCAATGATAACCATCCATCATGGAGCATAGAATGCCCCACTTATAAAAGAAAAATAGAGGCAGTAAAACGGAAAACAGATTTTTTAGATTAAATTCAGGGAAGATAAGACATGAAAAAAATAATAACATTAAAATTCTATACTTTAATATCCGAGGAATCAAATCGAAAATAGATGAGCTTAATATGCAAATAGCAAACATGAAAATTAAGCCAAACATAATCATACTCACTGAAACTTGGCTGCAAAAACATGAAACAAACACATACAAAATAAAAAACTACGAAGCAGCGCACTCATGCAGAAATGGAAAAGGAGGAGGAGTATCCATACATATAGATAATCAACACGATTTTAAATTAGAAAATATCGAAGCCTATAAGGAAAAAAACAATATCATTAAATTACGGGTAATAGACCCAAAACTCACAATATATGCAATTTACAGGCAACCTGGAAAAAATAAAATAAAAGACTACATCGAATACCTCGACCGAACACTAAATAATCACGGAACTGAAAAAAGCATCATTATCGGAGACCTTAACATTAATTTACTAGACACACATAACGACGTTAAAGACTACATAAATATGCTTAAAAGCAAAAACCTAAAAATTATCAACCGAAAAACTGACAAAGAATACACCAGAAAAAACCAACGAGGACAAAATTCAATAATAGATCATGTAATAACAAATATAAAACCAAAAGAGAAAATAGAAGTTTACCTTACCGACACCCCACTAAGTGACCACAGACAAATAGACATACAATTGAAAATACCACCAAACAATCCCAAAAAAAGCCTACAAAAGTATGCCTCTAAAAAAATTGACTATGCAAAACTTAAAGAAAACATAACAAAAATAACAAATCATCTCAACATTGAAAGTTTTAAGGAACTACAAGAAATAATTCAAGAAGAAACGAGACAAAACACAAAAACCACCATTAAAAACTATACAACTTCAACTAAAGAAGGCTGGATGACAAAAGAAATATATGACAAAATTAAAACAAGAGACCAACTGTATAAAAAAATGCAATACTTTCCATCATTTACCCAACAATTTAAAATTCTGCAAGCAGAAGTTAGAAACAACATAAAAAGAACAAAAAAAAAACACTTTGCTAGTCGCATAAATGAAACTAATGGGAACAGTTACAAAATATGGAAAGAAATTAAAAACATTACCCAAGAAAATGATACCAAAAAAACTAACATATCTAAATTAAAAAAAGAAAATGGTGAAGAGACTCAGAATGCAAAAGAAATAGCCGATATAATAAACAACTATTACACAAACATCGGAAAAGAACTAGCAAGCGCTATAGTAAATCAAAATACAACCAAAACAAATTTTAGAAAAATAGAATATGATGCAGAAATTTACTTAAGATATACGAGCAACAAAGAAATCAGCAAAATAATAAACGGGCTCAAAGACAACACATCACCTGGCCATGACGAAATAAAAGTTGTTACAGTCAAAAAAATAAAGGAAGAAATAACCACGACAATAGTGAAATTGATAAATAAACATATAGCAAACGGAAGCTTTCCAGAAGTAATGAAATTAGCAAGAATAACACCAATTTACAAAGGAGGAGAAAAAAACTTAGCTTCTAACTACAGACCCATTGCAAACTTAACCATTCTAAGTAAAATATTTGAAAAAGTGCTACACAATCGATTATACCAACACCTTGAAAACCTTAATTTTATTGCAAAAGACCAACATGGATTTCAAAAAAGAAAGGGTACCTCCACAGCAATGACATCAGTTTGCAACTTTATACAAACCAAAATTGATAAAGGAAATACAGTGACTGCACTCATACTTGACTTCAAGAAGGCATTTGATACAGTCCACATAGATACCCTTCTAGATAAACTAAAACATACAGGAGTTAAGGGACAAGCTCTCAAAATATTTAAAAACTATCTACAAGGAAGAAAACAGTTTACGAAAATTGAAGAACACAAAAGTGAAATAACAACAATGCAATTTGGAGTACCTCAGGGATCAATATTAGGACCATTGTTTTATATAATATACATTAACGACATAATACACAGTGACATAATGGGAAAAAAAACAATCTATGCGGACGACTTAGGAATTTTATATGAAAACAAAAATGACATTGAAACGACTAAAACCATCAACAATGACGTGCAAAAACTATTAGAATGGACAAACAAAAACTTCTTAACACTAAATGCCAAGAAATGCAACATAATACATTTCGAAACACAAAAGAAGAACCATAACATGAACATAAAAATAAACAACGAAACTCTTAAAGAACTAGAACATGTGACTTACCTAGGACTTACAATGGACAGACAATTAAAATGGACAAAACACATAGACGGACTCACTAAAGTAATGGCATCACTACATAGCCTCTTCTACAAAATTAAAGATTTTATATCAAGAAAAGAAAAAATTATGATGTACGAAGCCTATGTCAAAAGTAAATTGAGTTACATGATTGCCTTCTGGGGAACTGGTAACAAGACAGACATAACAAGAATACAAAGACAACAAAATAAAATTCTTAAACTAACATACAACCTACCCTACCTGACCTCTACGACTGAACTGTACAAAAAAACACACCAGTTTGACATAAACTACTTGACTAAAATTGAGACCTTAAAAATTGTGCACAAAATAACACTGGGAAACATACAAGACGACGACATAATATTAGTCAAAAATGCTGACATACATAAATATAACACCAGACAACAAAAACACTATCATATTGAAAAAGCAAAGACAAACACAGGACAGTCAAAAATACTACATAATGGACTTAAACACTACAACGACCTACCTTACTACTTGAAAACTTTTAATGGAGACAAATTTAAAATCAATCTGAAAAAGCACATGATGACTGAACTAACTAGACTAGACGAGACATAAAATGACTAGACAATATTAAATTTCTAATGTAACCCTAACGGGTTTTTTAAAATTGTAAATAAATAAAAAAAAAAAAAAAAAAAAAAAAAAAAAAAAAAAAAATTAAAAGGTAATTTAAGGAAATATTTTTTTTATCTAATTTCTCGTAGGGCTGAAGTTCCTCATCATCGTCAGTCTAAAAACCAAACCAAAAATTTTTACTACGTTTTTTTTCTATTTTTCAATTCCCAGTTATTACTCTAAGTATTATACAATATAATATAATAATGAACAGTAATTTCTTTCATTGTGTCTCAAATTATATCCCAATGAATGGAGCTCTTAGCATACGCTCCGTCTCACATTAACAGAAGGATATCCGTTATACGATATTTAGATTTAATATTATATTCTTGTGATAACATAATCCTCTCCTGCAATACAAGATGGCTAATTTGGGTTCCAGTTAATACAATTTTATTGCAAACACCGTAAGACCAGACAGTGGGAAGTAGCGAGTCACTGACCGCTGCCAGAGTTTTGCAAACATGTAAAAAAATATCAGTTGTAATAAAATTAAAGGTTACATAGAGGGAGACATTTCTGAGAAGGGAATATGGAAGTCTGCACATTTATAAGGCTCATGACCTGTCATTGGCTGGTTTATGTGGCCACTTTATGCACTCATTCTGTCCTATCATCTATTATGTTTGAACATCCACGTTTCCTCCTCTTTTTTATTTGTTGATTTTTGTTTCGTAAAATAGTATAGGGTAGACCAGGGTTAGTTGACACGCGGGGTTTGTAGACGCAAAGTTAATACTTTACTTCATCGTCGCACCAGAGCGCTTGTAGTCAGTATACAAGCGCCTGCGTATATCTCAAATCAGAATCCATCCGTTGTATTTAGAAACACGACACGTTTTTGGATTTATCGGTTTGTGACTCAATAATGTCAACAGTTTATAATTGGTCATGTTACTTTAGGAGTACTGTATATTTGTTTGTGATTATATGCAATATTTAAGTTATTTGTGTTTGTCGTGAACTAATGACGTTGTTTCAAATATAAAAATGGCGGTTGGGGTTAGTTGACACAAATAGATGGGAATTATTGACACAGTGTGTCTATTTATCCAAGGTGAAAATACGAGAATACGTTTGTATAAAGAAAACTCAGACCGAGTTTCCTCTCGAGATAAAACATTACTACGTATACTTGCAAAGTTTGTTTCATGATGTTTTTACGTAACCGAAGTAACAGGTTCGGATTTCTTAATAAAACCATTGACTTCTGAGTACATATAGACGCACCCTGGGCCCTCTAAAATGATCACACTTAACTCATGCCCAAACGCTCAGTCATGGCCACCACGTATTTAGTCGTTCTTTAACCGCTAGCTAGTTGACGTGAGCTTGATATTTCATTTGAAACCCGATTGTCTGATTTTGCGTGAAAGCGTGTAAAAACTGTACGGATAAAATAAAAGAAGATGATATAACTTTTCGTTGATAAGTACGAACTAAGGTACTTTTTATGATTGAGTTCCAAATCTGAAAATAATTAATATTCAAATACTAAATTTAAATAAGTACCTAAGTACGTGTTTGTGTTTGATTTCCAAAACATAAAATAATTGATTTCTTTGATAGAATTCTTTTGCAAAAGTCAAACTCAGTTCTTCTACCAACAGGGGTGCACTTTGCGTATTAATGTGATTTTCAAAAATATATTAAATGTCCGTTAATATTATTTTATCATAACTGAAAATCCACTTAAACAAAATAAATGGTTAGAAATTATAAGAGATTTTAGGTAATAATCTGATTGGGATCCATAAAAAGCGAATGTGGTGTGTAAACATAAAAAAATAAACATTTTTTATGCACAAAAAACAACATCCTCAATTTTTTTTTGTAAATGGATTATCGTCGAATTCAACCCTGGTATACAATAAATTAAGCATTCACGCTAGCAACTTTTTTTCTACTTAACAGATTAAAGATTTAAAAACTATAAATATGCTCATGACAAAGCTCATCATTTTGCTGAAAACCGCAAGTAAATTGGTTCCGTAGTTATTTAGTATATCGAGGACACACACACAAACATTGCCTTTTACGAGTATATATCTCACCTTTAGGATGAAAATGACATAACTTAAAAAAAGCTTAAAATAAATAAAGATCATAAAACGACTTCCATGAACATTATCCATCTTTTTGCATTTAAAAAAACGCAGCATTCGGGTGGGAATAGGACAAAATCTTTACATCGGTCTCTTTATTTCTCTGATTCTTAGATTCCGTGTCAGTATAGAAGCGACCCAAAAAGTGTCGTATTTAAATTGCTGTGTGAAGGATGCAACGCAGACAAACATATAGTGACCGAAAGCCGGTTGAGTTGATTTTATTCCCATACAAATGGCATTTTTACTTTATTTTTAAAAATATTAAAACGACCAATTTAGCTTTGCGATTGTTTCGTTGCGACGTACCAATAATCTTAGTGCCTTTTTAAAGCTAATGACATTTTATTATTTAAATTATCTATAATCTTAGTGACTTATATTTACGTGTATGTCATTTCGTGAATAAATATAATCGTTTGTTTGGTGACCTGATCTGACCTTATAAAAATTTAGTAATTATCTTATTTATCAAAGTAATTTTGTTTTTTTTTTCAATCTAATAACGACTCATTAAATGAACGTCTTGTTTGAACTTATAATAATTTATTTTTATTACGCTTTTTTTCATAGATTCACAGCTGAAAGCCTTCGGTATAATTTTCAACTCAAAATTTGGTGCTTACTTCGAAAAATACAAAACAATCCAAAGAGTCGTTTTCGTCCTAAATAAAGATGCGTTTATATAGAAGATAATATAAATAATAATTTTTTTTTTAAATATGTTAAATTTGTAATAAAGTCTTATTTTTCCACCCAAATTTTAAGAGCCAGTAGTTGAATAAATATGTTCGTCTTGAAGCCCCAAACTTCAATAATGAAACCCTTTTGCCTTACGTATACTTCAGTTCTCTGCGGTAACCCATATAAGAGGAACAATGCTACAGTATTATTATACTAAATTAAGGGAAACCTGAGAGAGATTCTGTAAAATGGGATTTATGCTGTGACTTACTAAAGTAAACACAATCAGACACTTGAATCAGAAAAGATAACAATTTGCTCTAGAATACATTGTAAATTATGCCATTTTCTCTTCCATCTCTCTAATAATATCAGTCACATTTCTTATTCTTAGTGGTGAGGGTCAGTGCTATGCAAGCTCCTGACGTCAC
The DNA here is from genome assembly GCF_059751315.1 of Micrasema longulum. Taxonomy (NCBI): domain Eukaryota; kingdom Metazoa; phylum Arthropoda; class Insecta; order Trichoptera; family Brachycentridae; genus Micrasema; species Micrasema longulum. The sequence goes on from NW_028277229.1 coordinate 230,545, forward strand.
TACAACTTGTCAATCAACCTTGGAATATTTTGGGTGTGTCCAAATGTTTGTAGTTTCATATTTTAGGGAGTCATTAAGATTGACAAATTACAACAGGGATTGAGAACATTTTAGAAAAGGGAATATATAGTGTCCATGCGGCTCGACTGTGGAATCATCTCCCATCCACCATCAAAGATGTTACTACATTATCTCTGTTTAAATCACGCCTGAAGAAACATATCCTTTCTCTTCCTTAATCTCTCCTCCTTTCTTTTTCTCTTTCCTCTTTTTTCTTTTTCCCCATTGAGTAATAGTTTTGATTTAAGGTAATTTATAAACAAATACGTTTATTTCTATTTTTATATATCTTTAGCTTTTTAATCTTTTTTTATATTGAATATGTTCTGTTACTTGAATTATAAAAATAAAACTTTTATTTTATTGGTTGGTTTGAAGAAATGGCATTTGGCAATAAGCCCGCCAATGTACAAATAACATTATGTACAAAAAGTTAAATAAATAAAAATATAGAACTCTCGGCGTTTACAAGGCTGATGAACTGTCATTAGCTGGTTTAAGTGGCCACTTTACACACTGTGTAACATTCAGTATTTTGCCTATGTTTGGACATTCATATTTCTTCGATTCTTTCACCCGTGGATTTTAGTGAAGTTTACGAGCTGAAACACAACAATCAATGTTTTTAACTTCGCTAAAATAAACAGGTGCAAGAATCGAAGAAAATTGATATTTAAACATAGGAAAAACGGTGAATGTTACACAGTGTGTACAGTTGCCACTTGACCAGTACAAACCAGCCAATGACAGTTCATAAGACCCTGTAAATGCTTAGACTTCCAAATTTCTTCTCTAAAATGTTCTCGATTATCTTTAGTACGGCTAAGTTAGGGCCTGTTGTGAGAGGAAAATACGATTTAATGTGTGTCGGTCAAGGGCCATAAAGTAAATTTAAATTTAGTGATTTTTACGCTTACAAACCCTTGACGAACTCACTACCCCACGGAATAAACTCTAATGGTCCGGCCCTGTAACTAGTGTGACAGTATTGTCCCGCGATTAAGCTAGGGTTTCCTAGGACAGCGGTGCCCGGTTTTATTTTTTAACGGTTTAATTTTATTTTTCTCAACATCGTTTTCCTAGAAAACCACTCTCTAGTCACCGTTACGACGGCTGTCCACCGCATCACCGTTCACTACGACCGTTAAGATACGGGCGCCGCTGTCCTAGGAAACCCTAGCTTTACTCTCTCTCCGCCACATGTTGGTGTTTTTAAAAGTGCTTACTACCCCTAAACTTGGTTGAGTCATCTAGTGCCGTCTCTCTAGTATGTCCACACTGAACAAAATGAGCCTAACTCATAAACTTGGCATAAAGTTACACCTAAGTATTATGATATAATTCGAATGGAATACCGTCCTTATTCTACCACTATAATAAGAATGGTATCCCCATCCAAGTTACACCACTATACTTATGCCAAGTTTATGAGTAAGGCCCAATATTGTAACTGTAATTATTTTTAATTAACAATTACTAAGTAAAGTAAATTTATTTGTATTATCGTGCGCCCAGCTTGGTAGTCTTTATGTGGGTATTTGGAACCCCAACTATACGAGACGAGGCTCTGTATCCATTTCAAAACTTTCACTAACTAATTCAGCAAAGAGGTTGTATTTGAGATCTGTGGAGATTATTAGAAGCAACCACAAGCATCCACGGGTGAGTTTCGGGACAGAAATAAAAAAGGAAAAAAAGTCTAAATTTTATAATCCAGTACTTGTCATTTAAAAAACACCTTAAGGAAACATGAATTATTGCAGTTCATCAAAATTTAATCGATATAAACCGCCAGGAATCTAACCCGGCACTTTTATTTCCTTTTTTTATATTTTTATTAATTAATTTATTTTTGCACCACAACAGGTCAGGAGGCCCAATTACAGTAGTGAATTACATCACAGAACACCCAGTCTTGAGAAAAATCGCTTTCATTTTTTTTTTTAATTTATGTTTTCACCGGGAATTGAACCCGAAACCTTCCGTGCGTGAGTCAAGCGTCTTCATTTTTCATTTTCATTTAAAAAAAAATTAGCACCACAACAGGCCAGGAGGCCCAATTACAGTGGTGAATTACATTACAGAACAACCAGGCTTGAGAAAAACCACATTTTATTTTTTTGTGTTCTCACCGGGAATCGAACCCGGAACCTTCCGTGCGTGAGTCAAGCGTCTTGACCACTCCACCACGGAGGCGGACTTATCTCAACTCGATTTCATTATTCGGGATTTAATAAAGATAATTCTTAGAGCTGCCATCGAGTTGAACACACTCGTCCAGGGTTCCGGTTCCATTTCTTACACAGAACTGAATTTTACATCCGCCTGGACACAGAGAAAAAAGGTAACTAACCAATAACTGGTTTCATAAATAAATGGTCGTTTGTGTATATTAGGTATTTTAAAAACGAATAATACGAGCATTAATAAAATTACGTTTATGAATACATTACACAGTTGGGGTAGAAGTATTAATTATTTCACTGACGCATCTAATTTGTATGCATTTTAATTCAAACATTCTTAAGAGCATCTTCCTTTTTATAAATGCAGCCGGTTATCACTCCGACCTACCAAATTATACTTTCCATACAAATGCTTGTAATATTTTTTTACTTTTTAATTATGAATGAGAAATGGGTTTAATTACGGCTCGCAAGTGGCTTCATTAAGAAGGATGTGACGTCATTATTGTTTTAATTGAAAGCGTCACGGCGCTCGTCCGTTCTCACTGTAAAATACTAATATACTCGGTCATACAAAACTTTGGGCCATCCTAAATTGGGTAAAATATGTACATTATAAATTTTCAGCCATCACAGTTCTGCATGAAACTCGAATTGCTTGCAGATTTTTGTTACAGAAAAAAATGTAATGAACTCGGAACCCAAATACATAATTAAAAAAATTACAACTTTTTTATGAAAACTTTTCTAGTTTAATATAATCATTAACTTTCCATGTTTACTCCCTAGTTGGAGAATATGGTCTTCACAGGGAGCTTCCAGGAATATGTGTCAGCTGCAAGTTCGCATCCCTTAGATCTGACATGAACCGCTGATGAACTGTCAGCAACGGACGTCCAAAACGTAGAGAACCTGATGCGTTGTAAAATACGCAGGCATAGTTAAGGCTCTCGAGTGGCATCCTCAGTATAATACACTGGCCCAGCCAACCGTATTGCCTCCGCTTAGCGAGAGTTGTCACCGGTGTTTTCTGCGCCCGCTCTCTTTTTACTTCCTTCCTCAATTCAAGTTCTCAGTTTTTAAAATAACATAAAAATGTTTATTAATTAAACAAAAAATAATTATGAGTTTTCTCCTCTCGTTGTCACACCTGGTGCTTAATTAATAATAACGCATATGTTTCTTTATAATTTCAGTAAAAAGTATATTTTTTTTAAATACCAGAAAATCCTCTCGTTCCGAAAACAGTGCAACAATTATGTTTACATATATTGTAAAAATAAGTTGCCTTACATATTAAATGTAACGACTTTTTATGGCTTTCCAAACTAAAAGATATCCAATCGCTCATATCTTAAGTCTTGGGAAATGTGCGTAGGAGTGTTAAATTTTTGATAAATTGAATTTGGTCGGATTATTAGGTAAGTAAGGTAATAAATAAATGTATATTTAGATTCAACAGAGAGAGAAAACATTTTTGAGGGAATATGAAAGTCTAGGCATTTGCAGGGTTTACGACCTGTCATTTGTTGGTTTAAGTGGCGGCCTTTGTTTTGTAGTGGTCAAGACGCTTGACTCACACATGGAAGGTTCCGGGTTGATTCCCGGTGAGAGCACAAAAAATTAATGTGATTTTTCTCAAGCCTGGGTGTTCTGTGATGTAATTCACCACTGTAATTGGGCCTCCTGGCCTGTTGTGGTGTAAAAAAAAGAAAAGAAAGAAGAAAAGTTTAACGTTATAATGTCATAAAGTGCCCACTATACGCACTGTTACTTTCACCATTCTGTCTATTGTTTTAACATCCACATTTCCTCAACTCTCCCATCTGTTGACTGTTGTGAAGTCAAAGAAATAAAACAGTTATCATGTGGGTGAGGTTCATCCCGCTGAACCAATTCACTTACTAGGCAACACCTGATTAAAAAAAAAAAAAAAAATTTTTTACTTCCTCTTACACCTGTTAGTTTAATCAACAATGTTTAAAGTATGTCCAAATGTTGTAAATAACATAATAAATACATCCATAAATCATATTCAATGAACGTCATAACTTTCCACTTTCCTGTACAATGAAAACGTAAATAACCATAGTTTATGGGGCATTTAGTATATTTGATAACAGAATGACATCTGTTGAACTTAAATCACAACTGTCTCCCGTCAAACAGACTTTTAGACATCTTGCTGTGTTCTATAACTTTGTATGAAAACTTTAAAGTAAGATACACAAACACGAAGTAGAAGGGTAAATTTAAAAAAAAATCACATATACGCCCGAAGCGCTTTTACAAGTATGGTGCATATAGAAAATACATAAATGAAGTAATAAAATATTGCACTTGGGACATTCAAATACATACTATTCCCATATTTACCTACATATACCCAGAAAGAAAACATGTTTGAAAAATACTTATGTATAAAAATATGACATAATATATTTATAAATATTGACTTCTTCTTCTTCTTTTGCCACTCCTATCGGAGGATGGCGACCATCATTCTGAAATTATCGCAATCCTGGGTCAGTTTAATCAGCGCCTCTGCATCCGACACACGTTCTACTCCACGCATACCCTCTATCTTTCCTCCTATAATAAGTTGGAGACGGGAATACTTCTCCGGAATATGTTACCAAATGATGAGTCTTTTCTTATTTTGCCAGTGGTCAGTAACTTCCTCTTTTTGTTCATAGTGCTTAAAACCGCTTCATTGGAGACACGATCAGTCCATGAGATTCGAAGTGTTCTTCTGCGCAACCAAAGTTCAAAGGCCTCAATATTGTTCATCGTTGAAATTTTAGAGTCCAAAGTCTAACCCTCCACTCCATACAGCAGCACAGGCAATAAATTTATTTATTTATTAACGGACTTATGCAGTCCTTTCCAACAATGGTAAATGCAATTTCTTATAATAAATATAGTTATTAATAAAATAAAATACAACAATTAAAGCTAGGAGAAAAGAAAGAAATTACTATTTCAAGACAAGATCCGGTCTATCTTAGTGATTTTTAAATCTATAAAGACTTACACCAAAAAAGTTCAGATCTTGTCTCGAGTTTACAATACGACACAATCGGGATATTGGTGTATGCAAGCCGTAGTTTGTGCTGTGTTGATCAAGGAACAGCACATTATTATTTCGCAACCAGCGGATACAAAGCAGGTACATCAATAAATCCATTCAATAAATTAAACAAAAATATGGAGTCAGTGTTACTTCTACGTTTTTGTAGACTTGAGATTTTTTACGGTAACGTGAGACGACGACAACCAAGGAAGACGTGACATGATCAGATAAACCAAAATCTTAAGTCTGGTCATGTCAAAAGCAGACGGAACCGAAGGGCATGTATGACATGTGTGAATTTAAAAGAAGCTAGGAATATATGCCGGGATAGACGTGTGTGGCGGTCCATTCTCTCTGCCTACCCCTATGAGGAAATGACGTGATGGTAGTAGTAGTAGTAGTAGTAGTAGTAGTAGTTGAAGTAGAGATTTTTAACATTGACATAAGCTTTTAGTGCTCTCCATCTTGTTCTAAGTCTCAGATCTCGGTTTCACAAGTTTTATGCATTTTATAGAAGGTTGATAAATATTGTTAAACATTTAAATAAATTAATATACCTCGTAAGAAAAAAGATACGCCAGTAAAAAATAAATGTACAGTTTTTTCGTTCTTCCCACGTTTGCTCCTAAGCGGAGCATATTGACATTACCAGTTGCCTCCGGGAGACCCTATCGCCAGCCAGGACTATCATCGCCTGCTCCCACGTCAATCCAACACCTCTAAGTTCCGTCAAATAGAGTTGATAGATCGTCATCGACAGCTTTCCAGGACGGCGTGAGCCCGCAGGTTTAAAGAACAGGCAACTTGGGATTAAGTTCTCCTGAGGCATGCATAGCACGAGTCCAAGCCAGGCCCACCGCCACATCTTCAAGACGCTCGTCTGCTGCGTCCGTTCTCGGACTTCAATGTTAGTTATAAAATCGAACAACCTTATACCTAATATTATTTTTTATAACACATTCGTAAGATGATGGAATAGAAAATTACATGCAAATAAGTAACATACTTTAAAGTGCTTAAAAGTTTGTGGAAAAGAACTAAGCAAAACTTATATATATATATATATATATATACTCGTACATGTAGAAAAAAAAATTGATTTAAGTATCTTTAACAAATAATTTACAATAGCAAAATCGTCGGCCTCGTGGTGTAATTGTCGGCGCATTTCCATGCAAGAGGTCTCGGGTTCGATTCCCGGCGTGGTTGATATGAAATATTTATTAAAAAAAATGTTTTCAAACTAGAATATTTCATAGTCCCTGAACTGGTACCTGAAGCGTACGACTGATCATCTTACCTTCATGTGACAAAAAATATCAAAGTACGCTGCGATTGGTTACCAAATCAGTGCCTTATGCACAATTAGGTACGTAAAGGGAATGATGATGATAATGAAATATTTTTTTACTTAAAACACATCAATCGAAAGTAAATAAAAATAATAAATAAATATTATTGCGTAGGTAATAAATAAAAAAAATAAAAAATAAGAGTGCGTATGACAAAAGAAAAAACTTTGTGTTAGAGTGAAAATTACATCATATACATAAATATTGTACAATATTTCAATAAATCGCATGTAATATTAATAAGTAAAAAACCAATCAACAATTTATATCTAAAAATCTACTAAATAAATATTAATATAGTATATAGGTTAAAACCAGTGTGAAAGATACGAAATAAGAAAGAGATATGCTCTAAATTTGTTGCAACAGAGAGAGAGAAAAAAAATTGAGTAGAGGAATTTACAGTGCTTATGACCTATCATTGGCTGGTTTAAGTGGCCACTTAACACACTGTGTAAGATTTACCATTCCGCCTATGTTTAAACATCCACATTTCCTCAACTCTTCTATCTATTGAGGGGAGATCCTTAAGTCCTCCATCCACTTGCAGCTGTTATAGAGTCCCGGGGGACTCTCTGTTAGCTGCGCATAGAGGAAAGTTTTTAAAAATATTCCTAAGGAATACAAACTCCATGCAGATTAAGGAGGGGGAGGAGGATATATGGACAGAGGCCTATACGTCGTCCCCACCCCTCAGGATCCCCTCAATGCCACTGTTTTTTTTAATTAAAATACTATGTATGTACATAAACAATTAACATAAATAAACGTATCCAAATATACAAAAACTCTTCTATCTGTTGACTTTTGTGAAGTAAAAGAGCCGAAATCTTTATCATGCGGGTGAGATTCATCCGGCTGAACCAATTTACCCACTAGGCAACGCCAGAAAACAATAGGTCAGGTCATGAGCCCTGTAAATGCCTAGACTTCTATTTCCTCTACTCAAAAATGTTTAATACTTCCCAACAATATTTAGAGTTTGTTCAAATTATTGTAGACAACAACTGGATTTAAGTGCATAGGGAGCTGTAAATATTAACATATTACAACAGAGTTTACTAACATTCTAGAGAAGAGAATATAGAGGTCTAGGAATCTACAGGGCTGATAATTCTGTTACCGTCGCAATTTTATTTTATTTTTTTGTTGGTTTTAATGATACTCTTATTTTGTTTTTTTTTTAATACTTCTTATATTTTACTATTATTTTGTTGATTTTAATGAGACCATTATTTAGTAGATTTGATTTTGTGTAAATCTTAATTTGTATAATTTAAATATTTTTTTTCTGATTATCGTTCTTGCATTGTATTCTTTGGAATTTTATAATTTATTACTCACACCTTTTTTTCTAGATTGTTATTCTATTCATCACATGTCATTATAATTTAATCTTATTAATTTTACTTTGTATTTTTATTGATAATTATTATGGCTTGACACGGGCATAGCCTAAATAATAAGTTCATTAATATTTAAACTAGTGTAATTTTGAATGAATAAATAAATATTTTTTTCTTATTTAAAAATTTAAATAATGGAAAAAAACGCCAAAAGAGCCTTTTCTGACGTGCATCTGTACGGCTTTTGGGTGCGTAAAACAGTCTAATAAATTTCGCTTTAGTATGGTTATTGGGAATATACAATCTGGTCACGTTCAGTATCTTTGGATTATATTTGTATTACAATATTATATTTTATTTTTGTATTATTATTCTATACTTGACTTAATGATAGCGGTTACTTATTTAACTTTAAAATCATTAACATATTGATATGTCTTTCCATATCATTCTTTTTTATAAACGCGTTAAAATTTCCTATATTATTTTCACTCAATTTCTAACACCTCGATACGCGGATGGAATATTTGGTTCCGAATCAAAAGAAAAGAGATTATCTCTATTCGCCCAGAATCCCAAATGACTGGACTCCAGTCTCCAATATTTAGGGAATAAAAAGTACAGGAACTACGCACGTTCCAATATTTCATAACCTCCCTATCCCTCAGAAAAAAGCTAAGAAAAAGTTTTCTTTTGATCCTCAGTTCTACACCTCCTCGTGACCCGAATATTTTAAAATCTATTCAAGTACTTTTTCGCCCAGCTCAACAATCATAGGGTCTAATTGTAAATGGGATATTTTTTTGTGAAAGGGTGCCATTTATGTACGTTTTTCAGTAAACTTTTTGCTCGTGTTGAAATATGTGTGGGTTTTCGTGGCTAAAATATGTAATCTGCGCGCACCGGCGCCATATTTAAGGTCCTGAAATACAAGTTAACTTCGTCATTTATTCACCTAACTGGTAACATTTAAATAGTTTTTATTATATTAAGGGGATATTTTCATATATATTTATTACAAAAAGAGCAATATTCCGTAAACAGACTTGCCGCGCAAGACAAGACAATGTGACAACACAACAATTTGACCGTAGTTCACGGATTGCAAAAATGAATAGACGACGACGCGCGTTACGAGCGAATTCGTTCTCGTTTGAACCATATTTTTATGGAAGATTTACCGGTCTTTTAGAATTATGGATTATTTGTGAATTTCCAGCTTATTTCATTCTGGCTTTTACCCGTAGGTTCACTCATGTGGTATTAGGGAGAAATTATTTAGGTAATTAATTAGTTGTGTGGTTTATCTATAAGATTTTTCCCGATGAAATGGCATATTTTATCGGGATTGAAAGTAATTTGGTCTTACAATTTCTTACTATCGTTATGAAAGAAATATGATGATCCGTTTGTCTTGGTGATGAAGGATCGTTATTCTGTTCAGAAATCCTATTACAAAGCCAAAACGAAAAGCAGACGAAACTCACCAAAAATAAAACAGGTAAATTCATAAAATTCTAAGAATCAATTTTAAAATAATTATTGTTGATATCCCGTCCCACCTTACAGACTACTCATTTTCAAAAAATGCTACCTATTTTCACTATATTTCATTACTTTTTTGGCATTCTTTTGTTAATTTTCGGGATGAAAAGTAAGTAGCCTATTTTACTTCCCATCTCTCCGGCTATCCCTGTGCAAAAAAACAAGTCGATTAGTAGCTCCGTTAAGTCGTGAAAGACACTAATAAATACACAAGCACTTTCTCGCATTTTTAATATTTATAGAATAGATAATGTGTTTCCGTAATAAAATTAAAAAAAGTTTGTTTTTTAAAAAAAGAACAATAAATTCACTTACGTATTTTGGCCGAGTTAGTCATGAAGTCGGCCGACCAAGATCGGCACTAAACTTCTGGAATGTTCGGATTAAATCCCGAAACGTGATGAATTATTTCCCTCACCTTTATTATCCTCCGGCAAACCCAAAATGAGTTCTTACATTGACTTACAGAGGTCAAAACATGACAGGAGGAATTTACGTCTGAATGAAATGTGGTCATTTGTTTTACACTCCGCGGTATACCCTCGAAGGCATACTCCATACTTGTCAGAACGAGAGCATGTACATAAATATTTTTTGCCAATGATAGAAATTATTCAAATATCTAGTTGCAGGGCAATAAAGGGCCCGTGCTTTGCAAATGTTTCGCAAGTTTTAGAATATTTCATTGTTATAAATAACTATTTTTCATTAGTTTTTAGTTTAAAAAAGTTTATACTATTTCAAACGTTGCATTTTAAGAGTCATATTTTTAGAATATATAATTGTAAAATTTGATTATTTTTTATCATTATTTAGTTGAAAAAATATCATTATATTTGAAACGTTGCATTTTATGAGTCATATTATATTGTTGACCGGCGTTCGGGCCTGGTTGTGTACTGCGAACCAGTTTGTTTACAAAGTAATTCAACTCGACATAACTCAAAGCATTGAATTTAATATGCACGCCATTAAAAAAAAAAATGTTTTGCTTGATTAGTAGTGACTGACCTATTTCAAACATATCGTCCAAATCTATACGACACGGTTTCTTCAGTATGTCTGTTTTGATCGCGTCTGAAGACTAAACACACCTCCATTCTCTTCCTCAATCTCCCCTCTTCTCTTTTTTCTTTATTGCTTATTCCCATTTAACACTGCCGTTGATTTCAATTAATTTATGTGCAAATATTGATATTTCTATTGTTGTATATATTTAGTTTTATTATTTTCTGACGAATACGTTTCGAAACTGAAACTTTATAAATTATCATCATAATCATCATTCCTTTTCTGCACCTAATGGTGTATAGGGCACTCCATTGGTAAACCAATCGCAGTGTATCTTGATCATTTTTATAATAATAAAAATACTTTGTAGTTTTATTCCACTTTTATTTATAATTATTATATAATTTTTTTACCAGTGACCGGGTTTCGTCGTGCCCGACATCGTACACTGGTAAAAAAAATATATAATAATTATAAATAGAAGTGGAATAAAACCATTAAGGATTTTTATAATTATAATTAAAATGCAGTTCCACCAAGAAATGTCAGTAGGAAAAACTCAATATATTGATCACTTTTGTTTCATGGAGGTAAGATGATTAGTCTTACGTTCCAGGTACCAGTCCAAAGACTATGAAATATTCGAGTGTAAAAAAACCATTTTAAATAAATATTTCATATCGACCATGCCGGGAATCGAACCCGAGACCTCTTGCATGGTAGGCAAACACGCTCACCACTACACGACAAGGCCAAATATATATACATATTACAATTTTATTTTATTAGCTAGTTTGTTTGAATGCATTATTGACTAATTCGTTGTATTTTTTATCTTGTCCTCGTGTTCTTTCCATTTAGAAAAAAAGTAACATAACTTTATTAGATATATTTTTTTGCACCACAACAGGCCAGGAGGTCTAATTACAGTGGTGAATTACATCACAGAACACCCAGGCTTGAGAAAAATCACTTTTTTATTTTTTGTGTTCTCACCGGGAATCGAACCCGGAACCCTTCATGACTCAAGCGTCTCTACCACTGCACCACGGAGGCCGCCAATAAATTAAATATGTTAACAGCCTATAAATTCAATGGGTGGGGGGAACAACCACATAAGTCAAAATGTCTTACTTTTCACGAGACAGTTTTTTGTGTCTTAGGACATTGCAGAAATTAAATCTAACATTAAAAGACTTTCTTTATTCCTCCATGCTTATGGGAGTCGGATTATTGCTAAAAATCAGGAATACATAGTAATGAGATACCTGTATTGAATGCCCCAGCGAGACTTATTTTCGGAATCTCTAAGTTCAGTCATATCACTCCACTACTTCGGGAACTACACTGGCTACGTTTTCCACAGAGGGTCGAATACAAACTTCGTTGGCTTATGTATAAGTCACTGCACAACTCTGCTCCGGAATATCCAAGGGAACTATGCATTCCAGATGAACTGGCTGACAGGCGTCTCACGCTTAGATCAGCTACGTCTACGGCGAGAGGAAAAGTTATTATACCTCTACGCAAACAGCGCACTAAATTTAGTGAACGCGCATTTGCGGTCGCAGGCCCTATGGCATGGAATGCTCTCCCAGCAGAGGTGCGAGGCTGTGAAAGTGAAGTAATGTTTCTGAAAAAACTTAAAACCCACTTGTTTTCTAAATTATTTGAATAAATCCGTAGCATGTGACAACAAAATATTTTTTTAAAATTAAAAAACAAATTTAAAAGCTTCAATTAAATTTATTTACCAATAGAATCACTATGTAAAGCGCCCTTGAGGTATTAAATTACGAAAATGGCGCTGTATAAATTATCCATAATAATAATAATTATAACTCTTCAATGTAACGTCGTTTAAGGCATAAAGTTAGAAAAGGTTCTTCGAGAAAACTTTTTACTAGCTGATAACTAATAAATTTATTTTGTGGAATAAATTACATTGATAATACTATCCTTAATGACGTTATTTGACTCCCGTGTTTTAAAACACGTGTGAACATAGGTGCATACTACAATATAAGCAAATAAAAAATATATATAAATATATTTGTCAATTATTTATGTTATTCTAAAAATATTATTGATTAAAATAAAATAATATATTGTAAGACGTCACTCCCCATTATGTACAAAGAATTGTTTATTTCTTTTACGTAATGGGAAACATTAATGTAAATAATTAATGTAATGTAACATTAATGTAAATGTAAATATATGTATTAAATTAGTGTAAAAAAATTGTATTTAGTTGTAATATTGTATTTGAATTTGTTATTAATAAATAAAAAAATAAAAAATATATATATATTGACTTATGTGGTGGTTCCCCCCGCCCATAGAATTACTTTGTAATATTTCAATAAGCCAAGTTCCTACCTTGTAATGAACATATTATTATAATAAACGCCTCTAGCCTTGGATGGAATCAACTATGATCAAACTGCCACATCACTCCTTACAATTAGCTTAATTCATGATAGTGCGTGGGTAAAGGATGCAGACTCGGCTGACTAAGCGTAATCATTTATTCTTTGATCCGTTCAACGCTGCGGTAGGACCCTTCATTAGCTTTCTTTAGACGGAGTACTCGGAGGGAAGCATTATTAAGTCTTTGTTTAGACTTTCGAATTTCGTAACAACTCTCGACTTATCGCGGAGGATGTTTAAATGTTTTGAATTTAAACAATGGGTGATTTAATTATACCCAGATAAGAATAGGCTGGAGTGAGGCTGGATTGCAGTTATGAAAACATACAGTACGATGTTGATTATGATACTCTAGATCATTACTTCATGTGTAATCAGAAACATTTGAATACCCTTCTCAGTAATCGAAATAGGTAGAAACTCTGAACCAATTATGGCTTACTGTTTTCGCTGCCCACAATGTTCAGTCGTTCAGACTTACTGGATTTTTTTACATAATAACAGGCCAGGAAGTCTATTTGCGTATTTACAGTGATGCATTACAGCACAATTTTCCCACCCAAGCTTGTGTAAAAATTATTTGTTTTTTAGTGTTCTCACCAGAAATTGAACCCGGGATCTTATGTGCGTGATTCGTGTGTTTTAGCCACTACACCATGGAGGCCGCCTGATAAGATTGATGTTAAGGATTATTTTGCGATAGCTGCAAAATATCAAATAAAGATGTATCATGCTTTAATTTATATCTATTCTACATATTTATATGAATGTTTAAATACGCATTGCATATATTTATTAAAACTTCGAGTAGAAAATATGTACGGTTTGTCGGACTTATGTACGAGTTTTGCCAAAAATAATATCTTCCAGCCAACCCAAAAACAGACTGATCAAAAAAACACTTTTAAAAATTTTACTCTAAATTTTTTCATAAATATTTCCTCAATCTGGATTTTTATTTGAGCCATCGAGTCAGAAACAGTTGTCCAGAGTTATGGTTCTACTTCACACACAAAACAGTATTTCCATCCGCCTGGAAACAGTAATTCATCATCATTATCATAATTTCCTTTCCGCTCCTAATGGTGCATAGGGCATTGCATTTGTACACCAATCGCTGCGTATCTTGATCAATTCTGTTACATGATGGTAAGGTGATCAGTCTTACGCTACAGATACCAGTCCAGGGACTATGAAATATTCTGGTGTGAAAACACACTTAAAAATAAATATTCGTTTCAACCATGGTAGGCAAACGCGCTGACCATTACACCACGAGGCCGACTAGACCGACGAAAACAGTAATTACCGTATAACAAATCAATACGAGCATATATTTGCATATTTCTCGCTTCTCATGATATATTGAGGATTTGAAACAAATAATAACTACAGTATATGTATGAAAAAAATTATACACTTAAAAATTGTTACGGCTCAAGTTTGTGAGTCCGCTCGTCTGCTGACAGGGCGATATTTAGAATTTTAAAAGTTTCTTGTGTTTCTGCGAACAATTCTACACTCGAAGGATCCAAAAAACTCGGATTGATTTTTTTACGCCTTTCTGCCCCATTTATTCTTTATTGTTCGCGATGACGTGGTTCCTACTCCACTCGAACCACTAGACCGACGGAAACAGTAATTTCCGTATTACAAATCAATATAGGCATACACTTGCATATTTCATGCTTCTCATGATGTATTGAGGATTTGAAAAAAATAATAACTACAGTATTTATACATCGATAGAGACGAGGTTGTCAATTTTTTTAAAGTTCGAGATGAGCAAAAATTTACAAATCTGCTTTCGTTCCATACTTTTACTTTTATTTGCTTTTTATAAATCTTGATAATTTTATGTTTTTTTCACTATGTATTTTTGTATAATTTAATTTAGTACGTACTGTTATTTGGCATATTATTTATTGCTCCCATTTCATATATTTCTTACTATAGTATTAAGTGAGTTTCTAGAAAACATATCTCAATTATCATTTCAATTATGTTTTTATATAAATATTCTTTTTCTGTTGATTTCAATAATACTCTTATTTTGTTTTTTTTAATACTACTATATTTTACTATTATTTTGTTGATTTGAATGATACCATTATTTTGTATATTTGATTATGTGTGATTCTTAATTTGTACAATTAATATTTTAAAAATTATTTCCGACTATCTTTTTTGCATTGTATTCTTTGGAATTTAATTATTTATTACATTTACCTTTTTTTCTAGATTGTTATTCTATGTCATTATAATTTGATCTAATTAATTTTACCATATATTTTTATTGTTATTTATTGTGGATTGACACGGGCATAGCCTAAAAAGCCTTAATAAATTCATTAATATTTAAACTAGTGTAATTTTGAATGAATAAATAAATAAATAAATTTGTATGAAAAAAAATTAGACACTTCAAAATTGTTACGGCTCAAGTTTGTGAGTCCGTTTGTCCGCTGACAGGGCGATATTTAGAATTTTAAAAGTTTATTGTGTTTCTGCGAACAATTCTACACTCGAAGGATTCAAAACTCGGATTGATTTTTTTACGCCTTTCTGCCCCATTTATTCTTCATTGTTCGCGATGACGTGGTTCCAACTCCACTCCAGTAACGTTACACTCCGGGTGATTATTTTTAGACTGAAAGGCAAGAGTAAATACTAAATACGTTTGAAACCTTACACCGCCGCCGACCCAGAACTCAGAATGATCTTTTGTCTGAACCAAATGAACTCTTCAACTCGACAGAAACTACAAGTAAATGAACGCTATATGTACTCTAACTAAATTAACTCCAGAACTCAGATGTACGGGGTGTTCCTAAGAAGAGAAAATATTTCGAAATAACTATAAAAGTACTATATTTTTACTACTTTCTCTTAACGATAATTATTTTCCGAAAAAACCTTATGACTCGTCCAAAATAAAATGCCTTTCCCTTGTGTATGAGAGAGAAGTACGGAATAGGAAAAACAAGGGTGAAAGTAGCTTGGATGCTGTGTGGTTAAACTATGCATTTTTTTTTTTTTAATAAAAAAAAATATTTGCGTTCTTATGATTTACCCAAATATTTAATTTTGAGGGCCATTTTTAACGAGTTGTAAATAACTCACTATTAGAAAATGGAATCAAGTTGGGGTAGAGTGGGATCGAACCACGGACCTTTGGTCCGTGAGTCCGAGACACTAGCCACGGGACCACAACCCAATTTAAATGTATGATAGGCGCACATATGTCGAGATCCATACATCATAACAAGCACTATCCACAAGATCAAAAAACGAGCGCTGCGTTGGTTCGAACATGTATAGTGAATAGACAACGAAAGAACGCCTTAAATTATTAACTAGGCGAATGTTGATGTATGCAGAAAACTAGGAAGACTGAGAAAGACATGGAAATACTAAATTCAACAAAAAATTGAAGATGGACTTGTCAAAAGTTAGAATGATCGTCGTGCGTACATGAGAAGATATATGAATGTAGAAAAAGCAAGGCCTGAAGAGGTCTATATCCAAAGACAGACAAAAGTGGCATTATATCCTCTTTGTCTATCGCCTTCACACGAGAAAACGGCGTGATGGTTTTTTTGTGTAGAAAAGTACGCTAAGTTGCTTTCTTTGGTCGACGCTTTAGATTACTTTTAAATAGTTTTGACACGTGTGTGTATTATCGATCTATGGACGTTTTACCCACATAAATGCTTTTTTCTCTTATTTATGTGGGTACAACGTAAATCTGAGAATTTGATAATATTTCATTGATCCCAAACTTTCAAAATTTTTATTCTTTTAAAATACACGCACTATCCTGGATTCAAACTAAAGATGTGAACTCTTTTTTTCTATGATATATTTTTTTGCCCTTTAATAATAAGGAATATTTTTATGTATTTTTTATATTTTTTATTTCCTTTTTTTTATTACTATAAAAAGAAATACCTTAGAATCTTTAATAGAATATTTTTTTATCTATTTGTATACATATATATACAAAAATATTAAAACTGTTTATTTATTATAGGAGCAAAAATTCATAAACATTTCTTGTATACCCACGATCAGGTCATGCCTTTGTAGGATTTTTTTGTTAACTATTTTTACTGTTAATATGTATTTCATTTCTTTGTTATTATCTTTTATTTTTAATACTCTGTTTTACCTCTTATGTATACTGTAAAAAAAAAAGAAAATCTAATTCTACTTCATCTTTACATTGCATTCTTATGTCTATGTACTGTTGCACTAAATGATTATGTTCACCCGCTATATGAGAACGAATTTGATGTGCATAATGCATTCAATATGTGCAGCAACGAAAACGTCGAGTTTATAAGCTTCTTTCATGAATCTGAGACGTGCGTTGCGCTTTTGTTTAATTATATTCTGCATTTAATATTTCTCTCAAATAGCGTAACCTCAAAGTATAAATTATTTCTTAACAGAGAAGTAGCGAGTGCGCGGTGATACCGTATAAGAATTTCAGTGCAGATTGCTTTTCATCCTTCAAGAATATGAGGATGGCTTAGTTCTTGGTACAAACTTACAGTATAACAGTATGCCATAAGGCTACAATAACAGAAACATTATCTTTTTTATTTAAGTTCGTTTTTTATAATATCTTACAAGATTTTTTAATGTGATTTTTAGCACGATACCAAGAAAGATCCCTAGTAAAAAGAGTTATCATGCCGACAGTTTTTTGGGTAGTATACTAAAATACCAACACAGCATAACATAATGTTTTTCAAATAGCGTGCTTTAGATTCGTTACTGTACTGTTTGGGCTCTAGGTTATTTGTTATTACTTGAGAAATCAGGTGTTTAGTTATGAAGTTATTTTTAGTTTTGTATAAACTATTTTTTGTGTCGTTAGCTAATTATTCTAGTTGATGTTTTTTAAAATTTTGTGAGATATTGTATTTCAAATGAGTTTTTTGTAACTCCTGGGAGTACAAAATGATAGAAAAATACGTGATTTCATAAAAAAAAATTCTGCCCGCCCTTATTAAAAAACCTTATATAAGGAAACGGTATCTCCACACGATTTCGTAAGCTAGCTGAGTTGTATTTAAATTTTTGACAGGTCAAAACCGTCAGTAATCAACTTATAACATTCGTTCCTTTAAAAATTATTTCCTTTATTATGCATACTGACATATTTACGTTAAATAAACAAAACATAAAAACTTTTTTTAAAAATCCTTTGCTTAATAATTTCATTTTGTCCTTTTCAAAGTTGGTATTAGATAGATTTATAGTTTTATCATAAAATGTTATTAAGTTTTTTTCTTCGGGTAACTGGGTTGTTGGTTGGCAGTATGGAGTTTTTAATCGTTGAATTTAATATTGTGTAGTTTTTTTGTGTTGGGTTATTATTTTAGAAGCAATTATTTGTTGGATATGTTCCATGGTTTGTCAACAAATACAGTCAAATTCTAAAACATAATGAATATAATAAATATATACTTCATTACTCAATAAAACACTAATGTAGAGTTTCAACTATTTTTCAAAATAACCTTTGTATATGAAATCAATATTAAAATCTAATTTAAATTAAAATTATTTTAAAGCTACAAAGGCTTCCTAATATACTCATAATGTAGCTAATAAAATATACGTCAAATGTTAATACCCACATAAACTAATAGCACTTTTATACATATATATCATTAAACAGCAATTATTGTTGGTACATATGAGACTTTGTGAATATTAAAGTTAGTTTGATAATGTCCTAACACGACGAAACGCGTCACATATATTTTTGAAAAATAAAAGTAGAATTAAATCCAATAAGGTGTTTTATTTTGGATACCTTACCAAATTTTAATATGGAATTCTACCAATTATCTACATACACAATAAATAAATTAATGTAATAGTTTTTACGTGATAATTTGAAATGTGATAAGCTCTTTGAAATGCATTAAATTTAAAATGCCTCTCTTCGTGACTCATTCAAACGGGGAATAAATATGTTGCTTCCTTATTATGCTAAAAATCCTTCTCAAAATATCCGATAAATCATTTTAAAACATAATTTGACCTTACCAACACTGAAAACGCGTCTGGGTTCGCGTGATGTTATAAGTCAGAAACATTTTAAGTTTTGCAAATCATGTTTTATTTTCAAATTCAAAATATTTAAGCATTAGCTCATTGATTACCACGACCACAAACGCCGGTCAGACTCAGCGAAGAAGGAGGAATGTTTCTCGTACATTAATATTAATAATACTTCACATTACCCTTCTCGGGTTACAAGAAAACAAAATGCCCGACTCGCCATTTTGTTTTTTTATTTGGCGGGAACAAAACGCAGTTCATGCAAACAGTTCTTATTTTGTGGACCATTCTGATGTCACCTGAGTATTAAAATATGTTTGTTTGTTATGGCTACGGTTTGTGGCGGGAATATTGACGTGTTGGTCGTTAGCTATTGGTGGAGAGTTGGCGAACAAATGAACTCGACTCGACATTTAGCTTTTGTTGAATGTGTATTCAATCATGTACTCTACGCCCTTATGTTAGATTTTGCAGAACATATTTTTAGTTTTTGTTGTCGCCTTTGCATGACTAAAGCAGCAAAACTCACCTGTTCATTGTTTGACAGTTTAATTGACTTTAGGTAAACAGTCCAGTTACAATGTTTTACGAACAGGAAATCCATTCAAATATATCAATATAGAATTAATAATGATAACCCTGGTTATTGTTTATTGCACACTGAGGTATAATTAAATATAAATAATGCTTGATAATAAATATTTTGTAAATTATGTTCCAAAGATGAACGTTGTCGCGTAGTAGAGCAAAAAATACTAACTGTCTTTGCCAATTTACTGTGAAAGCTGTATGACGCGCCTTTTTACGCTGCTCCACGTTTACTGACTGGCATTTTCTTTATAAGAACAACAAGACAAAAAGAATTGACTTATTATTTCCATATGTTCAATGTTATATTTCGTAATTACTATTAAAATAAAATAGGATTGAATTCGTTAGTTAATTATACCTTAATATAGAAGCTTATGTAGTTTTGAAACCAGTCGGTTGAAAAAAAAAAAAATAAGTGGTTAAAGGCAAAGTTGTTTTATATTTATTTTATTATAAGTATATTTATTTATCAGTCGGAAGACATACTTTGGACTGAACGCACGTCGGTTTGAAGTGTATTTTTTTGAAAAATAGTAGGCGAGATATGATTCTATGTAAGTATATAAAATACCTACCGACGCGCGTCGACTGCCCTCTAGTATGAGTCTTGGGCCTTAACATTTCAATGATTATACACTTGTTTTCTTTAGTTCTAGTAGAGTTTTAAGACGAGTCGTGATTTAATAATTTAATTGACAGGCGCCGTAGCGCGATTTGTAAGACGGCCGATTTTACCGCGTCGCGGGTTCGATTCTCGCCAGTTGCAAGAGAAAAATCCAAGAAAGGTTTTTATTACCAATTGGTGTTGTGATTTTTTTTATAACATCAATTCCTTGCCCCCTCTTTTCTACTTGTCAGCAAGCTTAGCGAGTAGTTATAAAGAAGAAGCTTAGCGAGATATTCCTTCGAAAAATACTTTTTTTTTTCAAATTTTGTTTCAAATAATACTAAACATCCAAAAACATCATTAATTTAATCTATTAATGTGATTTCATGATAGGAAACTTTTTTTTACCAACATTATTACTATACAAGTCATGCAGGTAAAAATATTCCAAATATACATATTATAGCGAAATTCAATTATACGTTGACACCAAGGGTCTATGTTCGTTTTTTTAACATCCAGCCTCCGCCCTTTGCCCTGTGCCCTTTTTATTCGCTCAAGTAAAAGGGTTCTTCTCCGATAGCTAGCATGTGGTTTTGGTACTTAGCCCCTTAGTTTCCACTCTACCACACACATCATCACAACCTAAAATAGAAGGATTTAAGTTAAAATAAAAGGATAGAACAAAACAAAGTCCGCTATAATAACCCTTGAATAAATGTAGGCGATGAGTATGAAATGCCTTTGTAGAAATCTGAGCATGTAATTCATCTAAAACACAGGATTGAAATACTACAAGGTTGTATATTAATTGTAGGCATAAGAAATTGCAGTTAATTTTAGTCCAAAAAAATAACTTTTTTTTTCATTTGGTTCATAATATTTAATTTAAAGTAATATAATACATTAATTTTATATCAATAGAAATTACACGCAACAATAATCTTTCAAAATTAACCATCGATTTAATTGTCCAAAAATTTTTAATATAACTGAAATAAATACCTATAATATTTTGTTCAAACAGAGTTTGGTGTCTGTACTATATTAAAAAAATAGGTTTTTTTCTTTTATTGAATTTTTAAACAATGTTTTATTTCTTCATCATCATTACATGTCCGCTCCCTAGCTGGAACATATGGTATCCACAAAGAGCCTCCATGCATCTCAGTCGGCCGCCAACTCCTTTGCGTCCTCCCAAGTCAGGTTCTCGTCCCTAAGTTCTGACATAAACTGCAGTGGACGTCTGCAGGACGTCGAGAACCTGAAGCCTTGAAAAGAAGGCAAGCGTGATTAAGGCTCTTAGGAAGCATCCGCAGTATATGGGAGTTTGCTGCGTCCGTTCTCTTATTACCTCATTCTTCACAAAGTCAAACCACCGCTCACCCAAGATTCTTCTGAGACACCTATTCTTATAACTCAGAATTTTGCTATTTTAGGCCCTATTAAGGTGCCACGATTCGCATCCGTAGAGGAGAATAGGTGTCATGCAGGCGTTATATAGGCGGCATTTGGTTTCCACTGAGTAAATATCGGATCTCTAGACAGCCTCCATACTGTTGAATGCGGCGCCTAAATATTTATTTATTTAATATATTTGTTAAGTACCATTGTTGTAGTAACATAACTAAATACATAAAATAAATAGTGTAAATAAATACATCGACACGGGTTGCGTTTTTTATTTAGTATGTGTATAAAATAAACAAATAAAATCCATGCAATATATCCAGTTCATGTTATTTTTATTCAAATAATGATTTTCTCTAAAACGACCATAGATTTATTCATGATATAATTTTTAACCAGGTGAATGAATAATGCAGTTAACTATGTGAAATAGAAACAGAACCCGGGACGAGTGTTTTAGACTCAGTGGCTGCTCTCAGGTACTAATCCCGAATCAAGAAATTGAGTGGAGATAAGTCCGCCTAGATGTGTAGTGGTTGGCGCCTTCGCATACCATTGTTAAAGCTGAGTTTGATTCCTGGCAGGGTGAACTTGAAATATTAATTTCAAGTGTTTGTTTAACTTCAATGTTTCATTGTTATGGACTGGTACCTGCAGCGTATATATAGAAGTTTGTCTTCTGACCTTCATGTAACAGATGATCGAAATTCAGTGCATTTTATTTATCAATGCAGTGCTCTATGCACTACTTGGTGCGGAAAGGGGAAATATGAAACACGTTTAATTAAATGTTGAAGTTTAAAAAACTATTTATTAGCACAGGTATAATTAAATAGAGATAACTCTTCATATAACGCAAATTTGAAATCGTTGTCTAATACCCCCGCCACACTATGCTCCTTGCGCTGCTCCTCACTTGGCTCCTCGCGCTGCCCCCCTCTCGCCCGATGTTGCCCTCTCCGCCCACACACTGCTCTACTCATTTACGTCATTTGTCTTTTCTATACAATGGACGATGAATCTGTGGCAGAGTGCGCGCTATGCATTTTTAGTATGGCTAATTATATAAATGTCATACAAAGAAATACACATGATTCAAAAATGATGCGTGCGTCTTGTGTGAGTGGTCAATGCGTACTGCGACCGTGCGATTATGTGACCAGGCACTCGCGCTCATATTGCCGGTCCTTTGACTCGCGCTCAAAATCCGACAAAATAGGGTGCGTTGGGTACGACGAGGGGCATGACGTGTGGCATGACGAGTAATTTTGCCACACGTTCTGCCTCCGTTCCTCGCTTCTTCTCATGCCACTCGTCAAGTGTGTGGCCAGCCCATGAAAATTTTATAACATTTCCGTGCAAAATGCTTAGTTGAGCAAAAAGGGCTTTATGCCGCTTACTCTGAATTCAAAGCTGTACATCGCGCCCTTTTGCACTGTTTCACATTTCCCACCAAATACAAGATAAGCTCTGGAACCTATGTTGAATGGAACACAAGGCGGGTGTTTAATATCGCATCTAGTACATACTCGTACATATGTTAATGTTTATTAGCAATTAAACGCTGTAAAGGGTTGCTATAAAATGTATCGGGGTGACAACAGAAGTGATCATTAATCCCACATTTTGACTTTTTAGATTTTTAAGCTATTAAAAATTTATACTTGAGAATAAATTTATTATTTACGGTTCAATTCGTACTTTAGAATTGGAAATTCCTACTACGATTCGTTTTTACTTTCAAAACCTATTTTTCCTTTGACGGTTTCAGCAATTCATTTATCATTCTTTTTATAATGTTCAATTTAAAGTGTTTCCGGTTTAGCGTGTTTTTGAAATAAAAAAGGTTCTTTTTGGAGATTTGGAGATAGATACGCGTAGTTTTGAGGATATTTCGTCCGTCTAGAACACATTTTCACTCAGCTCTTTCAAATTACCTTAGCTGAATGAAACTGTAACAAATGACTAAAGACGTAATATTTCAACTTCCCGGACAGCAATTTTTCCTGACCATTCCTTAGCCATTGTTGTATTGATATAATAAAAATTGCTAAAGCGTAAATACGAATAATATATATTTATATTTGCAACTTACAATGGAATGATAAATTGTTACAAATTATTTTCCATTTAATGAAATGACTGAATGATATGTATTCTGTGTTCGAGTATTTTTTTATTTGTAAGGAAACCCTTCTTTACAAACATTATTTGTATTATATCTGTACCTTAGAGGCCAAAAAACGGAAATCCACTTATTGACGTTTTGAAGTTCAAAATGCAGAAATTATCGCAATAAGCTATGTTATATGTGAACTAGTGGACCCGGCAGACGTTGTCCTGCCCGAACTTTTGCTTGCCTGCTATTACCTTGGAAAAAGTTTTTTCGATGATGAGTAAGTACCTAGGTACTTGTTTGTGATTAAATCCCAAAACTAAAAATTGTTAATATTCAAATATTGAATATAAGTAGATACCAAGGTATTTGTTTATAGTTGAATTCAAAAATATAAAATAAATATTTTTTTTAATATGGCATTCTTTTTGCAAACGTCAAATTTTGGTCTTCTCACCAACAAAGGGGTGTACTTGTGTAGGAATATGATTTTTTAAATGTATTGACTTTAATATTATTTTAGTATTACCAAAATCCAGTAAAAAGAAATAAATGGGTAGAAATTATAAGGAATTTAAGGAAAGAATCTGATTAAGATCCACAAAAAAACAAATGCTGTTTGTAAACATTCAAAAACAAACTTTTTTAATATACAAAAAATAACATCTCCATTTTTTTGTAAATGCATTCTCCTCGAATGCAACTCTGGTAGATCGATGAAAAAAACGTTTATGCTCCTTACTTCTTTCTTACATATTAGATTGAAGATTTTAATATCTACGAACACGCACAGCGCAAAGATCTAATTTCTCTGACAACCGCACGTAAATCGGTTAAGCCGTTAAGAAAAAGTTCAGTGACATCACACGTACAGAGTAATTATATATATAAAGATTAAACACCAAGTCTACTTTCGTCACAAAAATGTAATTTAAAGTTAAAATTAAAATCTAAAGTCAACCTTGTTTTAATGCGAAAAACATGAGTAGTCCCAGATATGCGTACTCTTATTACAAAAGTAATCATGATTCTGCATTGAAACCTCTTTATGCATTGCTTTCATTTGGTTCAAAAGTCATGATGTTTTGGATATCTCACAATTACGAAATCTTGTTTCCTGAACATTTCGTTCAATGTGACTTTCGTAGTGTATCCTTTAAGGTACATATATATTTTGCATAACTTCGTATTTTATTTTAAGCATATAAAAATTACTTACTTGGTATAGCCAAAAAAAACGATGTACTATCTTGAGAATTATAATTTGATCATGCGAATAAGCTCGCTTTTTTTATCAACTATATGTTGAGTTTATACAAATGTTTGTACAAAGGACTTCATTTTACCACCTTTAAATTCATAAAGATAAACATATGAGAACAGAAATGAAGAACATTTATTAAAAGAGAGTATGAAAGTTTAGACATTTTCTTGGCTTATGGCCTTTCATTGGCTGGTTTATGTGGCCAAATTACATACCATGTAATATTCATGTCCTGTAAATGCCTACACTTCCATATTCCTCTTTCAGGTTGGTTGGAAAAAATGCCTTCTTCTTCAGCCTTATTCTCTCCACTGCTGGATAAAGGCCTCTTTCAAACGTCTCCATTCCTTCCTATCACCCGCTTTTACCATCTTTGTTTTACCGGCAACAGAGGCAATGATGTCGACCCATCTTTTCTGTGTCCTTCCAACACTTTTTGTTTGCCCATGGTCTCCACTTTATTATTCTGGGTGTCCACCTGTCATCATTTTGTCTCGCCATGTGTCCTGCCCACTGCCATTTCAATTTCGCTGCACGATCCAGGATATCTACGACTCTGGTTCGGCACCTTATTTCTTCATTTCTTACTCCGTCTCTTAGACATACACCGAGCATCTTTCTTTCCATGGATCGTTCCGTGCATTTTAATTTCTGGCTACTTTTTTGTGTTATAGACATGGTTTCTAGTCCGTATGTTGTCACCGGCAATATGTGGTAATATTTTTAGCTAGCTTTATTTCACTTTCACCTTCATTATTATTTTATTGGTTTATAAATAATACACAATATGATAAAAGTACGTTGATTTTAGTAATATAAACATACATTATAACGGCAAGTGTGTCATTGTCAATAGTTTGTATAAGAAATTACATAGATTTAACTTGGCTAATTTGGCTTAATTTGGCTATTTTAAAAATGCGTCAGTTCTTGAATTTACTATTTTTATAATCAGTTAACTTTTTGCGGTGTTACAGCTCCGAAATAAAATATAACGCAAAGATGTATTTCTATAGTAAGTTTATTGTGAGACATTGTTTAAATAAGTTTATTGCAAGAAAAAAAAATACCTCAGTGGAAAGCCTACCTATCTAAGTAATTTTTCCCTACCTACGGACCGTCAATAAATTTTATGACACATTATCAGGTGTAAATTATACAGTTATATATTTTTATCTTATTTCTATACATATTTTTTAATTGGTTTGGTTGTACTTACATATCCGAATGATTTAAGATATTATGACTAACGTAAGTAAATATAAGTATATAACTACTTACCGACTTTTTATGTCTACGGGTTTCAAAGCGTACCCGTCTCTTTATCAGGACACTCACTACATCAACATGCAAATACTAAAATACAGTTTTACGTATTCACGTTTTTGCGTGTAATTTATGTAAATTTTTGTAAATACTATGTATACTACAGTGATGGTAATGGCGAAAATGTATTTTAGTAGTTGCATATTGGTGTAGTGAGTGTCCTGACGAAGAAACGAATACGTCTCAAAACCGGTAGACATTAGAAGTCGGTAAAATGTTATAAACTAACATTTATTAACATTAGTTTAAGTGTTTGATCAGAAAGTTAATGCTTTGAACATAAATAATATGAGATATTATGTTTTTCCTCTACCTAATTTATTAGTAAGAACCTCTCTTCTCCGTTGTTATCGAACACCATAAACAAATCTATTTTCACTTCATCAGCCATTAAATGGGAATAGATTAATTCGTACACAAAGCAGGACGAAAAGCTATAGAAGTTATAAATCCTTCGGGCTACATTTGACATCTGAAAGCGGCTTACCTGAAAATTGTTTCCTAAACGTAAAACTAAACAGTGAGTCTTAATTCAAATACCTATCGTCCTTATGTACACTACTTACACTTAACAAAGTAATCTTAATATTACTTAGGCCTCTTACCCTCAATTCAAGGAACCGAATTCTTCTCACACGTTTCTACTTAGTCTACTCGTATTTTGAGTAAATCTGCGTGTCCCGTGCATGGCCACTCCAGGATTATCCTAATACATAAAATCATATTCTTCAAATATGTTGTCAAATGGAATGCGTAATTGACTGTGTTGTAAACAGTTGTAGAATTCACTCAGATACCAATGCCCACTGTCTCCTGACCTACTATCATCTTAAAGACAGTACAAAACATGAATTGTGCATTTCTTGTACGTTAACAACAATAAATCAAAACCTTGTTAAGGGGGGGGTCCAAACAGTATTGCTCATAACTTTGACCCCCCCAAACATGGCAAAAGCTCCTAGGAGAAAGGAGGGAGGAGGATCGTCCACTATTTTTCTACTTGTTAGGGGGTCGCGTATTCAAAAAGCTTGAAAAACACTGCTATGGCGTATTCGTGGGAAGTATATTTCGCACTTTTGAAAAAACAGCTGTAAGTATTATTGATAAAATAAAATTTTTACCAAGGTTAATATTTTTTATCATAATACCCCTTTCCGCGCCCAGTGGTTCATAGGTCCTTTGCATTAGTGCACCAAACAGCGTGTTAAGATAATCTCTTATTTGAAGGAAGGTGATTAGTCTTACGCTTCATGTACCAGTCCAGGGAGAGTGAAATATTACAGTGAAGCATATTTGAAAAAAAATATTTCTCGTTGACCCTTTCGGGAATCGAACCCTGGACCTCAAGCAAAGTTGGCGAACGCTCCAGCCACTACACTGAGTTCCATTTCACACTCAGAACTGTATTCTATTTTCGCTTGAACAAAAACTGTGTTTTTATAATGAAATTGAAAATATGTCAAAAGTATCGCAAAACAAGGTTTTACCACAAAAGGGTTAAATAATGAGACTTGAAACGTGTTGAATACGTACATTAAACCATAATTTACTTACTGGACCATGCAATGTATCGAACTCGACATAACTTTGCCGTTGAAAGGGATGGGGGGGGGGGGTAGAGTTGTAACCCTTGTAATGTGTAGTTTAGACCATGTTTGTGTGAATGTGTTATTTTTACAGACGCGAATTACCTTATTCATAGCAATCACACAAATGTCACGTTACGGGCGAGTTATATGGGACACGTAAAAAAATACGGTTCTAAGTCCATTTGTAATGATAATCTTTAGCTTAAGAAAGAAAAAAATCAAACAAAAAATCGCTAGCTTAAGCCTAGACACCAGGCGCGTTCTGCCCATTCATACTGTGGATGCGGCGCATCCCTGGAATATTTGCAAATAACATGTAAATATTTTATTATTAAAAATTATAAATATGAAAAAAAAAGCTCTTTTCTTCCTAAAACTTTCCCATACCTGCATAGGTATGCGTAATTCTTATATCAACGTACTGAATATCAAGGTACCTTGGGCTTTATAGTATTCGTTAGATAAGCTGGAATTTGGATACTACCTTTCATATCGAGTCCAGTCCTATTACAAATGATCAGATTTCCACGCACGCGCATTAAGGTTCATAACGTTGTTATATTGTTCTATAAGACTTATAGAGATAAGAGCATCCAACTTGTGTAACTCAAAGGAAAAACTTCTTTGGTAACATAAATAAAGATTTAAATACCGTATTATTGAAATTTGGCCAACATATAGGAACTTCTCGAGTTTTAGAACTTATAGAAAACTTATAAAGTATAATTTTCATATTAGTGATTTTATGCTATTCTGATTTTAATTAGATATTTACATATGTGTATCTGCTATCATGCCTACTAAAATTAAGTACATGATTATTTTTTGTCAACAACCCTGCTGACAATATTCACCGTACCCGCCTGCTAGACACCTAAATCTTCGTCTCATCGACGAATTGAGTTAGCAAATATGCTGTATCTTTTTGCTGCGCACGCCGATGATCACGTTGTCGCTTGTCGACTCAGTGCTTGCCACGGTCTTTTAAGAGGCAGTTACGTCCAGCGTCGTTTGTTTCATATATATGTATACAAAAAAATTAGAAGCATCCGCCACAAAAATCTTCCGTCGAATCGACGAATGGTTAGGTTTAATGGGGTTTGTACGAGCCTTAGATGTCGCAACGAGCAAAAAACTAATGACGGGGTTGCAGTCCTATCGTAGCGTAGTGGACTCACAAACCGTGGGTCCAAGGATCTTACTCTTCTGTACCTCAACTTGAGTAGGTACCTATTATTTTTTAATTAAATTCATTGGAAGAAAATAGATATTTTACGCAAAATGTATTGATTTAAAAATGTATCCTTATAAAATAAAAAAAAACAGCATCTAATAATTCAAACGAATCATCATCATTTTCTTCCGTCCCTAATGCATAAGGCACTATATTGGTACACCAATAGCTGCGTTTCTGTTTTTGTTATATGAAGGTAAAATGATCAGTCTTCCGCTTCAGGTGCCAGTTCGGAGACTATAAAATGTTGTTCTGTAGAATTACATTTTTAAATAAATATTTCATGTCAACCATGTCGGGAAAACCTCTCTTATGGTTGGCAAACGCGCTGACCACTATATTACGAGGCCGACAAAATAAATTACTGTTTGTAGTATTGAATATAGATGTACATTAAATTATTGTACGCATTAATAATCTATAAGGATTTATGTCTTATTTTACACCAAATAAAAGGTGAATACATAAATAATCTCTTTGTCTTAAAATATGGGTTCAATAATTTGTCAAAAAAAACATAAAAAAACACGGTTTGTTAATAAATTATACATTTTTTTTTCATTTAACGTTGAAAATTATCGAATGGTTTCACACAATTATTTTTACAATTTGACAGGCTCAATTCTACGAATTATGTACCATATTTCTCGTTTACATATTTTGGCTGTTTGTTTTTTTTTTTAATTAGCATTTCAAAATGACTGTCGGCGCATTTAGCTACCATGCATGGGGTTTTGGATTTTTCAGTTTAACGTAAAATAAGAACATTCAATTGTACGGCAAGATTTCTTAAAAAAAGAATAAAAGCGAACCACTTAGAACGACGTCACTAGTTCATATGAATCAATCAATGATAAGAGAGTTGCGAAAGATTTCCGGCTGATCAAGAGGAAGTAGAAGAGAACTTGATTTGAGACGTCACGTAGGAAGTAATTAAAAAAAAGTTTAATATTAAAAAATTATAGCGCTTATAATCCGATACATTTGGCTTACTTTATTATTATTATTTTTTTATTAATTTTTCAATATTCTATTAAAAAATATTTGAAATTAAAAAACCTGAATTACCTCAGTGACTTTTTTCAGTGATTTCTTTTTTTTAAAATTATAAATAAATTTATCAAAAAAAAATCAAATAACGTTTTGTAGTTTTCTTATCTGAACAAAAAGTTCCAACTAGAAAACAGAATATAAATACATGTATATTTCTCACTCGTCAAAATGTCATGATTTTAACCAAGCATACCATATTTTGTAAATTTTGGAGATGGACCACTAAGATTCTGTGAACCTTATATCGGAATTGGTTCGGACCTTGGACAAGTTTAAAGCGAATCAAAGGGTAGGAACGGTACTATTGTCGTTACACAGTTAAGCTATTACCCTTCAAAGGAAATGGGGGAGGTTCACATCCGGCGTCCGACAATTTACAAGCACGCAGAACTTTTTCCATCCAAAAAAGGCGAAAAAACCCCGCGCCTTAATTGGTCAATTTGAATCACGACAATTCGGGCGATTACATTTTTTGATTTTCGGATTTAACTTACGTTTAAATCAAGGGTCCCGGCGTTATTCGTAATTTAATTGATGGCTCAAGCGACAGTTATGGTTTTTCTTTTATTTTCGATAAAGAAAAAAATTGTGCTGAATTTTCTTTTGGTTTTATCACCTGGAATACGTTCTGCCGCGAATGAACACTCGTATCTCCATTTCCATTAAACATAGGTTCTAAGCGTTTATTTAAGGCAGTAGTCTGGTTTAACGCACGCAAAATAAGTAATATTAAATTTCTTACAATATCTTATTTATGTTTTTATTACCTTAATACCTACCCTTATCGGTACCGGTAATTATATTTTAGTTTCATAAAACTTTTAAGTATATTTTTAAAAGAAATACCTTTAACAATTTTTGTTTTTATCTAATTTATGTTTTTTTTACTTTTTTATTTTTGCACGATTTAAAAAAAAACATTTGTTTTAAAATGGCGAAATCGTATGATTTCCTCATTTTACGTGCGTTTTACCAGACTACAGCCTTAACTGGCCATATGATGTGAAATTCATAAATCTCCTTACAATTTGATCTCAGCGGGGTCGTCTTCTGTTGTTCGCGCCCTTTGCTGTTATTTTTTTCAAAATATTAAGGATAATATTTTTGTGCTGAAACTATGACCAATCTAATCAGTACGTCGTAAGGTCACCATTAAGAAATATATTAATTACTAACGATACATTTATCTATAATTGTTTTATGGGTATTGAAGTCTCCCGTCCGTGACACACTTAAACTAAAAACTTATTGTTTTCTTCTTTAGTATATAGATCATTTATGTATAGTAGAAAAACGATTGGTCCCAAAAAGCTGCCTTTAGGTACCCCGAAAGTGATTGGTAGCTAGGTGGTAGCAGATATGTCTTTATAAAAGAAATAATATTTTTCGCGAACTCGCTCGTAAGGCGAGTCGTCTTGTATTCATTTTTTAGCGTTCCTCGTGTAAACTACAATCAACTTGTTGTATTGTCTTTGTGTAAATCCAGCTTACGCATTAGAATATTCTCAAAATATGGCAATTTTTAATTTAAATTATTTCAAATTGCAGTGTTGAGTTGATGTCCCTGCGTTACCAAATTGTGTTAGTTTATCAATGTGTTCGTGAATGGTTCAATACGCGTTTAAATTTGAGCTGCTAAGAGATAAAATAAGACGCTTATTTACCATTGAAGATAATATAACTAATTTCACTATCAGTTGAAGTGTATGCTCGAATAGTCAAGGGAAGATAAAACGTTCCTCCTTTGTGTCTTTGACTAATATCGCCCCATTTATTTCACACACAAATTCATACAGCCGAAATCGATATAGGCAAACTACTCCCAAGACTTTTATCCTTTCTATCACCACGTATTTACTATAAATGTTCATTATAAAATTAGAAACATTGTAATACGTAACCATTAGAACTTCAATTAAATTAATGCTTAGTCTTTGTAAATTCAACTATATATACCCACCACAAAAACACCCACTTTCTTAAAAATTACTAAATATGTATATTTTGTTTTATTTGCCGACCGGTTTCAAAACATACCTGTTTCTTTGTCAAGGCATAAAAAGAAAAGTAAAAATAAATAATTTTTACGTCTTACAAAATAACAAGTAAGAATCTTAAATGAATTATTTGCCAACATTATGTGTTTTTTTATTTTTTTTTGTTTTATGTTTTTTTTTAAATAAACATTAGATGTAAAACAGAGTTTTCAAAAAATAAAGCATAATTAAATAGCAATGAAATACATATTAATAGTAAAAATAGTTAACAAAAAATCCCACAAAGGCATGGCCTGTTCGTGGATATACAAGAAAATGTTAATGAATTTTTACTCCTATGGACAGTTATAATATTTTTGTGTAACATAAGAAAGAAAAAATAAAATTTTCTCCAAAAGATAGGTTTTTAAAAGTATTATTTTTTATAGTAATTAATAATGAAAATAAAAAATATTAAAAAAAAACACAAAAATATTCCTTATTATTAAAGGGCAACAAAATATATCAGAAGAAAAGAGTTCATATCTTTAGATTGAATCCAGGATAGTGCATGTTTTTTTTTTTTTTTTAAATATTTTTATAAAAGACCGTTATTCAAATGTTTAATTTGGCCATTAATTATAGGAAGATAATTTTTTACAACTTTTTTAATCTCTTATTTTTCATAATAATCTTACTTTGGACCATTATTTATTTATCATTTTATTCTGAATGTTGACATTAACATAGTCTTATGTATTCTCTAATAATAATAATATGCACATATTTAATTTATAAGTTATTTTTCAGTTTAAAAATATATGTAATGAAATAAAAGTCAGCCTCGCGGTGTAGTGGTTAGCGCGTTTGCCTACCATGCGAGAGGTCTCGGATTCGATTCCCGACATGTTTGATATGAAATATTTATTTAAAAGGGCGTTTTTACACTAGAATATAATGTAGTTCTTGGACTGGTACCTGATGCGTAAAACTGATTATCGTACCTTCATGTAACAAAAATGATTAAGATAAGTATCAATGCAGTGCCCTATGCACCATTAGGTGAAGAAAAGGTATTATGATGATGATGAATATATGTAAAACATTTAATCCATTATTATTATGAAAGGTGTGATTGGTATTGCACAAAGTTACTAGTGCTTCAAATATTAATTTCACCTTATATTTTACTATATGTTTTGATACAAAGTATGAATCAAACTTGTATGCTAAGTTTGATTGATACAAAGTATGAATCAAACTTGTATGCTAAGTTTGACGTATTTTTGTATCAATATACGATCACGATCATAGAACAACGACGCATATGATTTACTTCAACTGTACGTGAGAGCGATTTAAATTTTTTTTTTACTTTTTATATCACAACTTTATAAGTACAAAAGTATATCATTTGATACCTTGGTTAGTTACATACATTTAAGTTCTTTTAAAACCCGAAACATAAGGCCTTTATATAACTTTTACATGATCAAGTATATAAGAAAGTCAATGTCGCATTCTTATACATCCATCGTTGTTCTACGATCATGACGATATGTATTATAATAGTGAGGAAAATTGAAGAAGGAAATATAAAAGTCTAGGCATTTACAGGGCTTATGATAGTATGACTTATTGGCTGGTTTAAGTGCCTACTTTACACAACTAACATTCACCATTCAGCCGATTTTTTAATATCTGTATTTTTTTAAATTCTGATTGACTGTTGATTTTTGTCAAGTAAAAAGCTAAAACTGTTGCTGTGGGTGGCGCGTTCGTTCGCCTACCATGTCTAAAATCCCGCGTTCAATTCCTTTAGGTGTCGACGCGAAAATACTGTTTTCACTGCAATGCACTAGCCTGGCACCTGAAGCCTAAGACTGATCACCTAATGCTTTTTTGACCAAAATGATCCAAACATGCTGCAATTTATTAAAACGTTATTTTAGCATTATCGAGGTCCCGAGTTCGAATCCTGGCAAGCTCTACATAAAACATTGGTTTCAAAGGTGGTTTTACACTGCAGTATATTAGTTTCACTGTTACTGAACTTGCACCTTAAGCGTAAGAATGATCACCTTGCCTTCGTGTAACATACGATCGAGATACGCTGCTTTGGTATACCAATTCAGTTTCCTTATACACCACTGAGTGCGGATAGAGAAATGATCATAATGGGGACATAAAATGATTGTTACAAATTCATGATGTTAATTTTACTATTGGGTGGTCTTTATACTTCAGTATCGTCTAGATGCGTGTGGTCTAGCAATTGAACTCGGTACCTAGTTCAATGCATTCCGCCGCATCCAGGATCCATTGTCCTTAACTGTTCCATGGGGTATCATTGTCAGTGACTTTATTAAACGCCTTCCTTCCTTTAAGGGATCAGTCATGGCCAATCACGAGCGTCATACATGGTGGTCTAGATCGGGATACCATGGATAGTTTGAGCATAATTTTTGTCAAGACGAGAACTAACCAAGATTTAAAAAAGACATTTAAGTATTCACAATATTTTGAGTTTGTCCAAATTTTTGTAGACAATGACTGGATTCAACTCCCTGGGGAGTTATTTATATTAACATATTACAACAGAGATGAAGAACATCAAGAAGAAGGTAATATAGAAGTCTAGTCATCTACAGGGCTTATGACCTGTCAATGGCTGGTTTAAGTGGCCACAAAATAAACTTACTGTTGATAAATTACCTGGTCCATGAAGAAGTATAGAAATTGAAAAAATAACATTTTCAGGCGTTGCTTAGTATGTAGGTGAAATAATTCAATTAGATTAATCTCACCCGCATAAATAAAGGTTTCAGCTCTTTAATTTCACAAACATCAACAGATGAAAGAATTGAAGTAATATACATGTTCAAATATGGGCAGAATGGTGAATGTTACACAGTGTGTAAAGTGGCCACTTAAACCAGCAATTGACAGGTCATAAGCCCTGTAGATGCCTAGACTTCTATATTACCTTCTCTTAAATGTTCTTCATCTCTGTTGTAATATGTTAATACGGGACTGCATCCGAATTTCTTAAATTTCTCCATTTGTTAATTTTTGCAAAGGTAAAAAGATAAAATAAGTATGTTAAAACAGACAAATTATAAAAAAGCCTTTTAAATGTCAGTTAAGCAGGTAATTAAAAAAAAAATACCGTGTGCATAAAGTGATCATTTAAACCAGTTGATGACATATCATCAGCCCTCAACTTGCAAATTCCTTTCTCAAAAATGTTCCGTATACCCGTTGTAAGCATTGAGATATATAAAGAGATAACACTCCATACGAATCCAAGCCAAAAAGTTGTCCCTGAAGGAAAGGTAATGACCAACGGGGGGAGCAAGTATCATCACGTCATATCACGTTGGCTTTTAAAATTAAAACAGTTAGTACAGTAAAAAGCACTGACTTTTTACATCGGTCTACTTTAATTTCTATTCAGAATGTAGCTCCCTTCCGCATTCGCGTCACCTTTGTTTGTCATTTCACTATACGCCCGACTAACTGAGTAGGACAGAAACAGGAGATAGATTACGACTAATAACATATTAAAAAAACCTTTTTTTTTAATTTTAAACAAGTATTGACTAAGATAAAAATATTGCTTACCCGTGAAAGGTTAATCCACTGCTTTTTCTATTTTTTCCAGATCGATTTGTGCAGCATCTTAGCGTACATATAGGGATTTTATTAATTGCGAGGAGAAAGAAGCCGGGGAATGCTCGCAAAAGTCTGTTCTATTAAACATATGCCAATTGGCCGCAGGTTGAGGAAACATATTTTAAACGCTCGCGTTTACTCTAGTTATATCCTCAATAGTTCTAAATAATAATATATTTCGATTTTGTTAACCCTCCCTCCTCGGTGATGCGTAGCTAGTACACATTATACATTGTGTCTAATAACTATAATATCTTTATAAATATAATAAATATTGGGTTAAGATTTTCAGTATTCTTCTCTTACACATTTACGTACTGACTGAAATAATTTGTTATTAAATAATATGTACTTATTAGTCACAAAAAAGGCATTTTATCGGAAATCGGGGATAAATTACAAGTATACTCACAGTATACCAATAACACCTGGGGTTACACGTCCACTACATGTCCAGTCACGTAGTCCAGTATTAGCTACTTAGTAGCTCTCGGGAAGTTGGCGCGGGTGCACGTTTTTCCTGAGTCGTTAGCGATACCCAAGGTTTTTTTTATGTTTTCAGCAGTTAGATTTGAAATATTATCATCTTTGAATTATATTATGGTTAATTAAAGCCATTCCCTATAATTATTTCATTTTTCCCCTTTTAAATCTCTTGTTTTTCAATGTGTAGTGACTACACTGCATCGTAACGCGCGGGTGTTTTTAGGACAGTAAGGAAAATGTTAAAATTCTAAAATTCTAGAGTAATATCCTGAAAATTAAAATACTCATTACTTACTTATATTTAAAAGAACTTAGCGATA
This sequence comes from Micrasema longulum, assembly GCF_059751315.1. NCBI lineage: Eukaryota > Metazoa > Arthropoda > Insecta > Trichoptera > Brachycentridae > Micrasema > Micrasema longulum. The sequence goes on from NW_028277229.1 coordinate 267,279, forward strand.
ATTGTGTGTCATGTGTCATAATATTTACATCAAAATTAAAATAAACACAAAATACGCAGGATAACCTTCAGGTTTAAATTCTTCAAACCCCTCTATTATACTTCACGTTCTCTGCCTGAAGCTTAAGTCTTCATTAGCGATTCGTATCAAGTCAAAATGTTTTTAAACTTTTATAAGAGACATGACTTCTAACTTTGTAAGTTTTTGTATTACAGAACAAACTGTCTGGATCACTTACATCGCTATAACCCGTAACTTTTCTTTCAGACACCTTAACTTAATTCAAAGACGCTATGGCGCATACAGAATATTAAATATAAAAATAAATATTCAATAAAAAAATGTCCGTCTCGTGGTTACCGTGATTACCTACCACGTATGAGATCTCTGGGTCTCTAACGTGGGAGATCTATTCCCGAAAACGTTGTAATTTGTATTTTTTTTAAATGTTTTATCGTAGATTTTACCTAATTTTCCTCATCATCATTCTTCTAATTCATAATTATTTTTTCATTTCAAACGGCCTACCGCCTTTTATTGTACACAGTAATACATAATTAAATACACCTACTACATTGGTACACGTGATGATAAAATTGAAATACAGCAAATAACATTAAATAAATCAAATACAATAGGAGAACAAAATAAAAATGGAAAACCAAAATAAATATTAGATTCAAAATACACCTGTATTTTAAGAGAACGACAAATATAATCAACACAAATTTAAATTAAAAAGTGAGATTTTAGGCATTTTTTGATTTGTAAATATCTCGTGTTAAAAATGTCAACAATATTCTCAAAGTTTATTAGAAATAGAATAACGTTGGTTCGGCAGTTTTCCTCCAGAAATAACATTTGTTGCCTTGTACGTTTTTGTTTTACATGAAATATTATTGATTGTTTAATTTATTTAACTTTCTTTACATATATGCATGTATATTTTCGGGCTTATTGCATTTTTACGAGCATAAAATTAAATAAAAATTAGTATTTATACAGTTTTAGTTGTTAAACGTATACGAGAGAACTAACAATTCGCAAATATAAATAAATTAAAATCGATAAGTTTCTAATTATTGGTGCATAAAGCACTGATTTTCACGCACCACACAGTAAATAAATCTTATTCTTAAGTTGAAAGCAAGATGACCGGTCATAATACGTTTCAGATTCGGGGGCATTGATATATTGCAGTGTTATCATACCATTTAAACAAATATTTTTTTTCATCCTGGCCAGGACTCAACCCCAGAACCTTAATGATGATAGACAAACGCGTCAACCACTTCACAACGGGCGGACCAATCTCCAGTTAACAATTTAACTTTTTTGTGGCTATGATGTCACGTGAATATAAATACAATTCAAGACTTGGTATATCTTTCTTATTTGTAAAAATATTAGTCGATTTTTTTTAAATAATAATAAATTAACAACCTTCATATTTTTTTCGTTGACCTTATATTAAAAATGGTTTATTTCTATTCATTGTGCACTGCTTGTCGTCTAGATTAATAAATATAAATGAATATTTTTTATAAATTACAAAAAATACATTATTATACTTTTGTGTTTTTTTTTTACTTGTATTTAAAAACATCACATCTTTTGCTTAATGTAACATGACGTTATAGCATTGTTTGCAGAGCGAATTTTTATTGTGTTCTTTTAAAATATAGATCGGTATGAACTCATTAATTTTGCAGTTTTTTGAACATGAAAAAATAAAAATTAAAAATCAAATAAGGAAGATGAAAAAAGAAATGCAGTTAGCGCGTACTAAATGTACGCACACGCAAGTGAACACGCATTCAATACTTATTAAAGTAAAGGTTTTAGTATAAACCGAAATGTTACCCACTTGATCTGTGACACTAAACAGATGTAATTTTATTAAAAATCAATAAAATTGTTTTATATTCTTATACATCATAAAAATGGATTCTCCGTTTTTATTGCAATCCAGCGTGAGTTATATCCGATCGAATGATAATAATTTAAGTAGGATATTAAAGTATTTTTATATTCACTTGAAGATTAATAACCAATAAAATGTGTACTCTAACATCAGTTTTATTGTAAAGTCTCGTCTACAAAGATAAAATGTTTTATGGACCATTCTGTCTTTTTCGTTTAAATCCATCAAAACTGATTGATTTTGAGTTTCTTTCGAATGTTATTTTACTGAAAGACTTTTTTTCTTGAATACTTCAGGTAACATTTTATTTTTATTTTTATTAGATCCACCGGTTTTTATTTACAAGGAAACTGTAATTAGATTCTTTGCCTAATTTATTTGGGCTCTTATTTTTATCTACAAATCACATTTTGTGTAACGAGTTTCTTTCTCATATTGTTTAAGGTATCATAAACATATTATTAACTTAACAGCTCATGCCTTTATCTAATGAATGTAATAAACCAAAAACAAAATAAATAAATTTATGCGAGGAAAAAAGTCAAAACCAAAAATCTAACCAAAATATAAAAATCTTCCAAACAGTAGCAAATATGTATTTGACAAAAAAAATATATTCTTTATACTAAATTACACTTACTTGCATAAAATTGCAAAATACGTAGTTAAAACAATAATATACTAGAAGGTAACACGCTAGAAAATTCAGGGTCTCACGGAGTATTGTTTGTTTGCCGGAGCTATCTAAAAGTCTAAAAGTCGATGGTAGTGAAGAAGAATCTGTAACTCAAAATAATACCACAACTAACACACAAAATATTCAAGGACAATAACAGGGCCTACATTGAATAGAAACATAGTTTTATACACATTTATTTGTGATTATTTAAATCACCTTCAATACATTGTTTTGATACATAAAATAATTATGTTTTATTTTGAAGAAAAAAGTAAAATAACGGAAAACGTGCTACGATTTTACTTTGGCATTCGCTAATACTATTTCATTTGAAGTGTAGTAATTAAATATATTTAATCAAACTACAAAGAGTTTCCACCATAAAATAATCAATTTAAATGTTTTATTTTAATATTTCGTTTGAAGTCTAAAATATAAAAAGCTAACGATTAATCAACAATTTTATAGAAATGTAATTAAACTCACAGATTTAATATGGAATGCGTGATTTGAATTTTAAACTACAGCATTTTCGGGAAATGAAAAATGCTGCATAATATTCTAAATATAAAACAAAACCCTTATATTTGAGGGCAGCCCCTTCTTTTCTGACTAATCCTGGTAATAACCGACGTGGCGTCTGCCGCAAGAATTTATGTTAGGCGATAAAAATATTTAAGAATGCAGTTAAAGCATGCCATATTACACCATGAATAATACTGCCTACTAACACCTCCTTGCCTTATACACTGGAAGCATTATATTCGCTGAAAAATATGAAAAAAAAAGTGCTTTTTTATGACGAATTTTTTAATAGTTCGTTATTTCGTCATCTTTCGCGTTCATGAACAATGATCTCTTTATTATATTTTTAAGCTTGTTAACTGGCTTTAAACGTAAGTGTTAAAAAATTGCTTCGTTTTTCTTTCATGGCTTTGTTATGCAATCGAAAAAACTTAATTTAAACATAATATTATCGTATCATCATTATTATTCTTTTTTTATATTTAAATAGGGCACACATGAACAAATACTTAGATGCGCTCTAAAAATAACATTTTGTTTATCATATATTTCATTCAAAAAGCCCATAGTGTCTATTTTATAAAGTGTAAACGGTAAAGCCTTTTGCAGCAGTCAAAAAGGCTCAAAATCAAATATTGCACGTAGCGGCTTTTATTTGTTCCGTTTGTTTACTGATTTTCTTTTTTAAGCAGTAAATTTTTCACGTTTCACATGATATAGAAATAGGATAGTATTTGGTAATTACCATCTTAAAAAAACCATCATCATTCCCTTTCCGCACCTAATGGTGCATAGGGCTTTGCATTGATCCATTAATTTCAGCGTATCTTGATCATTTTTGTTATATGAAGGTAAGATGATCAGTCTTACGCTTCAGGTACCAGTTCTGGTACGATGAAATATTCTTGTGTAAAAACACCCTTTCAAACAAATATTTCATATCAACCATGCCGGGAATCGAATCCAAAACCTCTTGCATGGTAGGAAAACGCGCTGACTATTACACCACGAGGCCGACAAAAAACTAAGCCTTAATTTCATAATTTTAACAAGTTGACAAAATACATATGACGAAAGTCTTTGTACGAACATAATTTCAGGTAAGTTTATGATTTAGAGTACTTGTATATTATTACTACAGTTTATACTTGAAATCTTTAAAAAAAATTACAAGGAATAGTTAGAGGCTAAATATTTTTCAAATTTGGATTTTCGTTTTCTTTTTCAATGGCACTACAGCCTATATCGACCCTCCATCAACTTTCACTTCCAACTCCATCTGTCATCTACTGCAAACCTAAAATAAGTTACTTTTAGTAGTTGGGATGCTTTATTTTTTAAGTCATCTTCTATGGCAGCATCGATCTATCGACCTTTCTTCTACCTCCCGGTGCCCATCTAAGATTATTTTTGGTACCCGCGATGACGGCATTCGCTGCACAAATCTGGTCTAACGCAACTTATTTAGTTGTATCTGTACAGAGAGCTTGAGAGCTTTTCAAATGTTGTACAGCTCGTCTTTATAATACTTGGATCATTGAAATATAATCAATTGGAAATCTTTTTCATTATTCATGATGATTCAAGATAACAATTGACAAAAATGAATTCTTGTTGCTAGTATCAACTATTATAATTTAGTAACTATTATATGAAGTGACTGCTCCAAGTTATGGTTCTGACGATTGACTCAAGAACGGGAGTTCCTTTATTAAAAAGTTAAATGTATTTATACAGAACAGAGGTAAGGATAGATAATTACTTACATATAACTTTGAATTATCCATTCTTACCTCTGTTCTGTATAGATACATTTAACTTTTTAATAAAGATACCAGTCTCGAAGATGTCGGGAAAGCGATGAAACCGGTCACTGGATATTCAAAATTTGTGGATTAAAGTATCACTCGTGTTTTATTTATATAATAAAGTACAAAATACATTTTTTCAATAATTCTTATTTTTTAGCCTTTCCACTGGCTTATATTAACGTCCCGTTATATCAAATGTTTTATTTTACAAAGTGTATCTCTCAAATCAATTATGATGCGATTTTGGTGACACTAACATAAAAAAACATTTGTTTACTTTTTTTACACCAGTTGTTTAATTATTATTAAACGATTTTGATTTCTTGGTTCAAATTATATTATTTTTCATTTAAACTGTTATAGATATCCGTGTAGGATATGCTTTTATATGTGAAAGGCTGTGACTGAACGATAACAAATAGTGTTCGCCCCTAAAGCCTTTTGAGATGTGAGCGCCTTACGCGGATAACACGCCGCCAGTTTTTCCGTTTCTCTTTGCGGCGGTAGAGAAATGGACTCACACAAATACCCCCTTAACCAGTCTTGGGTAGAAATAACCGTTTAATCTTTGTCTTTGACTAATATATCAATGTTACCCACTTATTAATTATCAGAAATTAACTTTTGTTTCCAGGTAAGACTTTATATCAACATCAAAAAGGCTAAGTGGCTGTCGGGCTACATTAAATGCAAAATTAAGGTATCTTCTTCTTCTTCTAGCCTTCCTCTCTCAACTGCTTCTTCTACTCGTCTATGTCTTGACCAGTCCACATCCAGGCACCTACAGCTATCTAGACGATGTCATCGGTCCATCTCTTAGATGGCCTTCTGACACTTCTCTTATTTGTCCAGGGCCTCCACTTCAATATTTGTGGCTCCCATCTGATATCTACCTGCCTACCCAAGTATTCAGGGCATGTTAAATTTAATGAAAAACTGTTTGTTTTGCGTTCCATGAACTGTTGTGTGCATTTTAATTTTTGGACACTCTTTGCTGTAGGGGTTTTTATCTCTAATCTATAAGTAATCATCGATAATATTTATGAGTCACGGACCTTGAGTTATACACACCACTTTTCTCAAAATTTTAAGCCTAAATTTGTAGAGATATCGGGCCTAATTTTGGAATTAACATAAAAAATTTCTTCTCCGACGTTCACATAAATTAGATTTATATTACAAAATTAAACTTTTTTTATATATTGTACCTACTACTTTACCTACAGCTGATATTCAATCGGGTATCTACGCATTATTAAATAAATACACTTACCAAACACAAGCCCGACTCTGGGATGTTAATAGTGAATTGTTCTTATTTTTCCTTTATGTATGTTTGATGTCAAACAAAGGTTTTTGTTTTTTCCAGTAATACCTACTATATTCTTTTTATTTTTCTCTCTGTTGATCTTTATAAATTTAAAGAGCCAAAACCTTTATTTATGCAATTTTTCATTTTTTCTTCTAGGACCAGCTGATTTTATCAACAAGGAGAATTGAAGAAATACATTTATTAATGTGCCATAAATATGTTTTTTCAATTATTTTTTTTGTGTTTGTGATCCTATATTTAGGGTGATATACTCATGTGTTCTTGTCAACTAATTGCTCGTCGCATTTCAACACTAGGACATGGAGTTGCGACTTATGTTTCAAATAATGTGCAATAAACTAATATATATAAATAAATAAATTAAATTAAAAAAATAGATTTTAGAATAATGGTAGAATAATAAATGTAACACAGCGTGTAAAGTGGCGACTTAAACCAGTCAATGACAGGTCATAAGCCTTGTAAATGCCTTGATTTCTGTATCCCCTTCTATAAAATGTCATTCATCTCTGTCGTAATGTATTAATATTAATAACTCAAAGGTGCTGAACCCAGTTCATGTCTAAAAAAATTTAGACAAACTCAAAATATTGTTGATTTTATTTTTGTTGGTATTGGTGTTGTAATTGTTTCTGTTTCGTGAGTTGGAATATGATTGAAATACGCTGCGTTTTATTCACCAATACAGGACTCTTTGCACCACTGGGTGCAGAAAAGAGAATGATGATGAAATATGGGTGGGTCAGAATATTAATGGATCAAGTCCATCGATCCTGATTCTGAGACAATCAGACCTAAAGTTGAAAGACTTTTGTAAAATCCAGGGATGTTTTCGCTGCAAACACTTAATTTATTTTGATAGTACATGAATCAATTTAAATAAATAGACACAAAATAAGTTACACAACGACTCAATTATATCAAAAGTGCAAATAAAATAAAATAAACTAAACACGATTCACTATTATTATGAAAATTTTCCCAACGAAAATGAAGCACATTCAAAAAAATTAATCGTAATAACATTAATCGTAAATAACTTTATCGTTTTCAAAACCTTCCTCACTATGGTCATGGTGACTTTGTTCTGATTGTCGAGTGTGGCTATGTGTGGGGAGATGTTTTAAAAAACAGTGGTAAATAGGTGGGATATAAGGACGCAAATCTAGCATTTCTTTTTTTTAAATATCAGTAACCACTCGACGACAGATGTGCAAAGGATCTTGAACGATTGTGCTTCACTGGACAGGTCTTCCTTGACCTTTTTTAGTCAGGTAGCGACTTACTAGTAGCGATTACTAGTACTTAATTTAACTCGGAAGAGTCTTAACTACATAAAATAAAGTAATCTGCTAATTAAAATACTTAACTTCAATATCAATACATAGATGGCGCTCCAACTCGCTTGTGGATGGTTTCTCAATTCGTAACATATATACAAAAATCTAAAATGTTACCTGTGTGGATATTCGCTAATAAGCGGAATGGGGAATGTTGTAGTACCTACTTAAAGTGGCCACTTAACCCAGCCAATGACAGGTCATAAGCCCTGTAAACGCTCGAATATCCATAATCCTGAATTTGGAAAAAAAATTCTACCTCATCTCTGTAGGGATATAAATAAAAATAGTAGTATTGTCGTCTTAAGAGAAAATTGAAAAGCTACTATTCTGTTACTAACACACTACATAGAAATCAGTTTTATCTACCCATAGAAACATTAAACTCCAACTTCATAAAATTTGGACGCGATCCATTAATATTCTGAGCCACCCATATATCAGTTCACAAAAGAATTAAATACCCTTGTTGGATTGATAAACTGTCCTTTCGGTCATTGTAAAATGTTCCTTAAAATATGTTTTAGTGCTTGAATATATTTTCTTTCATTTTCTTAGCTTTAACGTTTTGAATTTTTCTTTTCTTTTCAGGTAAGCTCCAAGTTCTATCGGAGTCGAGTAATTATTTACCCGAATAACTTTCGAACAAATGAAATAAGGCTCGCATCTGCGGGCTGAATAATGGATTCAGCCACGAAATCGGGAGCTTATTGCAATCATCGGGTAAGAGCTTTTGAAGAAAGCTTTCAGATTTATACGTATTTCCATCATTTCATACGTTAGCTCGTTTAAGTAAACTTTGATTGAAAGTTTTCAAAATAAGGTGTTCTTTAAACCAAGAAGAATTATATGAAATATATGTAATTTTATAAAGAAAGTAAGAATAATTTACCCAAATATTTTTATATTAAGGCCATTTTTTGTTTGTAAATAGCTATGAGAAGTTTAAAGAATACTGGGATTAAAACCACATACATTTTTTTTAGATTTAGGAAAATTAATTGTGTTCTCAAAATTAATGTAAATATTTTAGAGAATTTTTTTCATACATAACTTGAAAAAAGAAATCATTAAAAAATATTGCCCTGCAAAAACGCAAAAAGTTTGGCCTTGATAATTGTGACGTCAAGATTTGTGACAGTCACAAACAAAGTTAAAAATTTACAAGAATCATGACGTATTAGGGGCCTTGCGAATGCAATGAACCGTTTTCACCGGAATTCAAAATTATAAATTAATATTTTAATTATATAATATATGAATTATATATATATTATGTTTATATAAATTATATCACTATTTATATAAATATATATACATAAAATATATAAATATATATATGTAATTTATATAATACTTTTTTAGTGAGTAGTAAAATATTTTTTTTATTCGACCTCATTTCATAGACCCTTATTAACTTAAAAAAAACAATAACAAATATAACACTCTTACGTTTTACAAAAAAATATTGACCCAGCCAACTACAACACATTAGAAAATCCTTCCTGATCCCAACAGTTTAGCTAAAATAAAGTTATATACTAGCAGAAAAATTCTCTTTTTGAGAAAACCTTGTATATTATAAGCAATGTCAAAAATAATGCAGCTCTCATATAAAAAAAAACACAAAGAGGCGGACTAATCTCCACTCGATTTCCCTTTTCAGAATTTTTACCTAAGAGTCGCACTCGCGTCAAAATCGCTTGAACGGGTTGTAGTTCTTTTTCAACACGGAACTATATTCTTCACCAGCCCGAACACGGGCAAAAAAGTACATATATATTTGTTTATAAAAACAATAAAAAAAAACGTTTATCGAAGTACATCATTAAAAATTACTGGCTTGTAATTTTCTACTTTGCATATTTATTGTGGTAATTGAAGACGAGCGATACTTAAATCTACAAATTTGGAATAATCTGTGTGACTGGTTTTGTCGCTTTCGGGATGTTTTCGAGCCCAATATCTTTATTTTATAATTGAATTTATTTATTCAACAGTAAGGATACTAATTTAAAGTGGTATAATAGGAATTTGATTTAATTATTTTTGACTTGAGGATCTTTTCACGGGGTAAATACTACTACTACTACCATCACGCCATTTCCCCGTAGAGATAGGCACAGATGATGAATCCCCACACACATCTATCCTGGCATACATTTTCAGCTTCTTCCACATTGTTTTTTTTAAATAACGACACCTTGGATTTTGGTTTATCTGATCATGCCACGTCTTTCTCGGTTATCCTCGTCCTACATTACCATTTATTCTCGCCATATATATCTGTCTAACTATTCTTTCAAAAACCATCCCAAAATCAGACCAAACCATCTCAGTGACCCTTTCTTGATCTTATCAAATATACCAGCCTCAGATTTGCACTCTCGCCTGATTTCATCTTTCACAACCCTTTCATAAATTGATATCCCACACATTCGTCCAAGAAACGGCATTTTTTGAAGTTTATTTAGAAAAAAAATATATGTTTATAATATTACAACGAAGTTAAAATTTTTATATAAATTTAATACATATATTTAAATATATTTATTTATGTTTCCCATTATGTAAAAGAAAAAACAATTCTTGTGTACATATAAGGGAGTTGACGTCGCGTTCACTCTATTTTCATTCTTTCTCTGATAATTCCATGTTTCATTTCCATACATAAGTGTTGAGACTAAAACTCCGTTGCGCACTGCCAGTCTAGCTTCGATCGACAAGTTTATTTATTAACAATTCCTATGCTTGATGCGCCATTTATTTTGTTGCCCGCATTCATTCTTCTTTCAACATCCTTTTTTACTTTCCCGTCTCTTGAAAACACGCTTCCCAGATACACAAATTCTTCTACTTGTTCAAAACATTTGTTATTTACATTTTTTTTTTGTTATTTACATATATATAAATATATATATATATATATATATAGATTTTTTCAGGTCATGCTTGATGCAAAAATGTAAAATAACGTAACGAGTTTAAAAGATTACTAAAATATTCTAAAACAGGTAACACGGTAAAGTTCGGAGTCAGTGGTTCCCGAACTGATCCAAGTAACCACTAGTTATTGGCGGTCGGTTACCGGCCCGAATCGTGTTACGAAACCGCTTTGAATACCGCATCATTATAATATGCGGGTTCCCTACTCGATCACCGGTTGATACACCCCAACCACTCCTAGCCTAGCTTTAATGCCCGACACCCGCCTCTGACGATAATGGCAGTAAAACACGGATCAAAACTACACCTACGAGAAATTTGTCAAAAATCCGAAAAAAAAATTGAGCAAATAATATTTTTTATGTTTAAAGCATCAACTTTGTTAAAATTAACAAATAGCATCAGGGATGGAAAATACCTTAAAAAAGGGAATATTGAAGTCTAGGCATTTACAGGTCTTATGACCAATTATTGGCTGGTTTAAATAGCCACTTTACATACTGTGTAACATTCACAATTTTGCCTATGTTCAAACATCCATATTTGTTCAATTCTTCCATTTATTGATCTTAGTGAATTAAAGAAACCATTATTTTTGTGAAGAGATTCATCTGACTGAATTATTTCACATACTAGGCAACGCCTGAAAACATAGTTCAAACATAGGCAAAATGGTAAAAGTTACACAGTGTGTAAAGTGGCCACTTAAACCAACCAATGACAGGTTATAAGCCCTGTAAATGCCTAGACTTCCTTATTCCCCTCTTTAAGGTATTTTCCACCCCTATTGTAATTTTTTAATCATAATGACTTCCGAGGGGATGAAATCCAGTCGTTTGTCTACAAACATTTGGACAAAACCAAAAATCGCATTAACTTTGCGGTTAAAAATTTTAACTAGTGTTAATAAATATTAGTTTTCAATCACTTACCGACTTTTTATGTCTACCGGTTTCGAGACGTACCCGTCTCTTCGTCAGGACACTCACTGCACCAACATTCAAATACTAAAACACTATTTCTACAATCACGCAGTCTACATAGAATTAACGATTTTTTAAAAATAAATTACATGCAAAGTTAATGTTGATGCAAACACCACCAGTCCAACATGTCTGAACATGCACTAAAATTAGGTTGAGGTAATATTTAGCCATTGAGGAAAAAACTTTCTTTCATACAGAATATATTATATTCTCGGATAAGAAAAAGATAAGGCAGTTGCGATTATTTGAAATAAATCAAATACAAATTAAATAACATTTTTTAAAATGAACTAGTAATCATATTTAAACATTAAAAAAAAAAGAGTATTTATGCTAAAAATTGGAATCAAAACATGATTTTATGTGATTTTGATGGTAGAATCTACCTACCCGTATTTTTTTCTAAAAATACACCCATTCAAAGTACTAAAACGCTTTCCAACGTCCGGTTTTGAAACTCTTAATAAGCTCATCTCGTCTACTGAGTTCGTGAGCTCCAAAGCCCTGAAGAGCTTGTGGAGTGTAAGGTTTTGTGCTTTGTCTTGGTATTGTTTTCGACACTTATGCTGCTTTCTTTTGTTTGGAAATGTATCACAATTCCGCAAGCTTCTGTGGAAATTCTGACTAAACTTTTATGCAGCGTCTCTCTAGCGAAATTAACTTTTAAGAAGTATTTATTTTATTTAAAAGCATTTATATACCGTCGTTTTATATCAAAGTGGGATATTTAAGATATTTTTATTATTAAACAATAATAAGAAAAACAGACCTTTAAAGGGTGTCTAAGTTTGCATACTGTGTATTTAAGGAATGTCCGCGATCTTATGACAAATAAAAACAAACCGTTTTGAGTTTCAATTATTGTCGTATGATATGCAAAAGTAAGGTGATTAGTCTCTCGCTTCAGGAACCAGTCCAAGAAGAATCATCTTTAAAATCAATATATCACATCTACCCTGCTAGAAACCGAACCTAGCACCACAGGCATGGTAGGCTAACGCGCAAACCACTACACTACAAGGTGGACTTGTCTCCACACGATTTCCCTTATCAGGATTATTACCTGAGAGTAGCCATTAAGTCTAAAACACTCCAGCCCAGAGTTCTGGTTTTATTTCACACACATAACTGTATTTTTTCATTCGTCCAGCACATGTACGATATTTTAAAATACTGAAACTACCATGATATTTTTTGTCAATTTAAACGAATAAAAATTTAGCAAAGGGATTATTTAAATAAAATAAATATAAAACAGATTTGTTTGTCACCATTTTTTTTCTACTGACCGGTTTCAAAAATATACAAGCTTCTTTATCAAAGTATACTTCACCATTGAATTCTATCCTATTTTATTTTTACAGTGATGACCAAATATTTTATTATGATACACATTAAGGAGCTTATAAGTCAAGTGTTTTTTCGTGTTGTTCTTTTAATAACGGGAAGTGAAGTGAGATGGATTTTTTTTAAAACTAGATGGTCGTCGACTAAGGGAAATATTATTTGTTTGGTTATTCAATATTTAAAAAAATATATTATTCGCTTTTTTACTTTCGAAGAACTTTTCGTTTAGTGCCTTTATTAAAATTATTATTATTATGTGCTTAAGTGGTTAAAAACAAAGATATTTATATATTTTTTAGTATAATGAATAACTCTTGTGGTTATTCTAGTGATAACTTTTATAAGGATTATTTATTTACTATATTGCATTTCAAATATTTAAATGTAAGTCATGTCAAAAACTGGTATAGAAATTGTAAGCTTTTGATTTCTTTACAAACTACTTTGTCACATGAAATATCAAATTTCTTTAAGAAAATATCATAGAGTATGAAACTAGGAAAGTTATTCAATGGTATGATATGCGTAAAATGAAACTCTAGGTTATGCACTTCGAAAAGAAAATGCTGTCTTTTCAAATCTTGCATTTCCACATTTCCAATTACTAACTTCGCATACCTTAGGGCCTTAGGGCATCATTAGAAAGCATTGAATGCTGACTCAAAGGAACGAGGTATCCCTGATTTACCATATTTGTTTTGTTTTTAAATAGTATTATTAATTAATAATGAAATTTGTCTGCTGTATTTAAAAGTTCTAAAAGTTCATTTTTTATCAGATGTAAAACAGAAAAAATATTGTAAAATTAGTTATATATTATAAAATAATATCAATTGTCTTTGATTTTTTAATTTTAAATTGTTAGTACTTTTTTGCCTCTTGGAGGTACATATTTTTTCGCGAATCTAAATATATTATTGTCTTTTTTAATATTAAAACATACATGTATGTAGTTGTTAATACCTAAATGATCTTAAACATATTATTTTGCCTGTAAAGAGCTTGACTTTTTCTACATTTAATCATACGTATAGTATATTGTTAATTAAAATTGGTATGGTAATCCCTTATTTATAAGCAGAAAGTGCACAAACATATTTTTTTACAGTAAATGAAATATGTGATTACATTATATAAAGGTTTTTTCGTATGCTGGCGTTATACTTAAAACAACAAAACCTTGAAAAGGAAAAATAAAATTAGTGAATTTTAACTATTGTAAAATCAGATTGATAAAATTGGCATTTTGCCTTGCTAGCTACAGATACTGGTGATACGTTGAAATCGTCATGAAAAAAATTTTTTCTTGCTTATTTATATTTTGCTAATACTGCATTTTCTTGTTACATAATAAAAAAGTTAATATTTCTTTTATTTAATTTCAAAAAAACGTCATTATTTTTTTTCATTACGATTGTTATGGCAGTGTTTATAAAACTGTTTCATAATATTTAGAGTTTTCTGCGAAATTCATACATTTTTATCATAAAATATTGTTGCGCGAGGATGTTGTTGAACAATACTGATAGAAAGTCTTGCTACGTGTTAGCGGGGCGGTAGAGCGGGAAGAAGAGAGTAAAGTGCAAAATGTTAAGCACGAAATCCATTATTTTTGTGGGGATGGCTGAAAATTAACCCGAAAATAGCTAACAGTACACGTTTGAACTACCTATATATCAAAGATTATTAAACTGTATAGCGATGAATTATAATGTTTGCTGTTTTCACTGGAGAGAAGGCCAATACAAATGTGAAAGAATTCGACAGAATTTAAAAAAAATAATTTTGATAGATCTATAACATTATGAGATAGCAACAAAATCAGTATTATTAACAAAAAAGGTAGAAAATAAATTTTCTACCTGGGGAACTCTACATACTCCTCTTAGATAATCCCCTTAGGCCCGGAAGGATAAAAAAAAAAACAGTTTAATGTATTACATATTTTTGCTGAGTTTGCTGGAAAAAACAAGCTTTTAAAATGTGGTTATTCACCGTTTAAGCAAATGTTATTCTTGATACTTCTTTGTATCTATGTATTAAATTTCTATATTGCATCTAATTTATTTTCTGAAGGAGGTCGTCAACAAGTCTCGATTTAACGAAGTCATTATTTATCCTTTAAGGTTTCCGCGAATCCTATAATTTTAAGGACTCTCCTTATCAAATTTGTTCTATTCAGAAGACCCCCTGACCCAAACCAACATTTATAATTAAAGCTTTATTCAAGGGTTACTTTGTATACTTTGTATTTATCCAATATAATATATACTTGGTCTTTTTTCCTCGGTTTATTCCACTCCGATATGAAGGATCATCTCTATAATTTCCTATTTCAAAAGATAATCAATAAAGCCTTTGATCAATTTTAATTTGATGGAAAATATATAGGCCATACTTATTGCTCTTTAATCATGTAAAATATAATGTTGTTTGTGTATTCGCATAAAGGTTTTATATTTTTGTACCTCTTTGACAGTAGGTAGTACCTGAAGTGCGAATATAAAAATAATTTATTATGAATAATCGCAAGGATATTTCAAAATATTTTAGAAATCAGTTCAGAAAATAAGGAATCGAAGTTTAAGTATTTATGTTTTTATAAAATAGTAATTTAAATTAAGTATTACTAAATATGTATTTAATTTTATAGAATTATTTCATATTATTAGCAAAATTTCCCGTAAACGAATGATATAAAAAAAACTACATTTTTTTTTATACTCATCATTTTGTTATACTCATCAAAAATTTGGATTTTAGCTCCAAACCGTAGTCTTAAACTTAAATGCTTAGATAAATATTGTTATTATATTCGCCAGTTTCTAAGTGTGCTACCAATCTCTTTATCAGAACACTAATTATTGTATATATAAATTCTATCATAATCATATACATATTTATAAAACAATTCTAATACCTAAGTATATCTCAAACTTTTTCATATTTATTATTTACAAAAAAAAAATGTAAATAAATTTTGAAAATATTTTAAAAATACAATTAGGGTTCTAGTGTAATATAAAATGTAATAAACAAAGTGTTTCTTAGTTCACCAGAAAATAATATAATAATCATATTTTACTTTTTAAAAATGAACATGAGATTATTAAAAAATTACTATTTATAAACAAATATTTAACCCACCGATAAGCTTTGACTTAGTGGGAAAAATAACTACCTTGTGTATGCTAGTTCTAAGTTATCATTTTTGAAAAAAAAATGTTAATAGACTATTAAACAAAGACAATTTTTTCAATATGTATTTTTATTTATCGAATTATCACCGCATTTTTTAGTTTTGTTATTTTTAAATTATTTCGCCCGTGACATCAAAAGTTCCCATCGGTGAGTTCTGCTGACATTTAAATGAAGAGCCCTATAGCGTAAAAATAAACTGAACGTAGCAAAAAATGACTACTGGAAGCCGGAAATCTATCACAACATATAACAATGCTGTAATTGATCGGTTGATTATAAAGAAATGTGACGTAGTTAGTTATATTAAAACCATTTTGTTTTCATGTTCGAGGAACTTCGCCGTAAAATAAAATGCTCTAATTTTTACCGCTTGTAAGAAAAATTTTTTCTAGCAGAACTTTCTAATTGGTGAAAAATTAAAAGTGGTAAAAACAAAAAAACTTGTTCGATTTTATTTTTAATTAAAATGCATTTACGGCTGTACGGAGCAGAAATTAATTAATTACTATACAAGCAGTAAATAAACTAGCTACATATCCGACTAAGGAAATGTTTCATTGCCCTCAACAATTTATTTAAAAAGATAACGCGAATACAATTCACATACATTCATGCAAGAAAGAGATGTGGGTATGTTTCTATAGCTCTTACTAATTTTGTTTGTTTCGGTATTATATTTTCAGTATCTCGATTCAATACTCCTATACATACGAATGCAAAACCTCGGCAATGAATCTGCAGACCATATCGAGATCTGTAATATGTCACTTTCTAAGTGTAAAGAGATAATATCTAAATATTTCTGGCTAATGCATAATACCACGATAATAATCTAAATATTTCTGAGTAATGCATAATACCAGGTTATACAACCTTATTTAAGTAGAAAAAGTACAATTAGTTTGAGACCCCAATAACATTATTTTATAACAGTATATACGAGTACTATCCATATTGGTTCAAAATACTCAATTAGTTGTTCATTAGAAATATGCAGTACTGGTATTACAACAGTAACCATTGAATGAACCAAAAATTCTGTTTATAAACATGTTAATGTACTGCAGGACGTTAGTCTTATGTAGACGGACTTTTTATAATAATAATTATGTTTTTTAGTAAGGTTAATTTCACCAATGGCCTGAATAATGCATGGTTTATTTTAATATTTTATTATGCTAACTTTCAGTGATAGTTTAGTTAAAGCCACGTTTTATGTGTGTCCAGTCATGCACACACCATAATAAATTGGGCAGTATATCATAAACTTATTGATTTTATTTCAATACATATCCCAAGCCTGAGCCACGGCCTACATCAAGCTTGTTTCCCTAGCACGAAAAACCCTTTACAATTTACCCATAAAAATGTCTTCGTGAAATCTTAACTCACATGTAATAATAATAAATCTCTTAAAAATAATGGGCAGCAGTATGTTAGCCGGGAACGAAATATAAAAGAAACAAAGCGATCAACTTTTTCGAGGTGACTTTGTTTTGGTAATTTTCTCTGACCTAATTTTTGGCATCAAGTATCAACATATAATAATATAATATGTTGATTATAGAGTGTAACTAATACAAATTTGAAAATTACGTTCGTAATTTATGACGCTGTTCACAAATTTGTTATAATTTTCTAGAGAAGTTATGGTTGCATACGTAATTAATCATCCCTTTGCTCTGTAAAAATATAATACTCTTTCTTACTTTTAAAAAATCTAGGTATATTGGGAAGGAAGAAATCACCTAAGGGCAATGTACCGACTCTTGTATGTTAATAATTTAAAGTGTAAATCAATAATTAATTGAATTTTTAACAAAAAACGACACCATTATTAAGCTGCTTATTTTTTGGTTTGTTAAAATAAAACATGACACTTTTTTTAGTTTAAAAAAAAATAAATACTTGCGTTCTTATGATTTACCCACATAATTAGTTTTGAGGGACTTTTTAACGAGTTGTTAATAACTTACTTTTATAAAATGGGAATCAAGTTGGGGTAGAGTGGGATTAGAACCACGGACCTTTTAGCCTTGAAACGAGACCCTAGCCACAGGACAACAACCCGATTCAAAAGTTATGTGGAAAATCTAAGAATAAAAATCAATGATTTGATGTAAAAATAATCTCTAAAGAAATTGAATGAATCTGAAAATCATTTGACGAATCCAACACAATTCGTATTTAAATTTTCCACATGATCTTAATAAAAAGCTTTTCGTTGTAGATACAAAATACAGATAAAAAATATATAATGTACATAGGTTGGTACGTAGCTGAATGTATTTTGATAAATGGAACATAATCATATCAAATGTACAAATGAATCTCAACTTTTTAGCAGATTTTTTGTTCTTTTGTAAAATATTTTTAATTGAATTTTTAAAAGCTATGAAAAAAACGAAAAGTTTCAATTGACATATATTGTTTGATGTTTAAATTAAAGAACGCCAATTAAGTTGCAGTTTTGTAATAAATTCAATATTTATAAATATTTTTATGTTCTTTTCTACCCTTTGTCAGTGGGAAAGCACATTCTTGAAAGCTTTAATATTATATGAAAAATGTGAACTGTAAAAATATTTTATAAATTAACTAACAAGAACATTATAAATTTAAAGTTAGTAACTACACCTGTAAATATAGATTTTTTGTTTTCTGCAACTATATAGTTTTGCTGCAAAATGAATTCAAGTGATCTCATATCAGAGTTGTTTTTTTATTTAATCATATTATTTCACAATGTTAATGCAAACTCAATTGATAATATTATCTGTAATAATCGTATTTTAAGCACATTAATCATCAGTGTAAATATTTATTCGTATGTAAGTCACATTTGAGCCCGAAATTCCATCGCATGTTTTCCTTTCATTCCATCGTGTCAACAACCTCTTGACGGGGGTGAAACCAAAAAGCACCCTGAATAATATAAGGATCTGAATCCGTGCAAATTAATTATTTAATTTATTATATTAATTAAACTTTTCATTCGTTGACCGTTCGTAGACATGTTCATTATATTTTGGTAACGTCACGCGTCGCGCCGTTACCTACATTATATTTTTTTTAATATATACGAGTATGTAATGTATGTTAGTTCATTTTATTAAATAAAATTGATGTTTCAATTATTTTCTAATGTGTGCAGTTCTGTTATAGAACTCAAGACTGCTTACGGATAAGATTCCTAATTGGTTTTCTTACTAGAATCATGAGTTTGTTAGTGAAAAAAAACGTTTTCCTTAAATGTTAGATAATAGTTTTATAAAATCCCTTACAGACTTTTCTATGTCTACCAGTTTCGAGACGTTACCGTTCCTTCGTCAGGATGCTAATAAAACCAACTAGCGAATTCCACTATACACCTTCATCATAGTTCCACAAAAACAACAATCCTACGTGTTGAAAATGGCACGCTAAGGGAAGTGATTTCATATTTAACTATTAGTTTTTTTACTCGCTGATAAAATATTGTTAATATTAAAAGCATTAACTTTATCGTCAAACATTTTTTTGAATGTAAGTAAACATTTTTATATTTGACATAGACAAACAAAAAATATAAATAATATGAAACTGTTTGTACATTATTTACATTTAAATTAAATTTTATTAAATAAGGTCTATTTTAAGTGAATTTTTAATAATTTATATCTCCTTTAAATTATTTTTTTTTTGTCTTTTATAAAGTTTTTTTTGAATTGCAAAAAAAATATTTATTATGAAGTGCAAGATGTTTAGTATTATTATTTTTTATTCTATTAAGTACGTATATATATGTTGTGATATATTTTACTGTTTGTGAACTGAAAATAAATTAATTGAAATGTCAGTATGTGTTTAAATATTAATAATCCAATTTTTCTGCTTAAGAATTTTTTGCTTTAAATTTTTATTGAATCACAACTTTCAATTTTTATGAATTTCGCGTCACTACCCATTTTTTATACTTTCCCTTGAGGTGAATTGGCGTGTGAGTTAATACAGAAAATATTGAAAAACGTGAGCATTAAGGTATAGTTATATCATAATCACTGCATGTCCGCTCCCTAGTTTGTGCATATGGTGTCCACAAAGATCCTCCAAGAACCCCTGTTGGCTGCGAGCTTCTGTGCATACTCCCAAGTAAGGCCCGTCTCATAATTCTGACACGAACTGCCGAAGAACAGTCAGCATTAGATATCTGGGACGTCGAGAACCTAATGCCTTGCAAAGTAGTCAAGCGTGATTGAGACTCTTAGGAGGCATCCGCAGTACATAGCCAAGCAAACAGTATCATTTACGCTTGATAACAATAATACTGAAATATCACGTTTTTTAAAAAATGTTTTTGTAGTAAAAAAGGTCCAGTAAAAAAAATACTTTTTTGCTACTTATTAGTATTGTAAAAAGTATTTTTAAATTTGTAATTTTGAATCCCCGCAAAACGGTCATTGCATTGGCCACGCCCCTAATACGTCACAATTTATGTTCATTTTCAACTTTGTTCCAAATCATTCAAATGTTTAGAGAACATCGTCACGAATCTTGACGTCACAACTATCAACGCCAAATTAATTCGGTATTCGTAGTACGTGTTATTTCCCTTTTGTTAAGAGACTTTGTTCCATCCGCTATTTTTTTACTTCATCCCTTGCAAAGTCAAACCACCGCACACGCAAGATAACTCTGAGACGTCTATTCTTGAAACTAGCGTTTTTCTGTTTTGGGCCCTAGTGAGGTGCTACGATTCGCATCCCTAGAGGAGAATAGGTGATATGCAGGCGTTATATATGCAGAATTCGGTTTTCACTTAGTAAATATCCGTAAATACTTATATTGCATACATTTATTTATTTAAATGTTTTAATGTCAAAAAAAAAAACCTGTTTCTGTGGAGTGACATACCCGACCTCAGAGTAATAATGTGCCAAGCTACAGAGACGCCCAAACGTAGGAAAATCATTCTATTACTATTAGGTATTAAGTTAGCTACAATTCGCAGCAAAACAATGGGCCGTACTCAGGTCTAGAATTGCCAAATGTATATTAATTTGCATTGTAAATACTTTTAAATATGTACCTGTGAATTTATTATTGCAGTGTTATACCAATTTATTTTTATATAATTCGCCCTTATTTATTTTATTAAACTGAAAATACCATGTGTGTGTTTATTTTTTTATTTATTTATTCATTTTATTCACATAAACTTATGTTACATTATTATTAATAATATTTTTTTTTACGTTTGGTTAGATGTTGACTTTATGTATTAATGTAGACACTGTAGGCAGGTAATTTATTACGCGAATAACGCAAAGAGATACATTAAATCTACTTTAGTCATAATACATCTTCGTTAATAGAATATATTGGTGCGAAGTCGCCCTAGTTTTGTCGGGTATTTTTCCTGTTATCTCTCGTTGCGTGCGACCAACAGTGACGGTTAGACTTATCCGGTGTAAATGTAGGGACATTTGTCTGCCACCAAATACGAAAGCCTTACTTCGCACTATCTCTTCCCTATTGTACGCTGTTTGCAGAATACTTGTTTATCCTGCCAGTGATTTACAAGAAGACGTTTAAACGAACTGTATCACAAGACAAATTGGCTTGGAAATAATTAATCTGCGAATAAAACTGCCTTTCTTTAAACATTCCACCAAAAACATTGCAACGCAATGTTCCAACTTAGATAACTGTCAGCGAGTACTGGACAAAAAGGCGTCATTTTATTTTATTTTATTTATTTTGAATACAAACAGATGTACAGGTTAAATTAATATTTTTAAAAACTATATAAAATGTATACATAGTAGGGCCTGCCATCCAATTATATTTATTTACTAAATAAAGCGACGATGGCTTAAAGTTTAAACTATATAAATAATAAATATACTTAATATTAAAATAAGATAAATATGGACAAAACAAGGAGATTGTGCTAAGGAAAAGAGAGATATTGATAAGGAGTGGTAAAGAATGATTGAAGGAAAGTAAGAGTGGAGAATTGCATTTGATTTAATGACTAAATGAATTATGAATGAAGAGCAAGAAAAGAGACAAAACGTCTTTTCTCTGTTATTCTGAATTCAGCCTATTGGTTCTTTGTATAGAGTGTTAAATATATCATGACTAGGAGGACCGGCAAATTTATTTAACTCATTTTTTACTCTACAAACATTTAAAATTGATAGAATTATATCGTAAAATAAACATGGCACAATTTTATTAATTGGTAACGATTAATTATCCAGTTAATTTGATCACCTATTTTAATCATCATAATTCCCCTCCTCACGCCGAGTAGTGCATAGGACACTGCTTTGGGAAACTAAATGCAGCGTTTTTCAATCATCTGTTTCATGAAGTTAAAGTGATCAGTCTTAGGTTTCAGGTGCCAACCTAGGAATAAAGAAATATCGTCGTTAAACAACCTTTAAAAATTAATATTTTACGTCCGCTTGCCAGTAATCAAACCCAGGACCCTTATGCTGGAAAGATGTGACATTTTATCACTTTTTTATTTGGTCGATTGCCCTCCGACAATTTTATTACAAAGACGAATGAGAAAGTGGCTACACTAACAAATCAGTATTTATATATGGCTCTCCTGTCACACGTAAACTTTTATTTTTTCCTAGTAGACTTCTTCCGTTGAATATTGTGTGTAATAAACCTTAAAAAAAAAAATACAATGTTTTACTGAGACACTGCAACATATTTCATTATTATTTGCACTTGACATAACACACATCTACATGTTATTACAAATATTTTATATTCATTTGATGGATTTTAAAAACACATTGTAAAAAATGTATCTCAAATACGTATTTTAACATTGATGAGCGTTAAAATAGTTTTAAAATCATGTTTTTAGTGAAACTTCTTTTGATAATAGATAAGTGCAGTTATTTTTGTTGCACATTTGTTGATACGCCATCATCATAACATTGATCAGCGTTGTAAATTTTATGTTGAAATACAACAAAAATACCCAATCGTCATTCAAACGTGAATGCCGAGCGTTTTACAAGAAGGAAGTTTGACATCTGAAGTTACAATTTCGCATTCGATTGTCAATGTCGAGTGCCTTGTGGCACTCGAGATAATCTCGATTGGTTTTCAATCGACAGCATTCGTATGAGTGATTCAAAAATGCCACCACTCGTCGAATTACGAAAGTCGCATTCAATTCTAAAGTCGAACGAGTTCATAAGGCCCCAAAAACTCAAGAATAGTAGGCAAACACGTCTTCCACTACACTACGGGGCGAAATTTTCTCCACTCGATTTTGATTTCTAGGATTCTGGTTCAATTTCACACACAACACTGTATTCTTCATCCTTCCGGAGACAGACACATACATTCATAATATTTTCCGAAGTATTTGCAATCGATCATAAAGCTAGTAAAATTGATTGAAATGGATTAGAAGTTCCATTTCAATCAATTTTAATAAATTAAATAAACCATACAAACAGTTGTTTTAACCTTTAACAAAAAATAAAAGAAGATGAAAATTAATAAACCGAAGACAACTTGACAAAATTATTTTTTAATTTAAGATCTTAATTTAAACAAAATAATAAACACATTTTCACAGAACGTGATAGGAAAATTAACGCGTATTTTTCTCGCTTTTAAAATGCGTTAATTGCGTTGCTTAACCTTTTTTCATCCGATTTTTTTATTACTTAAATAATAACTATCTAATTGTTTGTTTTAATTTTCTGAATTCTTTTTTTTTTTCACAAAAAAAACATATTTATATTTATATAGCGTTGTTTCATTATAACTGTGGTTGCGAGGGATAATAAACTTGTTAAACAAATAGTATGTCAGTAAATGCAAAAAAAAGGAAACGTTTACATAGTACGTAAAAATTATTAATATTCATATGGAATCTAAAAGCTCCTTTTGATGACAGAATTTCAAAAGACGCAAATACGGCGAAGCAGTTTGTTTACGGTAAAGGGTTTGCTCGCAGTGAACACAACAAAAAAAAATTGTATTATTATCAGAAAATATTCACTCAATCAATTCTGAAAAAGCCAGGAGATAGTAGGTGGTCAGTCTTTTTAAAATAATTTTCCAAGTTCCTATTTTTTTAAAACCACTCAGGTTGAAGGGGATTGATATTATTTTAATAATTTTTGAATCTTATAAGTTATCTTTCAAAATTTATTTGATAGTTTGCTTAAATTGTTTTTTGTCATTTAATTAAACCGTCTATTTAGAAAAGGTTTATTCACTTAGTTTTGTGAATCGATTGGCTTTTTTATTGCTCTCGCAAAACCGTTTGTCGGCAATGAAATTTAAATGGTATTATTCGTCTTCAAAGTTGATTAAAATATTAATTTGTAATTTAATCATACTGATGTTTAAATTACAATAAACTTCCTTGAACAAACGTCATTTGTCGATTTAAACATTTGTTTATTTTTATTCAATTTAGCTCTTTGAACATTAAAATACAAGTAAAAGGCTCTGTGTCCAAGGGGATGAATAAAACAATTCTGAGTATGAAATATAACCAAAAACCCAAATGGGCGCTTTCTTCTCGATGGTTGCTCTCGGGAAGCCCTAGAAAAGGAAATCTAATGAAGATAAATTCAATGGCCACATTGCAATGTTCGCCCATATACAGAGTCTCACTCCTTTTTTTGTGCTTTGTATCCCGGAGCCGTGTAAACACGTAATTATAATAACCACGCGTTGTGTCCCGGTCCCGTGTTTTCACGTAGTTTACCAACAGTGAAAAAGTACTTTAAAAAGTCGCTGATAAATGCACTTTTTTTAGACAGCTGGTAAACAACGTGAAAACACGTGGCCGGGACACAACGCGTGGTTAAATAATCACGTGTTTACACGGCTCCAGGATACAAAGTGTTAAATAAGTTTCGGTTTCGTCCGAAACTAGAAAAAAAACCGAAATCATGTTTTGGTTTCAGTTTCGGTAGAAAATCTGTATTCGGCCACTAAAATCCGACTCGTGTCGTGATGGCGCATTCGCCTAACATACTAAAGGTCCGAGGTGCGATTCCTTGCTGGGTGAACGAGAAAAATAGACAGTGTTTTGAGTATGTCTGAATGTTTGTTGACAGTCTGGATTTCCTTCCTAGGGAGCCATTTAGATCTAAATTTGTTGCAACTGAGAGAGATTTTTTTTTAAATATAATTCGAATTGGGATAATTAAAGTCTTGTGATTTACAAGGCTTGTGATCTGTCATTGGCTGGTTTAAGTAGCCACATTTACACACTATGTATTCTTTATTCAGCCTATGTTTAAGCATCTTTATTTTCTCAACTCCTCAACACATGGAAAAGTTGAGAATCTATCAACAATGTTTTGACTTTGTCCAAACTTCTGTATACAAGAACTGAATGCAATACCCTAGGAAGCTATTAATATTAATTAACTACAACACAGATGAAGAACATTTGAAATAAAGAAATATAGAAGTCTAGGCATCTGCAGGGCTTATAACCAGTCATTGGCTGGTTTATATGTCGTCATCGACAAATTAAAGAATTGAAGGAATATACGTATTTAAAAGTGGTGAATGTTACACAGTGTGTAAATTGCTTTCAAGTGTACGTATATTGTTTAGAAATATTCATAATTAGTATATATGTTTACGATATTTAAATCACTTCACATTCCATACATCAATATTGTTAATTTTAATCAAATTTTTCTACTGAAATTTGTATTACTGCGAAAATTGCTTTACTGAAAATTTATCAACTATCTTCTCCTTTTATTGCTTTTTCAAATTTTAAATATTACTTGCTATACCTGTTATTCCTTCTTTTTTCTCTGCTGCATTGACATGTTTTTATACTTTTAAACTATTTTTAATTACTTATATTGTATTTGTAAATGAAATCAATATATTGCTACTCTTACTATGTGTCATTAATTTTGAAAAAGTTTTTTAAATTGACATAAATTTATTTTCTTATTTAAAGATTCTTCTCATCGTTTCTTCGAATTCCTTAAAATATGTATGGGTGTATTTATGTTTTTCCTTTTTAAAAAAAATGTTATTATTTTATTTTATTTTTACATCTAAGCTTGTTTTTCATTCTTTATTTAAATTCCTAACTTTTAATTACTTTTACAAATTTTCTTTATTTTTTCACGTTAATTTTAATTTTCAAGCAACTTCTATTTATGTTTATTTTCCTTCTCTTTTTTGTACTTTAATTAATAACCTTACATATAATCTGTATTGAATGCCGCAGCGAGACTTATTTTCGGAATCTCTAAGTTCAGTCATATCACTCCACTACTTCGGGAACTACACTGGCTACGTTTTCCACAGAGGGTCGAATACAAACTCTGTTGGCTTATCCATAAGTCACTGCACAACTCGGCTCCGGAATATCTAAGGGAACTATGCATTCCAGATGAACTAGCTGACAGGCGTCTCACGCTTAGATCAGCTACGTCTACGGCGAGAAAAAAAGTTATTATACCTCTACGCAAACAGCGCACTAAATTTGGTGAACGCGCATTTGCGGTCGCAGGCCCTATGGCATGGAATGCTCTCCCAGCAAAGGTGCGAGTCTGTGAAAGTGAAGTGATGTTTCGGAAAAAACTTAAAACCCACTTGTTCTCTAAATCATTTGAATAAATCCGTAGCACGTGACAACAAAATAAATTATTTTAATTAAATTACAAATTTAAAAGCTTCAATTAAATTAACTTAACAATAAAATCACCATGTAAAGCGCCCTTGAGGTATTTTATTACGAAAATGGCGCTATATAAGTTCTCCATAATTAATTTAATTAATTAATATAATTATTATATATTGATTGGGTTGTGGTCCTGTGGCTAGTGTCTCGGACTCACGGACCAAAGGTCTGTGGTTCGAATCCCACTTTACCCCAACTTGATTCCATTTTCTAATAGTGAGTTATTTACAACTCGTTGAAAATGGCCCTCAAAATTAAATATTTGGGTAAATCATAAGAACGCAAATATTTCTTTTTAAAAAAAAAATTAAAAAAATTATATAATATGGAAACTTCACTGGCCCATTAGAGTTAAGTCTAACTGTGTAAAATATAAAACAATGTAACTGTACTGTATGTTTCCTAAATAAAAGAAAATAATTAATTAAATACAATAAATAAATTAGTACTAGGACATTTGCGTTTTATGTTTGCACTATTTAAAGACTAAATAAGAAAATATGTTTTTTTAAATAAGTATTTCGAAAACACCCTCTTAAATAATTATATTTTATTAATCATGTCGAAAATCGAACCTGAGACCTCTTCCATGGTAGGCAAACGCGCTAACCATTACACCACGAGGCCGTACATTACTTCTTTTTTTTTTTTATTGTGTTTTGTTTGTTTATTGAATATTTCATTGTACTTATAAAATCCTTCGAATTTGACTGGGCAGTCACTTGAATTGGAATTGTTGAGATGTCTGTTGAAGTTTTGGTAGTTGATACTTGCCCGTGTTTTCCTGGCAATATAGAGTCCTTTTTTAAGTTTTCCTTATCACACGTAAACTTCAAACGTAAATGTATTCTTCCTTGAGATAGAGTTGGGTCACGGTCTTCCGAGGTTCACTCTCTAAAATGCAACAAAATTTCTCTTAACAAAGTTATTTACGACTAACTGCTAATTTACACCAATTTATGATATTTACATTCATAAAAAAAACACAAAAATTTTGTTTAAAATATTATGACTTTACCTATCTGTTTTTTTATACGGAACGTATTTTTTTAATGATTTTTACAATACTGTATTTTTGAGCTCCGCTGTCTTTGTTGCGGCGTACACTTTTTTAAGAATACAAACAAGAAGTGAAACTTTCGATATTATACAAAAATATATCCGAAACGGTTTCCGAACCAGAATAAAACCGAAAGTTCAAACACACAGTGGCTACTTCAGGGTAGATTTTTCACCCCCTGTGACTGAGATTAATGATTTTCTTTCTTTATCTCCTCTTCCACCCTTCAGCCCTCTATCTACTGCCCTCTCGAGTGTGCCCAAAGTCGTGATCGAACCCTGGACCCTCGCATAGAGAGATAATTTTATAAGTGTGATAGTACAAGAAAGGTTCTATGCTTCCTGTGAGAGTAAATATAGAAATGGGTCGGTACCTTCGACCCTCGGGGTTGAGTACTGCATCAGAAATATTTGTGAAATAAAACCGCACCGTGTCGATTGGTTATTTTCAAGCCCTTATTAAATACGACTAGCAACAGAATATAATATTTACTCGCAATTTTGTTTTTTCCTTCATCAAATATTGAGATAATTCGTGTCAAATTAAAAATTAGTCAATTCCACCTTTCTTGATATTTAACGATGAGAACTGTAGTTAATGAAATTGAGTTGCATTTTAATTAATTCATTTGGAAGTATACTCTAAAATGCTTTGAAGAAATATTATGCATCGATTAATTTATTCAAAAGCCAACAGAGTTTGTATTTCAACTCGAGGAAAGCGCAGTTAGCGCAATTCTTGGCGGAGTAAGTGAAGTAGAGAAATAAGAAATTTTGAAACTTAGTTTCACTTCCGAGTTCCATATAGAATGCAGACGAACAATTTTATTTATTCGTACACCAATTTACTTACCATACCTAATTAATTAACAGTTATTCGACATATTGAATCAAGGTAATGATTCTCACTTGCTCTAAAGTTTCCGATTTTAATTGGCCAAACATTTTAATATGCGGAAATCGAAAAAGGTTTCTCTGTAATTTTTATCTTTGAATTCGCATCTGCAATAAAAAGTTGAAATTTCTCCGCTATTACGCAAATGCTAAGTATTTTGAAGGCAGTTCTCGCTCTACAAACTGTCATAAAATTTTCGTTTCCCTTACCCGCAAATATGGCATAAAATTTCAAACATAATAAAAATAAACCCCTCCGCGTTGGCAGTAAAAACTTTAGCGACACTTCGTGAAAAGAAACACATTTTAATCATGATTCTTAAAGTATTTAAGTACGATAATTAAAACCTTTTCAAATGTTTGCGATATAAATTTCGCCTGATTAAATCATTTTCTGACCCGGTTTTTATAATAAAAGTGTTAAATATTGAAATATTGAAAACAAACATGAATTTAAGGGTTAAGACCCGTATGTGATTTTCAAACGAAACCTTTTTTTTAACGTTTACTACTAACTCGATCTTAATTAAAATATTTAATAACGTCAAATAATTCAAGCACCGCAGCAAACGAATGTTTTAAAAGGCGTTATAAAACAGCTTTACCATTTCGTCAAATATTTTTATGTATTAAATGTGAGTTGTTAGTTGTAAAATTATAATAAATTATTTAGCAAAGACTACACAACTAAAGCATTAAATATATTTTGTTATTATGTAACATTATATTGTATCTCCTTTCCTATATATGAATATTTTAATTTTTCTATAATATTATTATCAACTTAAATCAGATTCATGTATTTTGTCCCTATATAGGCAACTGGTAAATGGCTACCAAGTTTGTGATTTTCAAAAATGTTTTCAAAATTACTGTATTCGCTTTCAGTTCTTTTTTTAAAAATTACTCATCAAAAAAAAATACTACATTTTGCGATGTCAAATTATAAGGAAAGAATAATTGAATAAAACTAAGCCAAAAACGCAAATGTAACACCGGCAGGACATAAATTATAAAAGTCTTTTCTAAATATGTATTTCTAAAATAAATACTGATAATAAAATAAAGCATTTTTTTCGATCTTTCACTTCTCGGTATTAAATATCATTTTTTACTTTTAAATTTATTTTATGTATAATTCCTTTTTTTATAGACTGTATTGTAGTAAACTGAAAAAAACAATCTAAGCACTGTCAATACTTTTCAAAACTTTTTTGTCCAATTCTGTTTTTTTTTGCATCAAGGGCCCTTTCGGGGTAGGTACTCATCTGACCACAAAGACATATCAGTATCTATGTAAATTGAGACATCATTGAAAGCGGAATCTGCCTTTGGGGTTTCGATATTAATGTATGTATCTATAGACTGGATGCGCCCCCATATGCCCACATAGGGGTTGAATCTACCAGAGTATTTATTTTAACCCTAAATGTATATCACAGCCGCCGATATTATGTGACAGCCTACCGCAAAGTACCCCGGGGAATCCAAAGTGGAATAGGTAATGAGATATTTTTTTGGGATTATTTCAAATGACAGAATAAAACGAATTTTGTATGAATTGAAACAAAGAGTTTATTTTGTTTATCCTAGCTTCTATTCCCTACAAGTTTATTTGAAAAATACATGCATGTATCAGAAAACGTACTAACATATCCATCCTAATATAACGGATTGTTTTCTTGTAAACTCTTCGAAGACTGTGCTAAAAAATCCCCCTGTAAACGCTGCTGTGATGTGTTACATTGTGAGAAAGACGAGATATTTTTTAATACAGTTACTTGAAAACAAAAAAAAATCACTATTTATTCTATTTTATAAAATGTTCTCCATAATTTGTATAAATAGTTACACAATTTTATTTTTTTTGAAAACGTAAGAGAAGCATATCAAGTTTTGTATACTCTGTAAACTTATGTGAGTAAAATAATAAAATATTTATGTCACTCAAAAAAATAAAAAAACGCTATCTCAGAGTGTTTAAACCACTGAGTCTGAACCATAAAGTTAAGATTGAAAAAATAGAATTGTCAGTAAAGTAGTGTTTTAAATTTGGAGATTTGTAATTTGAAATATTCAATTCCTGCAATTTGTTTTAAATGTATCATTTAATTATAGCCGTTCAACATAAGGTCTGCGTCTGTAATTTTTTTATATTTTTAATCTTGAAGTAGGGTGCATATTTACATATTTTTAAAAACTTATTTATAATCATATTATGTACATAACATTATACATTTATACAAAGTTTCTTTGATCGTAGAGCCATTTACTCCGTTCTAAAACAGTAAAAAATAGTATTTTGAAAACCTGAATCAATACATAGGAAAAATAAATTAAGGTAGCAGACTTAGTAGTAGAAAACATAGTAGACTACATAGTCAAAAAACAAAGTAAAAAATATGTAAGACGTAATAAAAAATATATCGAAAAACCTAGTTAAATACGTAGTTAAAACAAAAAACATAGTCAGAACCATAGTAAAAGACATAATAAAAAAAAATGTTCAGCAAAAAACATAGTTAAATACGGAGTAAAAAATAATCATAGTAAAATATATAATTATAAAAACATTTATGTAAGTGTTAATAGTAAAAAAAACATTAAAAAGAGATTAAAAATAATTAAGGATTAAAAAAAACTTATGTGTGTGCTTACTGTATACAGGGTCTTCTTTAAAATATTTAAATCCCGTCACATTCGAAACCACGATGATTAGTATGGGCAAGAAGAGATACAAGCATATTAAAAAAAATATTTAAAACAAAGAGTTTTTTTTTAAATAAAATATTTAAAAAAACAAATGGTTGCTTACTTCTGCAGGGGTGAAGCGAAGGGGGCGTGGCCACGCGGTCCGCGTTGTATCAGACTCCCACCTCCTTGTTTCTCCCCTGCAGAGATAAGCAACCATTTGCTTTTTTTTCATATATATTTTTTTAAAATTTTATTCGTTCTAAAAATTTATTTTAATGTGCCAAAATGTTTTCTTGCTCATACTGATCATCGTGGTTTCAATTGTGACAGGATTTAATGAACACCCTGTATATGTATGTTTATATATACACATATATTATTTTAGAAACGGTTAAACACTTATGACTTAACCTTAATTTTGAATATTTATATATTTTTTTTATTAAATGTTTTTCCACGTCTTTTACTGCGATATATAAAATATAATTTTGTGACTTGGTTTTTTTTTAAATGGCAGTCTGATTTTCTTTTTAAATATGGTATTATGATCATATCCTAGTTGACTTTGAAATTTTTTTTCCATTATTCTGTATTTTTTTGTTAATAATTGTACACTCTAATATCATTGTATTGTACAATGCTATTTGCCTATATGTTAGTATTTATAATTCATTCAACATCGACTTTACCCTTTTGTAACTGTTTTTTTTTTATTGATAAAAATGATGAATCGGGTTGTGGTCCCGTGGCTGGTGTTGCGGACTCACAGATCGGAGGTCCGAGGTTCGAACCTCACTCTACCCCAACTTGTTTCCATATTCTAATAGTGAATTATTTATAGCTCGTTGTAAATGGCCACCAAAATAGACATATTAGCTAACACTTATATTTCTTTTATGAAAAAAAAAAAAATGAATAATCATAATTCTGAAAGTTTTATTTTGCAAAACGGCTAATTTGTTTAAATTTTCTTGGTTTTGTAAAAATTATAGTCTGTTACAGTAGTTAATGTGTTGCTCAATAATAAATTGTATTGTAAATGATTTTGCATGAATCCATATTTATTTATTTATTTATTTATTTATTTATTCACACTTATTATCAAAATACAATTCCATATTCACTTTGCCCAGCTAACAAGGGTACATACCCCGTTCCAAGCTAGGCAATTACATTTTAATATATTATAATACTTAACAAATTAATATAGAGCACAGACAAACACAATATATACTTATTCGGATACACATTTTGATTCATATACATACAGACATACACATATATACACACATGTATATATAAATATACACATATATACATATGTACATACACACACACGTACATACACGCATGCGCATACACATACATACATTCATAAAAACATAGACAATTTATTTATGCGAAACTTCATGGTTGTCATCTATAAATATATATTTTTAAATTATTCTTTATTTTTTATATTTTATTTTTGACATCCAGTAAGGTTCTCCAATCCGTGGCATGCATCAACTTTTCTGACTCCCTACGACCAATGTCATGAAAGAGCGAGGTCAACACCTTCCGTAACTTGACAACACTCCCGTCTTTCCACGATTCTGGCAAAAGGTTATGGACCTTTTTGCCTACGTTATAGTGTTGTCTCGATGCCAGAACAGTGTTGACCCCTTCACTTAGTATCAGATCCCTATTAGAGTATCTTGTGTTATGGTTGTGGTTGACGCTTGGGTAAATGTCTCTCTTTATGTGTGTAACCACTACCGTTCTCAATATATACTGTTGAATAATATTCAGTACTCTGAATATTATTATCATTTCAATGTTTTAACAACGATGTTTTGAGTATGTCCGAATGCTTGTAAACATGCTTGGAGACATATAATTTGATTCCTAAGGAGCTATAGATCTAAATTTGTTGCAACAGAGGGGGAAAACATGTTTAAGAAGGGTATATGGAAGTCTAGGCTTATGACCTGTCATCAGCTGATTTAGTGGCCACTTTACACACTGTGTAACATTCACCATTATTTTTATTTTTCAACATAGGCAGAAGCCTAGACTTCTATGTTCCCTTCTCAAAATTTTTTTTTCCCTCTTTCGGAACAAATTTAAATTATGATAACATATTGAGTTTTTTTTTTAATAAATTTAATTTTAAATATTTATTTATGAAACGTCTGTAATCAAAGATGATTAATAAATAAATTACAGTACCCTTTGGTAAACGTGTTCTCTTATTAAATTATCATTTTCACGCCCTCAAACTACCTATACATGATATTTTAATTGAACTGTATTCATTAGAGCAAGTCGTTACACTAGGGGATTGGAAAATTATTTTCTGTTGCACATTAGAGAAATTTATGGTTTATTGATAAGCCACACATATATTTACTTCACCATCTATTTCATGTAAATCCTACGAACCCGTTTTGCTGGAAACTATTTAGTTCGATTTTAATCAGGTTATATTAAACCGATTTAACGTTACTGCCTGCAGCTCCGATATTTCAATTTGTTATTTTAAACGAATTTTCTTGCTTTAAACATATTCTACGTCATTCATAAAATGTTTTACTGCGTTGAAATATTTTGGGTATTTTGAGAATATCTCGCTCTAGTTTATAAAATTAAGGGTTTATTCGTAGTTAAATGATTTTTTACTAAACATGTTTCCTTAGGGAGTATTATTGTTTTTTTTTTTTAAAACAAATGTTATTTTTTAATTTGAAAAATTTATTTATAAACCCTTACGGATTATAACATTTATTTTACAAAAATTATAAACATTTTTCATTCATACTCTGTTGTTCAAAATAATATTTTTTACATCTTTGAAAAGTTTGTCTGAGTCTTTTGTTTTGTTTTGTCTGGTAGTTTATGGTATAATTTCAGTCCATGGTTCATTAGTCTTGATTGTCCTTGTCTTGTTTTAGAAATTGTATATGGTATTTGTCTGATAATTTCGTATTATGTCTATGTTGACTACAATTTTTTACAAGTTTTAGTTCTTCGTCTACAATTACATTAGTGGCTAATTTATGAAAAAATTTTAATGATTCTAGTTGAAAGAGTTCAATTGTATTTAATAGCTTAGTTTGTTTAAAAAGTTCTCTCGTTGCACTTCATTTCATCAAAAGTGAACCCTTTTTTGGTTGATGAACAGCATGGATTCAGATCTGGACGATCAACCGAATCTAATCTTGTGGTATTTACTGAATACGTGTCGAGAGCCTTGGATAGAGGTCATCAAGTTGATTGCTCATATAATGATTTTGCCAAGACTTTTGACAGGGTGAATCACAATGTGTTGCTTAGTAAATTAAATAAATTTGGTTTTAGTAATAAACTATTAATATTTTTTGCAAATTATTTTAAAAACAGAAGTCGATTTGTCACTTATGGACTTTTTACTTCTTAACCCTTTCTTACATTTTCAGGAGTCCCACAGGGCTCTCATTTAAGTCCTCTTTTATTCTCTATTTTTATAAATGACATCACTAGCGTAGTATCGCATTCACGAGTTCTGTTGTTTGCAGATGATCTTAAATTGTTTCTGGAGATATCCACCTTGAATGATTGTCGCCTTCTCCAGCTGATATAAATAATATATTTGATTGGGGAACTCAGAACAAACTAAAATTTAATGTTTCTAAATGTAATGTTCTGTCATATACGAGGGCATTAAAAACTATTTTTATACGGTATTGTATGGGAGTGTGTTCACTTAAGCGAACTGCCACTATCAAAGATCTGGGAATTATGTTTGATGCTAGACTGAAATTTCATACTCACATAGGCACTGTCTGTGACAATGCGCGCAAAATGTTGGGATTTGTTCTCCGAACAGCTAAGGTGTTCTTGAATACTCGTGTTCTAAGGCTTCTTTATAACTCATTGGTGCGAAGCAGACTTGAGTGTGGATCTCTGATCTGGGCGCCCCACGAATTGAAGTACTCTCTTATGCTGGAGATGGTTCAGAAGAAATTTCTGAGGTATCTTTACTTAAGGGAGTGCGGATATTATCCGTGGTTGTACCCGTCTGACTTCATACTGGGAATGCTTGGCTACAATAGTTTGGAGAAAAGAAGAAATGCATACTTGCTTATGTATTTTTTCCGATTGATACGTGGTATTACGATCAACATAGGTATAACGGAGAGTATTTTTCTTTATGTTCCTAATGACTACCTTAGACATAGACAGCTTAAGCTGTTTTATCTTCCTGCTTGCAGAACCAACCTGCCGATGGTAATGCCAGTAGGAAGAGCAATGTCTTTACTCAACCGTATCTCTTCGGATATTGACATCTTTCATATTAGTGAAAAAAAGTTCAGAGAGGATTGCATTCTTTCTCTATAATTGCTGGGTATTTTTTATTTTTACCATTTTTGTATATATAAACTTTAGTGTTCAATTTTTCGTTTTATGTATGCATTGAATTTTTTTGTTATGTACATAAACGTTTTTAAAATAAATAAATTGAAATTAAATTGAAATGAAATTGAAATTAGATAGGGAAGGTCATATACTAACTTTAATATTAGTTTTTACCGTGATTTATCATCACCATTTTTTCATACGCATCTAATGGTGCAAAAGGTACTGAATTGGTGCTTGAATCGCAGCGTAGTTACATATACATTATAAGTTATTGAGATAGTAATATTATTAATAACTCATATAAATAATAGCACGGAACTTCCAGAGACGGCGCCAATACGTTGAAGGCAGGGGAGCTGGGGCAATGTCAGGTATCAGCGATGCGTAGCACCAGGAGTTCTCTCTTACTTAGGCCATTAAGTTAGCAATTAGAAATATATATTTTAAATATGCTTATACATACTTCTTCTTGCGGTGCCTTATCACGTCCCCCTAACGTTGGCAATCACTACAGCGAAAGCAACTTGGTCCTGCGCTACTATGAGGTCAGGACAACTGCTTGTTGGATGTACTCGTCATAGTGATTCCTGGGAAAAGATGACCAGAGTGGTTTCCCGTTGCCTTCTCTGGTGGATTTTTCTATCGTAATTACCTTCGCTTAGCTGGTTTGTTCTGGTTTAGAGGCGTTCGAAACTCGTCTTTTATCCTCTAGTTATCTGCTGTGATAACACTGTTGTGAGTGTGATCGCATTGTCCATGGTTCGCGACGTGGATTAATCAGTAATGTTGCCGGTGGAATGAAAATGGGCATTCGCAGCATTTAATAGAATCACGTCCACCGAATCATTACAGTAATTAATCCCGCCAGTTGCCAGAAGCTGATGGACGATCGAATATTTCTGGTTCGTGGATTTGCGTTAACTTTATATTCTTTGCTACTGAACCCTAATACAATTTAATGCAATAACCTACCTTGTACTGGGCTTCTTCCAACCTTAATGTTCGGACTATTCTCACGCCAGGCAGAATCAGATCCTCTGGTCAGGATCGGCACTTACCGGTTTCTTGATTATTAACAAGCGATAACACAACACAATGACTTCTTGATCGCGAAAACAAATAACTTGCGATCGCGCTAGGAATATAAAAAATCACGTGTATACTCGGTGACAGTTCATTTGTTATTAGGGCCGGAGAGAAAAATATTGTACCCACAGTAGTATAATTGCAACATCCAAACTAAGGCCTAGTAGATAGCAAATAAATTCAAGGGCGTAACCTTGTAAATGTGCTATACACAAACACATATTGCAAATGTGGCGTAATCAATAATCAAAACTCTACATTTTTTTTTCTTATTCACTTGCACATCGACTTGTTAACCAATTGGAGTGCAATCTATAGCATATTAGCTTTCTCTATTAATTTTTTTATTACTATAGCTTTATCGGGTCAGTTAAATGCAATTTAATGTTATCTTCTGCTTAACTTTTAAATATACCTACTATCTGTATCTTATGAGTGATTGGTTATGACATTTTAGTTTTAAATATAAATGTACACTGAAACAGAGAAATAAGGGAAGAGTAGGGACGGCAGTATACCATGTAGTCTTTCTTCTGTATATATTATATTATTTTTGTAGATTTTTTCAATGCTATTTAATTTTTCCCCTCTCGTTCTATATCTTTAATTAATCTTTATGTAATATTAGTTTTATTTGATTACTCTTAATTTTTTTAAATTGTTTTTTTATACACTAAATTTCAGTAAAATACTATGATTTCTACATCAAATAAGTTAAACAATAAATTCGAACTGGATATTAAATAATATTTTTTTTATAACAAAATAAAACAGTGTTCTTCGGTACCTAGAAACCAGGCGCGTACGGTGAATATTGTCAGTACGGATGGTGACAACAAATAATCATTTTCCCCTTTTAGTGGGTATAATGGTAGATATAGGTAAATATCTAATTAAAATTTATATTGCATAGAATCACTTTTAAAAGTACGCTTGGGGTATTATATTACGAATATATCACATTACTACTATGGAACAGTCAATCCAATCTTTATAAAACTCTGCTAATGTGCGCGCACTAACACAAAAACATAGGGTTATTGAACATTCAAACACACTGAACATAACCAAAACTTTGTTCATTGTCTTGTATATAAACGCCACTCTGTGCCACTGAATGGAACTGGAATAAAAATTCAATCGAAATGATTGTCAAATTGTGTATTCATTTGAATGTGTTAATTAATAAACAAAATAAAAGACTACCCGAAATTATATTAATCACGTCGACGCCGACGTTAACACTGTATAAATATTCATTTGAAGAACAAAAGGCGTGCGAACACTCACGTTTAACTTAAAAACAGTTTATAATTAAAAGGAATATATTATATTAAGATCACACCAAGTTTCTCTAACCGCCTTGATGAATATTAAAATACTGCTTAGCAAGATTCACACTCTCTCCCAAGTAAGCGCTAGTGTCGCGTGTAAGATGGCTAGATTTGATGGTGAAACTGTATTTTATGGGAACCCCGCCAGAAAGCTATTTAAGCGTGATAATATAATCTTTGAATCTCTACCCTTCAGTAAAATATCGGACGGATGATCTGCGAAGCGTATCTGATTAGATCTATATTAAGAAATACGCAGGTTCCGTGTTCTGTGATTATGACGCGTTTCTGAAATATTTCCCGGTTAATTATAAGAACCTATCTCCACATGTGAAATATTCAGATGACAAAATTAAATGCTTAAATAAATTAATACAGATTTGCGCGTTAATGTGATTAGTGTCCTCACAAACAGACGAGTATGTCTTGAAACTGGTTGTCACTGAAAAGTTGGTAAACTAATATTTATTGAAGTAATATTATTTATTTAATTTACTTGTCAAGAAAATATTTTCTTGCTCTTTCATTTTGAATTAAGTCCTCTTAATCCTTATGCCAATTCATTGAAATGTTTGAAAGCTATGTATTGCGAGGATTTTTACCAAACGTGGTTGACTTCACTAGGGGCCTTTCTTATGAAACAGATATATTGTTTTGTCTAGGTATAGTAGTTGAAATTTCAACTATAAATTTCAACCTAATTTTTAATTTCTAGGCATAACTTTATACCAGGTTAATTATTTACGCCCTGGTCCTATATACGAGTAAATTTGTTTCGTAATATAAAATTTATACATTTATTTTTTTTATTTTTTTTTACATTTTTTTTTTTTTTTTTTTTGCACCACAACAGGCCAGGAGGCCTAATTACAGTGGTGAATTACATCACAGAGCACCCAGGCTTAAGAAAAATCACATTTTAATTTTTGTGTTCTCACCGGGAATCGAACCCGGAACCTTCCGTGCGTGAGTCAAGCGTCTTGACCACTACACCACGGAGGCCGCCGCGATTTATATCGTCTTCTTGGTGCTAAAAAGTTTTAGGAAAGTTTTAGAGTAGTTTTAGGAAAAAAAACATTTTCAGTTCACTAGTTGTTTTTTGGGTTATATATCAGTGATTTTCATAATTGATTAGGTTTCTCGGTTTTTACGAAACATTCTTGCGTTTTTCTGTGTTGTGAGATTCCTCGGGCACGTGTTGTGGACCGGAATGAAGTAATCACCCGGAGTAAAAGAATAATGTAACAGCAGTTCTAGAGAGATTTTGCATCTTTTGGTTTGATTCAGACCAAACGGAAAATAAGATGGACAATGAATTTGCCGTAAACTGGTATTCCTCTATAAATATTTCAATTAACACCCTGAAGCCAGCCAGATAAACTGATTTAATTTTGATTTGGGAGGCATTGGTCGTAGGTGCTAATGAAGATTCCTCGTCCTCTGATAATGTTTAATAGTTAACTAGATAAGAAATTGATTTCTGTTTTATCCTTTGTAATTTCATTGTTTTATAAATATTACATTTTTACATATTAACTGTCAAAAATCGTATTTTTCACATATTTTTTCCTTAATATTTATACAAAATTAATATAACTTTTTTATTTAAGTATAAATATCGAATATTTATATTGATATTTTTCTGACAAGCCATTATTTTCATTATTTTCTGTTTATTTTCATCTTCTTAAATAAAAATAAAAACAAAAAGTTAAAAAATAATATATCTGACCCCTGCACAAAAGGACTTTCCGCTACCAAGATTCTCCTGAAAATAATTACCGGGCGTTCACTACTACTAATTTCAATAAATCGATGTAATTTTACTTCGTGGGTGATATATTTTTTATGATTAAAAATTAT
The DNA here is from genome assembly GCF_059751315.1 of Micrasema longulum. Lineage (NCBI taxonomy): Eukaryota > Metazoa > Arthropoda > Insecta > Trichoptera > Brachycentridae > Micrasema > Micrasema longulum. Next base: position 307,380 of record NW_028277229.1, read on the forward strand.
GCTTCTACACTATAATATTTAATAGCCCCTGGATTGGCACTTGACAGATAATATTCGTTTAATGTAAAAAAAAGATTATCATTTGCTTTAATTGGTGTAACAATTAGTGCGCTGTGCACTATTAGGTTCGAATAAGGGAATGGTGATAATTGTGATAAACTATCTAAAATAAAACTGAAAAATAATTTAAAACTATGTTCAGCGAAAATATTACAATTTTAATATAGGTTTAGATGGGCACTATGACCATTACAGTTATCATAATGTGGTCTTTCTTATTTGAAAGGCTCAGTTATGATGTTAGTTATATCATAACCTCTTCTCCTTTTCATATTGGATTACTATTCCAAAGTAATAGTCACGCCGTAGCACCACTTGTGTAATAAATTAGTTACAATGTTAGTCGCGATAGCTATCAACTGTTATTTGATTGTTATTATTTTAGGAGCGATTCTAATTAAACTGAGCTGTCGGGGTCACCCGTGGTCGGAAGTGACGTCATACTCGACAGGAGATGGTATAAAACCAATTATAACATTTTTTATCTCGCTGAGCCTCACACATTATTTCCATCCTTTGTATTTTGTATTGTGATTATGCATTTGATTATTCAATGTTCTGTTCCATGTAAACAATCCACTTTATTATTGAAAAAATATTGTTATTTTATTTGTTACCAAGTTACATTACAAATTTTCTACAATATAAAACTATCAACAAAGAAAATACACATTACAAAAATGTTTATTTAAAACCAATTAAGAGGTCGTAATTTTTGGAAAATGCATACAAAGACTTCTAAGCTTGAGCCATTCTTTTTTTTATTACTCTGTAATTATAATTCATAAATATAATATGACACAGCAAACCTACAAGGAAACGAATTTACACAGAGATACATAAGTTTTTGTAGTTCATAAGCAAAAGGAAAAATTACCCATTTATTTTAATAGTAAAAGAAAAACAAAACAATCAAGAATAGGCAGAATAGACAAAGTCATATTCATGTCTCTAAAAATATAAAGTAAGGAAACAAAAACAAGAATAGAGTATCGACAAAAACTCCAAAAACTCCAAAAACATTGACATAAACATTTTTTTTAGCAGAACAAAATTTTCCAAAATAGATGTCTATCTGTGTTTTCTATGCTAATCCAAGACCTCAAACTGACTTTAAAGCTTACTAAAGATTTAATGGTTTGCAATTCCTTAGGTGCGAGATTGAAGGATATTGGATCAACATGGAATGAGTGCCTCTATGCGTACTTAGTTCTGCATCCTGGAATGGACAGAACACTATTACCTATAAATTATAATAAAGAATATAACTTTTTAACTAATTTCAAACCTTAACTTATTACACAGTAGGTATTTAAGCATTAAAAAATATTAATAATCCAACAACAAAAAATATTAACAAACAAAGCACACAATTTTGATTTTAAATTTGTATAAGACATATTTGTTTGTGGGTGTAGCCAGGCCCTATAAACGCGTTCCGATGTGTCAAATGTATTCTTTTATTTATATGGCCTCATATCCCTGGCATTACTAAAAAAATATTTATTTATTTTATAGAAACGTACAGTCAACAATGATTAAATTACATAATAAAGATAAGGGTGAAAGACAGACCAGCGAAGTTTCTAAATAATAATAATACATATTCATCTATTGTACATTCGTATATATATATATAAATAGGTATTAAATTTTAATTAATATGAATGTAAAATTATTTTCTGTTTTTCTTTGTGAATCCTATGTTTTTATTTTTTCCTTATGTACTCGTATATTCTAAATTATATGAACTCTAATAAATAAACAACTATAACAGTGTAAGTCACTCTCCAAGCACAAGAGTTAGTCTCTTTTTTGGAGAGTTACAGTGATAACATTAACTAGATGTATAAAAGTAGATTTGTATGGAATTTAAAAAAACATGTACCATTTATAAAATTTATTAATCATTTTTTTAAAAATATGTAAGGGGGTGTGTTTGTCTGTATTTGTATGTGAGTGAGTGTTCAAGTGTGCGTAAGCTTGCGCATCATTACAAAGAAAGTGGGAGTGTATCCCAGTCATATGGAAGGAGTAGTAATTTATTTCAAATGGAGTAACTCGCTAAGCATCTTTTATTTTCTTCTCTCAGGATCACCAGCGGGGGGAAGAAAGGATATGGAAAAAAATTATAAAAAATCCCACAACGCCCAGACCAATTGAGTAAAAATCTTTCAGGGAATCGAACCCGCGACGCCAGTCTCACAGTTGGCCGTCTAACCAACTGCGCCACGCGTAAGAGTGTTAAAACATCATGTTAAAATAAATATTCGTGTCAACCGTGTCAGGAATCGAATCCGAGACATCTTGAATTTTTTAGTTACTAAAATAAAATAAACAAAACATTGGCATCAGCTTTTCATCTGAAGAAATGTGGAAAAAACTACTTTTTCATAAAAAAAGCTTAACAAAACCTTCTGAAAACCAAGAGCCGCTTTATATGAGACGTGACAAACTATTTTGAACGATATCTGGGAAAATATCTGATTGTAAACGAAAACGTAAACACTTCATAAAGGAAAAGGGTTCCATTGGTATGTGTTATTTGTTGATCACAACAAACCGTCGATTTCCAGAGGAGATTTTTCTACAAATGAGATATCAATAAAGCGTATACGAAAGGGTGTATTTATTTATTTATTTATCATTTATTTATTTATTTGACAATTGTAGACTGCATTACTTTAGGGGCTGTTTAACCCATCACGTAATGCAGACTGTGAACATAAATTAGAAAATAATTCATAAAAAGCATATAGCTGCTAAACTGTCGATATGTACAGAAAAATAGACCCATATTACCCGCAGAAGCCGTATTCAGCAATCGCATTGCCTCATTAATAGGTGAATTCTGACTTGCATTTTTATGGCTTCTGGGTGTGTAAAACAGTACACGAAATCTCGCTCTAGTTTATTTATTGGGAACATACTAACTAATCTCTTTCAGTATATTTGGCTTACTATGTATACTTCCAGAAATTAACTATTATTATATTTTGGAGGACATTTAAAATTCAGTCTTTCGTCCCCAAAAATTTGGACAAACTTAAAATATTATTCATAAATTATAATGATTTATTTATATTTATGTGTTTAATGACGAAATTAATATTCTTTATAAATGTTGAACAATAACAAGCAAATATTTTTTAAAAGGAAAACAAACACCCTTATTTATGTTCTCGAAACATTTTTTCCCACTAAGCTCATTCTTAAGAAGACAATGTAAAAACATATCACTCTCATAATGGTCGCTTATATTTTTTTTCCCTTTCGTTTTCGGAAGTATTTTTGTTTTTCATATTGTCTCTTCGTGGTGATTGTCAAAGGACGGAGGACGGAAACAGAAAGTAGAAAGTTTTGTGATAAATGGAAGTTTGGGTTCTTGTGTCAAGTGCTTGTCATTTATAACTCTTTCTGACGTGTGATATTAAAATATACACCTACGAGACACATCAAGGAAACTGGAAAGGCTGCCCTAAGTCCACCAGGCTGTTTAATTATTGCACGCTTTAGAAATTATAAGCAACGTTTGGGGTAAAATTTTATGTCAATTTCCTGTTCAGTAATAAATACGTGTTTTAAAACTTAATCATGAAAACTTGCACGGTTTGTAAAAATAATGTTTATATTTGGCTGATATTTATATTTATATACTGTACCTTCAGGACAAAAACGACTTGACTAAAAAAAATCTTAAAATGAAATATGATCATAAAACGACTTCAATGAACATCATTCATCTTTCTGCATTTAAAAAAACGCAACATTCGGGTAGAAATAGGACAAAACCGTTACATCAGTCTCTTTATTACTCAGAAAATTTAGATTCCGTGTCAGTACGGAGGCGATGCAATCAGTGTTGTGTTTACATTGCTGTGTGAAGGACGCAACGCAGACAAACATATAATGACCGAAAGCCGGTTCAGTCGATTTTATTCCAATACAAATGGAATGTTCAATTTATTTTTAAAAATATTAAAACGACCAATACAGCTTTGCGATTTTTTCGTTCCGACTTACCGATAATCTTAGTGACTTATTTACGTTCATGTCATTTCGTAAATGAATAAAAACATGTGTTTGGTGACCTGATCTGACTAAATAAAAATTATCTCATTGTCTTTTTTATCAAAGTGCTTTTTTTTGTTTTTTTGTAAATCTTGTAATGACTCATTTAATAAATATCTTGTTGTAACCTATGATAATTTACTTTTATTTCGTTTTTTTTTCATAGATTCATAGCTGAAAGCCTTCGGTATAATTTTTAACTCAAAATTTGATGCTTATTTCGAAAAATACTAGACAATCGACGGCGACTAAATAATACGAAGGTGTCACAATTTACATTCTTCGTTTGCTCTTTCCTAATAAGTTTATTCTTTCAGTTGAATTGTTTTCGTCCTAAAGGTGCAATATATTATATTTTTGGGAAAAATCATCTTTTCATTTAAACTTACATTCTTACAAACACAATAAAATATAAATTAAACTCTCTGATTTTAAAATTGAGGGTATGATGTACAAAAGACGTGGAATTTCAGTTAAGATCTTAACTGACTGGGACTGTCGATGATTTGCAAGTGTGAAGGCGATTGGTTCTAGGCAGAGGGGCTGGCTCAGGCAGAAACACCATCTCTAAACCTAGTGTTTGCGTCATTAGCGTTCCTTATCGCAGCCAGCGATGCATAGGGCGTTGCATTGGCGCTCCAAGGCAGCGTGACTTGATTAATTTTATTCCATTGAAGGGAAGGTGATCAGTCTTACGCGCCTGTCCAGGAACTACTTTTAAAAGGAATATTTTACTTTCACCCTGCCCAAAATTGAATCCAGGAACCCAGGCGGACATATATCTACTCGATTTTCGTTTTCAGGTGTTATACATGACAGTAGCCTTCGATTTGAAAACTCTTCCGGGGGTTTGGTGTACTTATACTTTTCTCACTGAACGGTTCGGGTAGGTAAGAAAAAAATTGCCTTAAAGCAATATGCCCGCCCTTATATGTATATATATTGTATGTAAAGTGTTAATAAAATTCATTAATATTTCACCCGCCTGGACTCAAACTCTTCAAACATATTTAAAAAAACATTTATTTGATTTTTGAACTAAAGAGCTTTACATATCATTTCAGTGAAAGAAGCATATTATTTTCTGAAACAAGTATTTTCAGCATTCGTTTAAGTATATAACTAGTATGACAAATATCTGATTGCGCATACTATGCATATTTTGAAATCCTTTTACCATAAATATATCAAATTATTGTAGATAAACGGTCCAGAGCACAGAAGCTGTTATTTATCCCTTTTTATAAAAAAAATTAGTGTTGTTTTTAAAATTCTTAAAATAGTTTTATTTTTTTGTTTATTTGATTTTATGATGTTAATAAAATCGGCCTCGTGTAGGGATGATTTACGCATTTGCCTACCATGCCAGACGTCTAGGGTTCGATTCCTGACATGGTTGAAATTAAATATTTCTTGAATATGGTGTTTTCACACTGGAATAATTTATAGTCCCTGGACTGGTATCTGAAGTGTAAGACTGATCATCTTACCTTTACGTATCAAAAAAATGATCAAGATACGCTGCTATTGATGTACTAATAAACTGCACGGAAAGGGGATGACGATGAAAGGATTCGTAAATTTGAATGGATGATAAAAAATAGTAAACTTAAAAAAATGGTACTATTTTTTCAATCGTTTGATTAATGACTCTTGATTTTATCTATTTTACTGTCTATGTTGGCGTTTATTGTAAGCTGTTTAATCTCGAGAAGATTCCAAAATTAAAACGTTATATTGTGTATATAGGACTCGAAAGGCTTTTGAAATTAATCTGGACGTTGGTTTCCACTCGAGATTATTTTTATCACTTTTTGCTTCTAATCACATTTTCATAGTCCAGTTTCAGAGATGGATGTCGCTTAATGAAGGAAAAATAACCCACATACAAAATTTACACTTTTTTCCACTCGACTTAATTTAACTATGAAATCGCGGTTTGATAATTGGTTTTCCGCTTTTTATTTTGTTTTATAAGCTGCTATGAATATGGACGTCTAGGCACTATTTATTCAAAATATTTTTTTTGCATTCATTTTCCATTATTTGCATTCATTTTGTACTAGTTATATTTACCACCCTTCCTTAAAATTTAAACAATGTATTTTCAAAATTTTACTTGAAGAGTCATTTTATTTTTAGCGGAAACTACAGAAATAATTTTATTTTTTATTATTATTTTTTATTTTATTAACATAAACGGCAAATCTGCCTTTTACAAAAATTTATAATACCAACATATTTTACTTAATATATGTATATTTTTTTAAAACCTTAATTTCCTTTTACCCAAGATTTATAAAAAAAAATAAGTCTAAAAATTAAACGAGATTTTTATTAAAAAAAAATAACCCAAAAATTATGCAACATATTCAGTAGAAAGTTCAAAGAATTTAAGAATATATGTAAAAAATAAATTAAATAATAAAATATTTTAAAGTAATATAACAATAAAAAAGTACTGTTTCATACAGCTGGGCAAAGTGATCAAAAAATTGTATCTTTTATGAAATGCATAAATAAATCAAAATAATTACCATTCACCATCTTTGAAAAAGTTCAAAAGGTTTGTTCTATTGGAACAATACCCTACACTCAATATATCAGATACGTAGGAATAACTATTGCCGAGTTCATGAAGTATAATTATATTAATGAACTAGGATAAAAAGTAGTACCTTCATAAATATATTGTAAGTTTTTCACAAATGTAAATAAAATACAATATTAGATCATACAACACACTCATCATTATTTTTTCCCTTTGTACACCCAGTGGTGCAAAGGGCACTGCATCGAAAAACCGAATGCAGCTTATTTTAATCATTTGTTACATGAAGGCAAGGCGAACAGCTCTACATATCAAATCAATGAAATATTTCAGTTTAAGCAACATTTAAATTCAATATTTTACAGACATCCTGCATGAAATCGAACCTAGGACCCCGAGAATGGTATGCGAATATCGATTTCCTTTTTCAGAATGTTTAGCTGAGAGACTCGTCCAAGATTCGGTTATATTTCACGCACAGATCTGTATTCTTGATCCGCCTGGAAACATAGATAATAATACTTGGAAGAAAAACAAGAGATCATACATAAAATGAAAAGAACGGCTTTGCAAGAAGGTTGAGGATGAGGAAAGTAAGTTGAAGAGAGACGAAAGGGTTTTTACAAAATAATTAATCTATTCGGAATTCACTTTTTGATAAATTACAGAAACTCAGTTAAATGTATAAAAACGTAAAATAAAATATTTTATTAATTTTTATAATTACCTTCAACCTTTTGACCCCTGATAGTACAAATTTGTCTTTGTGTAAAAACGTCCATATTTAGTACTTTCGGTAATTTTTAAGTAATTAGTTCCCAAAAATTACTCCAGTTTTTCGTGGAGCTGTTACGCGTTTGGTTGTGTTAAATTACTACTCCTTTTCAAACTTCAATATTATAACAATTGTGGCCGGTAAGTTTGACAGTATTTTTGTTGTTTCATTATAATGCTGGTTTTTAATTTATTTTGTAAATGTATCGTACTTAACAAATAACCACTTTTTTATATTGCAATTCCCTGACGGTACACATTTGCACCACCATTTTTTTATGTGTCGCCACTAAATAAGTTAGTTTTATTATTAAAAAAAGTGTTTATTTTACTTTACTTATTACGTTAAGTTAAGGATTAAGATGCTTCTAAGATTAACCTAACTTCACATAAAATAAATTTAAAAAATATACAAATGTTGTTGCTGTTTTATTAAAATTAGACGTTTAATCCTTTCGTTAAACGTTCATTCATCGAACAGTCTAGCCATTCAGTTAAATACCGGCATTTAATGAATAGCCTAGCCAATGTAGTGGTTGATCGAACTATTTAGCGGATCGCCGCTATATCGATATATGGATTTTTTTTAAATAAACATAAAAAAAAACATTATTATTTTCAAGTATATTCTATGGCTCAAATTTGTAACAAGATAGTTACTACCAGAAAAGGTTTATACATACACATATTACAAGGCTAGCACAACATGAAGGCTTGTCAGTACCGAGGTTTGTAAACAAGTATGGCCAAAGAACACTTCATTATACAATTACTAAAATTTTCAATAAGATTCCTAAGCAGATCTTTAAAAAAAATGTTGACAAAACTTATAAGAAAAATGTAGTTTAATGGCTAATATGTAACAATTGATTTGTATTTTATGTTAATAGTCATCTATTAAGATTTTTGTAAATATGTACTTTTATATATATTTTACAAATAAAGTTTGTGTAAAAATACGTTTGCTTTTAGTTCTAAATAATGCTTATATTACTTTTCAAATTTATATCATTTCTCTAACGTTTTTCTTTGTAAAAATAAAAAAATAAAAAACCTGTTGACTAGCCGGTTTCGCGGTTTAGTGGGTTTCATTATTTTTCTTTTATATTTTTCTGTTCATGTTTTACCTTCTTAAATAAAAATAAATACAAAAAAATGTAGTAAATAACATAACTCAAAAAGAACATTTCCAAAATTTCAACTAAATCTATGTTCAGGGATCGAAGGGTTAACCTAGCAAGATCTTACTTATATTATTTGATCTAGTTAGCAGATTCTAAGCCTCTTTGTCATTCATTTAACCCTTCCAAGATTGTTTATCGCAGTTTGTTCACACAAGACGTTCTTCATCCTTAGCTACCTTCTCTTTCCTTTTCTCCCCTCATTCCGAGATTCCATCTACGTCTTATTAGTTACCGTCAGCCTGAATCTAGATAAGCTGAGCTGATTTTACGAAAATGTGTATAACACTCATTCATTAAACCCTTAAAGACCCGGGAACCGAAAAAAGCCTTTTTGTATTTTAAATATCAAAAAGATTTTTCACTTCGGGTTGAATCGGATTGTGGTCTAGTGGCTAGCTTTGCGGACCAACAAATCAGTGGTTCAAGGCTCGAACCCCACTCTATTTTTACTGGATTTACAGTTTTAATAGTGAGTTATTTACAAAAAATGCCCTTCCCCCACCAAATAGAAATATTAGAGTGAATCTTAAATATACAAAAATGTTTTCGACATTTTCCACTTGTTTTTTTTATAAATCTTTCTTTTCAATTTATTAACCTTGTCATAATTGTTTTAAGTATTTTGCTTTTACAATTTCTTCATTTTTATTATAATTAAGGAATATTATTATTGTTATAGTGTTTATTTATATATTTATTTATTAAAAAAAACAACAGCCATTACAACAAAAAAAAATATTTATAAATAAACCAAAATCCATAGGCCAATTATCGTTTTCTATACATTACTAAATACAATGTCAAATAAAGAAGAAGAAAAACGTTCACTGAAATAGCCACTGCGCATCATTCTTCACTTTAAAAAATATATATAAAATATTACAATAATAATGAAATGATAAATATTTTTTTTTTTTTTTACTCAGATAAAAAAAATCATTTTGCCGGCGGATCCATTCGGATTAATACTGAGCTATCAGTCCTCTCTTCTTTCTTCTTTGAAACAAGAGAAAATAAATACAATATTAAAGTGTACAAAAAAATATAATATTAGGTAGGTACAGTTAGATTAAATTATAATTAATATTTTGAATTACGGTTCTAGCAATTTTTTTTTTTATATATAGAATATGTAGCTTTAGAACAGGTATTTTTGTATGTAGTGAAGCTGCTTGAAATATTTGATGCCATTTTTACATGTCAAACACTTATTTTGTATGGCGAGAACGTACTTTTTTTGCCAATTAACGCCGTATTTCGGCACTAAATTGAAATTGTGTAAATTCGTGTAAACCGCTTTGATATTAATTTACCGTCAATCGATTTTAGGGTTACTACCTCAACATCAGGACTTAACTTGTTTAAATTAGTTATTTACAACTCTTTGAATATGTCCCCCAAAATTTTAATATTTCGGTTAACCAAATATTAATTAAACAAAAAAATGCAGGTGTTAAATAACAATAAGCTGAGTGGACAAGGAACACTTACGCACAAGAAATATTACAATTTATGTAAAAAGAACTTCCTTAAAATCACCTCCTCACATGTTTTCCTGTTTTATTCATTATTCTTACGGAAATTACTAATATCTCGTTTTGGTAAAGTAAACGAAGTAAAGTTACTTTAGTGTAATAACTTTCGTATTACAAAACATTGTTTCTCGGTGTAAAGGGGTTTTAAAAAGTACAGCTCGGGAAACAAAGAATGAAAAATACTGTGTAATGTCAGATGTAAAATTAATGATTTCGGGAGTACAATTGACGAAAAAATATTCACAAATTAATGTACAGTCGTACCAACTCAACGTATATTTTACGTGACAAAAATGTGAGAATTTAAGGAGTTCAAAATTTACTACGTATACAATGTGCTAAAAAATACTCGGAATTAGTGTTTATTTATTTTTTAAATTATTTCTCAATATTAATATTGTTGCTTCCTTTAAAGTAATAAACATCGCATATAATTAATAATAGCACTTGCGCCTTCGTTTTTTCCAACCCTCGAAAAATTTCTGGGACGCAATTTTTTATATGGCCATTAGTTTTTTAGTCCTCTTTGGAAACAGAAAAAAGTCGTGGGAAGCCAAGACCGGTTAATACGATGGCTGGTGCGTAAATGCGTTTTTTTTTTTAGAAAGTCGCGAACAACCACAAAGTGTAAGTGGGTGTCCATCATTTTCACTGAAATAATCTTAAAATTCGTCAGTCTCACCAAAACGCGTATTTCTAGTTTGTCGAAAACCAACTAAGCGTCTGAAATTGCGTAAAATCGGCTGATTAATTATAAACATGTGTACAAAGCTAGGAAAAAATAGGCTGTTGCAATTATTACCTATTTAAATTCTAAAATAAAATATTCCGTTCATTTTTTTTCAAACCTTGTATACTGCGACCGCGAGACTTTAGAGGCTCCTGATGCTACTAAAAAAAAAAAATGAAAATAAATATTTAGATAAAATAATAAAATTAATGCTTTTATAGATAAATTGAAAATGAAGCAAATCTTAAATTTCTCGGACTAGAATCCCTTCCACAAATCCCTACTTCTTCTCTACCTAACCCTTTTTTTGTCCAGTTCGTATCGATTCGTTGTTCAAATATATTTTTTATGTCTTTATTTTTTGTAGCAGAGATGTAGGGGTTTGTGGAAGTATTTCTAGTCCAAAGAATTTTTACGCCATTTTCCTAACAAAAAGAAAATGATAAAAAAAAATTCTTTCGAAAAAACTTATTAGGATTAAAAAAAAATGTTTACCATGAGGAATGTTCCTCCGAAGTTTCACGGTCTGGCCCTGAAACACCCTGTATACTACATGTATAGTATCAACGAGATTTTTTCTAATGGACGATTCATTATTAAAACAAAAACAACTGTATCTATTGTTATATCATCACAATCAACCAATAATACTATTATTTTAAGTTAAATTTGGTCAGTGCACATTATTATGTGCCACGGTTCCTGTAAAATTTATCCATCGGCGCATGATTTTTCAATGAGGTATACATTGTAACATAATCACGAATGTATTTATAACTAACATGAACAAATAAATACATTTAAAAAGTTTATTATATAAATATAACACGAGTGATACTTTAATCCACAAATTTGGAATATCCAGTGACCGGTTTCATCGCTTTCGCGACATCTTCGAGATGTCGCGAAAGCGATGAAACCGGTCACTGGATATTCCAAATTTGTGGATTAAAGTATCACTCGTGTTTTATTTATATAATAAATTACAATGAACTTCCATCAAGAATTTTCACTTACAAACTTAAATGTTTTACATTTAAAAAGAATGTAAAAAAGTACAAAATCAAGTCTAACTTTGATGTCTAACTCATTTTGACCAAAATCTGACATATGTTTCCACTTCTAGCATCAACTCCTAGATTTTAAAAATATATTCAAAGTCCAATTGAGTCAGTCAATTGATCTAATCGTTTGCACTTTAAGACGTCTTTTTTCATTCTTCTTCAAACCTCATCTGGATTTATGTAATAGCATATTGGGTGCTGTTTTGATACAAATTGCAAGGTATTTCGCTCGTTTGTTACATGAAGACAGAATGATCAGTGTCGCAGAAGACGTCCTTAGAAGTTAAAATATTGCAGTGGAAAACTCCGTTTAAATAAATATTTCATGTCGTGTCTTAATTACCTAATTTTACTTGTTTTTTCTGTTTACTTGGGACATTTTTTAAATTCATTATCTTTACGGGTGACATTTTTATAAATTCCAGTAGTCTATATACTAAATTTATCTTTAGCCTTTTGCGTTATCAATTTCATCTAGAGGGAAACACGGCACTTGCTATTTCTTTAAAAATGTCTCCATTTTTTAACAAAAATTTATCTTGATCCGGTGTCACAAACAGGGCACATAAATCTTTGTAAACTCGCGTTGATTCGGTTTCAGGCACCCACCCATTACCCAACTAGAACCAACGTAATTTGCAATACTTACGCGTCCCTGTTACAGTTTTTATTTTAATTGCTTTTTCATCATTTATCTGTACCGAAATTGGCTAATTACTAATTACCGTTGTGCGTTAGGCAGTTACTTTGTCATTTTAATATTGTAATTTTTTTCTGGAATAACATTATCACTTATTAGAGCACTTTTAATTCGTGGTTTATTTTACAAACAACCTCGACCTTTCATTAAAATAATAAAATAAAGAAAACAGCTTTGTTTTTAACCACTAATTTTTTTAATTTTTTTTTACCGACCGGTTTCAAAGCAAACAAGCTTTACAAGTCAAGGTTTACGTATCTAATGAACCAATTCCTATTTTATTTTTATTATGTTTACTGAATACTACACGTGGACCCAAAAAATCAAGTATTTTTTTCCTTACAAGGGTGGTAATTTGATATCAATATTTTCGAAACTAGACAGGAGAGGACTAAAAGAAATATTGTTTATTTGGTTATTAATTATTTTTTTCTTATTTTGTTTTTTACTTTCTAAGATTTCTAAGTTGTCTAAGTTTAAAATTATATTTTCAACATGAAGTACTTTTTATCCAGTGTCTTTATTGAAGTTATGATTATTTTCTATCAGATGATTTGCGAATTCAGAAAAAATATTATTACTTAAGCATAAAGCATAATATAAACATTATAAATTGACATATTCATATAATTTTGGATAGAATGAAACTTCCTTACTATCTAAAAATACATAATGAAAATGAATGAGTTGCTTGAAAATATGAGTAATTAAAAAATATTAATTAATTTAGAAAAAAGCGTCATGATTACCATAATGGGAATATCACTTTGTATACTAATTTTACTGGGAATATCACTTTGTATACTAATGGTATGAATGAACTCAAGATATTAATAAAATATAAATAACTATATCTATTAGTGCTTTACATCTAAAACAAATTGTTTTCTGAAAGTTTTTATATGTTTATTTTTTAAAAAGATTATACTATACGCAAAAATATACACATGTGAATATTTTTTATAAAATATGAAATTACAATTCATAGTTGGAACTTCGATACAAATCCAACACACACGGTATCTACCAAAAAAAACATATTGATCACAATTCATAAATTTGTTGATACACATTTCTATCATGTTTTCGTTTATTTAACAGTTTAGCGTTGTGATAACATTTTTTTTTTTAGATTATTAAGATTACAATTTATTACAATCTCCAATGATTCACGACAAATAGATTTAAACAGCGATTAACAAAAATAAGGTTGTATGGAAATTTGTGACTTTTTATTGGCCGATTTAAATTATTTATCCTGTACAATTGTAATTTATTTTACATAAATATTTATTTGTTTATTTGTAACCTTGTTAACCGATTCAACTTCGATGTCAACACTAAAATTAAGTTGTAAAATATAATGTGGCCTCTGTGTAGCTTCGCATTATTTGTATTTTTTTTCATTTTTAATCCAAACTCTCCTTTTAGTGATCTCTATAATTTACCTTCAAATTTTCTTTTCATTCATACAGCCGATTCATTATTTACCTTCGTTTTTGGTTTGTCATTTTTATTTGTATAAGTATACACTAAATCACTACAATAGAACTATGGTCTTGTTCCATTTCAACAACGCAGTGTGGTGTTAGTTTTTCCTTTATTCAAGTGTTTTCTCTGTTAATTAGTTAATTTCTTTCGTCCTTTGTCTGTTGAGTGGTTCTTTATCTGTAGTTTATTTCACTGCCACAATGGACGTCAGTGGAAAACTGCAAGCCCATATTAAACAATATTTTTAAAAATACAAAGTTTTATTATGATTTACCTAGTTGTTTAAAAGAGTGTATATTTTAAAGTACCTAATTATTTCAACTTCAGAGACTCATTAAAGAATGAGGAAATATGACGCCGTAAAAAGTGACCGATATTGCAGAAAGAGTGGGAAGACGTGGCAGTAGGCGGATCATGTGGCGATACTAAAAGTCGATAGGTGGATACCTAGAGTGTTAAATTGGAGACACCAAGAAAATAAAATTAAAGTGAGTAGATCACAAAGAAGATGGACTAACGACATCGTTGAACTCGTGGTACATGGGTGGAAACAGACTGCCCATGACAGAGAGACATTAAAGCATTTGGAAATGGGCCATATCCAGTAGTGAAGAGTTATGGCCTGATAAGAAGAATACTTATTTTAACTTAAGTTTGACTGCCATTTAGGAAATGTTAAATAGCAAATGTTATCTAAATATAATTGGTCAAATTACCCAGGCACAAAGTGTTGTCTACATTTGTTAATAAAATCGGCCTCTTGGTGTTATTATCAGCGCCTTTACCTACCATGCAAAAGATGTCAGATTTGATTCCCAACATGGTTGATATGAAATATTTATTAAAAGAGTGTTTTCACACTAGAATATTTCATAGTCCCTGGACTGGTTATCTGAAGCGTGAGGCGTCTTACCTCCATGTAACAAAAATGATCAAGATACGATGCGACTGGTGTACCAATGCAGTGGTCTATGTACCATTAGATCCGGAAAGGGAATGATGATGGTAATATAATAAACAAATCAGAACAAAGGAATGTATGTTTTCAAATATTGCCAGAATAACGAATATTACACTTTGAGTAAAATTGTCTCTTAAACCAGCTAAAACAAGTCATAAACCCTGTAAATCCAGTAGACCTCCGTATACGTATTTTTGTCGTCTGTCTTAGAAGAGACCGATCTTTTTTATTTCTTTCTCATTTTTATCTTCGTACCCAGTGGTGCATAAAGCACTACATTGTAGCACAAATGTAGTTACTAGGTAGTCTAGGAACGATGAAATATTACAGTTCAAAAATATATTTATAATTATGACTTCAAGTTTAATTAGTACTTCAGTTTCTATGTCAATCTAACAATCTAACATAAAATGGAGTGTCTAACCAAACATATAAACAAACATATTTTCAAAATGTTATATGTGACTATGGTAGTCAACTACCTACATACGACGTATTTCTGGCACAAGTTGGTAGCTATAAATTTTCGAAAACTGAGATGTTTTATAAATGGTATCAAATACTCTTTGTTTAAAAAGTAAATAAAAATATTTCATATGAACCAAAACAAATGTTTTTAAATTGCGGTTTCATTTGAATTGTTAATTTGGGTCGATCTTTTCACCTTAAAAGTGCAACATCTCACAACTAGTCAAATGTAGTTACCAACTTGTTCTAGAAACCCGATGATATAGGCAAAATAATGATTTTAAGCATTCTTAAATTTCGTTCCTTTTGATACAATATACATATGTATGATGCCAAATGAATTATATTTTCATTTTATTAAATATCAAAAATAAATTTTCATTACGTGAGCACCATTTAGTAACCGTTTTACTGAAACGGCTTTTAATTTATTGTATGCGGGTCGGTCTAGTAATATGACACTTTTTATGTCATACTTTTATTGTTCACTATAGTTCTGCCATACAAAATTAGTGCTTTCATCCGCATTCAGATGTACGTATGTAATACCGTTTTTGTTTTACGGGCTAACAATGGATTCCGGGTGTTTTATGGCAGAGCGACTCTAAAAATAATAAAATATTATCGTTCAATTAACGCGTCAACGGATCAACTGTAAATTAGTTTATAAATGTATCCGACGATTATCTACTGAGTCGAGAGAGAGTCATTAATTAAGTAATCAATATGTAATCAATATAGCTCCCAAGGGAATCAAAAGTCATTTGTTAGCTGTTACCCGAACTGAGGTGAATAGAGCATCGATTAATTAAGCCTGCGAGTCAGAAGAAAACTAGTACGTGAACACAAACATTTCTTGGATATTTTTTTGATGTTTAAAAAAGCAAATTTTATTCAGAATTTATTTTTACCATCGAATACAATTTTATACACATTTTAAATTGTATACTGACATTTTTATTTTTATGTATTTAACTTTTTGTACATAACTTTAATTAGACATCGGTGGGCTTATTGGCAAATGGCAATTTCTTCCAACCAACCAATAAAATAAAAGTTAAATCTTTATAATATTACAATATATATATATTCAAGAAAAAATTAAAAATATACAAAAATGGGTGCGTCGCTAAATATTTTTGTTCTTACTACTTTATGTTCTTTTAGAAACGATTTAACGAAACGGTTTAATGAAATGATAACTGTTGCTGCTACGCTTACCTAAATAACTGTAACCCCTATCTCTAATCTTTAATATTAATATTTTATTAATTAACTCGGGTGTCAAACATTTCAATGAATGTTAGTAAATATTTGTATATTTAGGGATGCTTAAAAAACATGTCACACATTGAATGTGGTAAAATTTGTACGAACCTCTTATTTGTTCTAACTTTGTTGCAACAGAGAGGAAAACATTTTTGAGAAGGGAATATGGAAGTCTAAACATTTATTTGTTATCAGAATTATGCCATATAAATAAAGAATATCGGATTTTTAAAGGCGCCGTTTTACTAACTTTAAAGCGTTGAATACCACAACCCAATCAAATTCATTCTGAAATAATAAACCTCGATTTAATGAATAAAAGAAGCAATTAACTAGAAGTTGATTATTACATTATCGGTTTTCCTGGGATTATACAACTTTTACTCTTGAAAGCTTAACGTTAATTTCTCACTTTGAGATAACAATTTATTTAAAGAATTTACTTGAAGCTGTTATTTAAGATTTAATTAAATGTTTTGTTTGAATTACATTATTTGTCTGTTCAAAGGTTTCTGTGTACATATTTGTATAACTGTACTTATACTTTCGGGTTTAATTATTTTCGCAATCAAATTGCGAAATCATGTCTTTTTTTATTGCGATGTCCTTATGACTACTAAAGGGTACTAAACGCGGTTATGTGAATACATTAGGACTTTCCAAACCGCAATATTCATTAACATTAGTCGGCGTTCGTACAATGTCCGCTTTTATAAAATATCAAAATACACTTTCAGTTTAGGGTTCCCAAAAAATACCTTTTTTAATTACACAAGCACTCAAAAAATATCTGTTGACTTAGTTTATTTTTTCTTTCGCTGAAACAGCGTTCAATAATGGTATTAAGTAGAAAAAAACTCTGAAAAGTTCAATTTAAGTTTTGTGTAAAAAATAGAACAAGGATCCTCGATAAAATTTTTGACTCCATGTTTTTTTTAAGTATGTTTGGCCCTTGTATTTAGTATTAGTAGCCTTACGTGTCATGTACAAGGCTAAGGTACTCGGAAAAATCGTTATTGTTTATCTTGGATATGGGATGTTTGATCACTGATTTCGGTTTATTACCTTTATGAGTCCAATCACCATTGTTGCAAAGTCCAAGAACAATGGCGTGTGATAACTACTTTTAACGACAATGTGAATATCTGTTAAGGATATTCCATCTTTCCTGCATTCCGCTTCAAGATTATGGTCTTGTTAACTGAAAAATGGGCACTGAAATAACAGATGTTCGATACTCTGTGAAGAAATATCATCGCATGGACAATAGTCATAATTCCTTAATTTAAACCCACGTAGGTAACTTATCATAGCTCCGTGTCCAGTAAATGACTGACTGACTGACTCCATGGTTACTCATAGTTAAAAATCCTGAGAAATTAATTGAAGTGTGGATAATTTCGCGTTCTGCTAGAACATCGTTCATTTTTCCAGCCTCCCAACTACATGTGACGTTTAATCTCTAAAGCTCTTGATTATAAACTATTCTTACCAATGTTAAATCAGAGAAAAATGAATATCATGCGAGTTATCCTAATCGCGTTTCATCATCACATAGGCAGCTGTTGA